>NC_080089.1:47480770-47791841 GCF_950005125.1 Chionomys nivalis | reverse complement strand
CCATTCTGGGCTGTGGTTGTCACACCATGCAATGTCTGCAAACCGACAGTGGCCAGGGGAGATAAGGGCCCCCCGTTGTGTAATGAGGGCCGTGGGCTGTTTGCCCGATGGATCTGGCCCCTGGGTAACTGCTAACCTCAACGGAGGGGCGGCCGGCTTGGCAGCGCCCAGGCCCCTCGCCGGCTTGCTGGGGCCTTTTTGTGGTTGGATAAAGGAAGCTCATGTAGGCCGCCTGCAGTGTGGAGGCCTGGCCCACAGGGCTGGCATGCCTTGCTTTTTTCTCTTCTTTGTCTTTTTTGTTGTTGATGCTCAGAGAGAGAGAGAGAGAGAGAGAGAGAGAGAGAGAGAGAGACCCAAAGAGGGACAGTCTTTCTGGGCATCTCCTACTTCATTTTAGTAGAAAATAAAATGAATGTTGCCTCAGTGGGAGCCTCCAGGACCCTGAGTCCTTGAAACTTAGGAACCCTGGCTGGAAAAGAAACATGGCTGAAGTTTCTAGAAGCTAGCAGATGCTTGTAGGAGCAGCAGAGGGGGCTGTGTTGCTATTTCCCCTCTCTTTCCAACCCTGGATAGATGCGTAGGTGAACACCAGCATGTGTCCTTTGACTTTCAGAAGTGACAAGGTTCCTGGTGTCTCCTGATTATCCGAGATAGGCAGTGGCTGAACAGGGCCATGTGGCCACTCGTTTCTGTCTATAACCTGCTCCATATCCCCATCGGGAAAGTTTTGTGGGTCTCCAAGTAACTTGCTCCATTTCCAGGGTTCTTAATGCACTCTAGAAATTCTTCCTGGGAGGGGGCAGTAAGAACTCAACCAAAGCCCCTGGCTGTATCTTGTAAGGTGGCTTTGTGTCTTTCCTATGGGGGTAGTGGTTTCCCTTAAACCATGATTTCAGTTCCCATTGTTACCCTCACAACCCTCTTCTAAATATCTGAATTTGTAAAACTTTTTCTGATTGCGTCAGGGTGGCTCTCTCCAGTGATGTAACCAGGTGGATTTGCCTAGTTGAGAGATGAACTAGAGTCTCACCTCCATTGTTGAGCACACGAGGCTTACATTAATAAGCTGTCCCCCGAGTATCTCTTTCCTGTTACAGGTACTATGTGCTCTTGGTTATCTCTGAGCTGTTTGGTTGATCCGCAAGGCTTAGGTGATTTTTTTTTCCCCAGAGAGGGTAGGCATGTTTTGTCTTTTGCCATTAGCTTGAGTGCATAGTCCCTTTAGTTGGAGGTTCCTTTGTGCCCCCTGTAGGGTTCTGGCTCAGGGATGGGCAGGAACAGGAAGGTGGTGATTTAAAGCCTTCAGAGGCAGTGACTCATATTGATTTTAGCTTATCTGACCCTTTAGCTTGAGGCTGCCCTTCCCTCAAAGTGTCCAGCTTGGCTGTGAGTTAGAGCAACTGAGAAATGTAACGTATGCCAGCCTTTCCCTTGCGTTAATTAAGGCTGAGAAATCCATTATTTAGAGAGATCTCAGCACCCGGAGGAAGGCTCTAGAGCTTGCTATAGAAATCTGTAGCTGAAATCTGGGGCCAGCCGGAAGATGCCTAGGGAGCAGCTGAACAGGGGAGGGGTGTTGGGAACTAGTAGCAGAGGCAGGTGCCTGCCGAGGTGGGCAGGGATCCCCTGGCTCTTCCCCTACTCATGGTGCCGTCTTCATTTTACACGGTCTCCCTGATTTCATTTCAAATACTCATCAACATCCACTCAGGGCTGGCTTTGGTGGTGCATGCCTTTAATCCCTGCAATGGGGAGACAGAGGCAGGTGGATCTCTGTGAGTTCTAGATCTGTCTGGTCTACAGAGCCAGATTCAGGACAGCCAGGACTAGATAGAGAAACCCTGTCTTGCAAAACTGAAAAGCAGCCCAACAGAAACCTACTCAGAGATGGACACTCTTTGTTTGAAGAACTCACTAAGACAGGGAGGACTAAGCCATGGATATTCAAGCCAAAAACCATGTATTGAGCACTTATTGTATGCGAAGTGGTTGCTCATGCTGTAGAGACGAAAAAAGACCTAAGCTAGAGCCAGGAGCAAGACAGCAAAGACAGTTGTGTGTGTTTGTGGTGTGTATTCTATTCCTGTGGGCACGTGCTCAACTATCGCGTGAGTGAGACCGGAGAGAGCAGAGAAGGAGAGGGACACAGCGCTGATGGAGACTCAGAGGGGCTTCGTGGAACAGGTGACACCTGGCTGGCCCTTGGAGGACACAGCTAGGCTTCGGTCACGCGCTCTCCTCAGTAGCTGCCATTTGTAGTTAGAGGGGCGCAGAGGTGCGGCAATGTGAAGTGGAGCGTGGGCCGCTGTACGAGTCTTGTGCTAGAGTGGAGGGTGAGTGTGGGCTGTGGGAGCCTCAGGAGGGGGAGTGAGTTAGGGCCAGGCCCGGATGCTTTGGGCACTAGGCCAGCAGTCAGGTTGTTTGCACGGCTTGACTGACTGGGGTTGGTTTACAGATATCAGCAGAGGGCAGATATGGTGAGATAGATGGATGCTTGCTCAGGATGCTAGGTCCTCTCTGGTTCCCCGTCTTCCGTGCTGGTCTCGTGGTAGGACTGGGTGATGAAAATGATCATCTAGGAGGCCTGGACACTGGATGCTGGACACTGGCTGGACACTGGACACTATATGTTGGACACTGGCTGGACACTGGACACTGTATGCTGGACACTGGCTGGACACTGGATACTGGACACTGGATGCTGGACACTGGACACGACACTGGCTGGACACTGAACATTGGCTGAACACTGGACACTGGATACTGGACACTGGCTGGACAGTGGTCACTGGACACTGGCTTTCTCTGAAGTTCTTACTCTCCAGATTCCACCTGAAGCTCTAAATGATACGGAATGGGGACATTGCTATTACAATTTTTTTGAGGCCTAGTTTCATGTAGCCCAGGCTAGCTTTGAACTTGTTATGTAGCCGAGGATAACCTTGTACTCCTGATCCTCCCATTTCCATCTCCTGAGTGCCAGAATCGTGGCTGTGAACCAACACAGTCAGTTTATGTGGTGAACCCAGGACGCCATGCTAGCTAGGCAGGCACTCTTTCAACTGAACCACATTCTTAGCCCTGAATGGAGACGTTAAACTGGCGGCACACGTGTTCCTTTTCATAATCACTCTACAGAGATGTTCCACAGCAGTGCAAGCGTCGTCTCAGTTCTCTGGAGAGCAGGCTTTGGATTGAAAGACTTTCTGTGAATGGTAATCATTTCCCCCATCACCTCGTGGGCACCTGGAGCACCCCCTCTCTGTATCTGACCCGTTCAGCTCTCAAGACCTGTTCCAGGCCTGCTCTTCCGAGCAGTGCCGCTGCCCAGGAGCTAGGGGCCTTCCTCTTCTCTGTCACAGGCTTATGACGCCCGCCTGTGAGCTCAGCTGCCTTAGTAACCTTTCAGAGTGGCCCGTTTTCTGCACAGGAGAACGTGTCTGTGAAGACAGCAATCGAGGTTGGTCCCCTGCTACTTATGCTCCCTGGCAATGGCACACAGAGCATACAGTAAACACTCAGCAAACAGGGATGCTCGAACCTACTTTTCCTGTAACACATTTCTTCTCTGTAAATTCATATTTCTAGAATCACGTGGTGTAGTACTTCATCAACTGACAATGTTGATGCTGTTCCTTTAAAGGTGACTGCTGACCTCTGCTGTGAGCCTCTTGCCCCTTCCTCCACTTCCCTAGTGTTCCTTTAAACCCTCTCCCTAGGTACAGGGAACTCTGGCCTCTGGGACACTCCCAGGGCGTCTCCTTTCTAAGAGGCCATCTCTGGGGTCCCTAGAGTCCATTCCTCCAGGCGTGAAATTCCTGTGCAGGCTGAACATCCCTAATCTGGAAATCTGAAACTTTGTAAACTCCTAAAAGCAAAGGATCTCAGATTTCAGATGAGCGATGCTCAGCCTGTAGGGCTGAGAGCACCTGTTCCAAATCCCAAAGAGCCCTGGGGTCCGGAATGGTGACTTGTCTCTGTGGGTCCGTGCTTTCAACCGACGTTGACAACCTGAGTTCAATCCCTGGAACTAACGTAATGGAAGGAGCAACCCAGCTCCTTGCAAGTTACCCTCGGACCTCCACATACATGCTGTGACACACACACTCCCACCGAAAAGAAAGAATGGATGTTGAGTGGATATAGAACTCTTCAGAATCTGAAGCACTCTGGTCCCAAGCATTCCTTGGAAGGAGGAAGGTGGAGTGCTCTCAGTGTGTCGCTAGGTGCAGAAGGAGACCCTGTTCCTCAGAATGAGGGTGCCTCTCAAGGGAATGTCTCTTTGTCTCTCTTCTCTCCACAGTTCTCTTCCTTGGCAGTCCTGTGGTCTCTTTGAGTGCCTCTCTAATGCTGACTGCTGGAAATCTAATTTCCTAGTATTAGTTGTTGTTTTCCATGCAGTGTGTGTGTGTGTGTGCGCGTGCGTGTGTGTGTGTGTGTGTGTGTGTTCCATTCCCCTTGTCTGCTGGGTATAGTAGTCAGGCCAAGAAACAGAACTCAGTGTCTCTCAAAACTGCTTTAACGCTGTTTCTCCAGAATCTTCTCTGTGACTTTATCTGTGTGGGAGGCTCTGCCCTGTCCTAGGCACTTGTCTTCATGCTTTGATGTTTCTTGTCCAACCGTTTTGCCGTCCATACCCCCATCAGCCCCTTGAAGCCATTTCCTCACCTTCAGGTAACCACCCAGGTTTGACCCAGTCTCATCAGCCTCCCTGCTAGGCTCCCCTCACCACTTCCTTCCTAAGCAGTGTTCCACTCCAGAGTTACCAAGAAACCAGCACAGGCTTTGCTCAGCACCCAAGCCATTGGTGAGCCTAGATCCCAGCGGCATGTGTGCTACTCCCCTCTTCCAGGGAAGAGGCCATCTTCCATCCTTTTTGCATTTTTTTGCTACTGCCTCGAAGTACTGAAGTACTATCCGTGTTCTTTGTCTCACCTGCTTGTCCTTCATGTCCCGCTGTGGGGTACAGACCTCAAAGCAGCATGCATGCTGCCACCTCCTTTCAGCAGCCCTTTTCTGATGTATTCTTGCCCCCCTCCACTTCTAAGTGGGAACCAAACCATGGGTTCCGGCCTTCAGGGTGAGCCAAGATGGCAGCCTTCATGGTGGGCCAAGATGGAGGTGTGAGTGCTACCTGTTTCCTTGCTTGTCAATTTCCTGGGGCTCATTTTTTTTCCCTGGGAGTTTTTGTTAGGCAAGGACTTGGGTTCAGCACCTGCTGGTTTGGTTAACCCTCTTGCTATACTCCTGCCTTTCATTTTTCATTCCTTCTTTGCAGCGAGCTTGACAGCTATTTTTCCTTTTTCCCTCCCTCCCTCCTTCTCTCCCCCTCCCTCTCTTCCTCCCTCTCTCCTCCTCCTCTGCCCTCTCTCTTTTGGAGACAAGATCTTAAGTAGCCCAGGGTGGCTTCAAATGTTTTATGCAGCCAGGGATGACCTTGAGTTTTGGGTTTTCTCGCCTTTACCTCTCCAGAGGTGTTACAGGTGGGACTGGTTTCCATCCTTCCTCTTTCTGTGGGGTGGAGATGGGAGAGCTCTAGAGTGGACGACAAGGACTGTGGGTTTTGCTCTGCTCCAACACTGTTTGGGAGGGCATAGATTCATGCATGACCTATGATGTATCAGGTGGGTTGCCAGGTGCAGGGAGCAACCTCTGATTCCAAAGGTCCCAGGAAGCAGCAAGAAGCTGGAACAGTGGGAGACCAAAGTTGTAAGATGTTAGGGTGTAAAGAGAAGAAGCTCTCAATGCAGTCCCAATGTGCCCCCTGGGGACTTGTCCGCTAGGGATGAGTCTGTGCACCTAGTCTTGCCAAAGGCCATTTGGAGCTTGCAGTTTGTGAACTCAGTGCACGTGTGAACCAGAGCCAGAGATGAGAGGAAATTGGGTGGGGAGTGTGAGGAGGCTAGTCCCCCCTCCTCTTTTCCTTCCACACCCAGTGGAAGGTGCTTGGGGCCACCCTGGGGTGACCAGCAAGAAAGAAGGGGATGGGAGACAGATTCTGGGACACTTTGTTGGTCTTGCTCCCTGCTGAGACTATTCCTGTAATTAAGATGGGAGGTCCAGAAGGGGACACTCGGAGCTCATCTGGCCCATGACCATCCGGGTAAGACAAGTAGCATTACTGCTTTGAGGTCGATTTTATGGATGAGTGGCCGAGGGCCCTTAGCCCTGTCTGGCACAATACTAGTCCTTCCAGGTGACGTCCTAGCTCTGCTGTTCTGGTCTCTGCTTTCACGTGCTGCTAGTGAGCTGAAGGGACAGGAAAGGGCTCTTCCCTGAACTGGGGATTCACCTGTCACACCAGCATCTGCGTCCTGAGAGTGTGGGAAAATAGCTGTGTTTTGTTCTCAGAGTCCTAATGCAGGGAGTGTGGCCTCTTGGATTCTCAGTTTGCCTGAACTGAAGCCTCACTGGCCCAGCCTGAAGGCCCTTGGTGAGTAGTTGTAGGTGTTAGCCGTAGGAGTCCCCTCAGGCCTTAGCCAAGATCTTTTGTGGTCATGCCTGGTTTTCTGCTGGCGATGAGGTAGATTGGAGACCTATGTGGCTTAGGCCGTGTCTGGGCTTCTGAATTTTTGGCTCAGAGTCCCAGCCTTTTGGGCCTCCAATTCTGGGAATTCCAAGGGTCATTGTTTGCTTTATGGGTCAGACCTATTCTCCTCCCCTGGTCATGCCCATCTGCTGGGTCCCTTAGCATCTCAGATACCCATTTCCCATAAAACACAAAAGGCCAGATTAGGCCTTCATTTATTTATTTATGTTTTTCTGCAACATTTTATCTTCAGTGGCACATTAGAGAAATTTGTTAATGACTTTTTATTAAGCTCCCCTCCTGTCCCTTCCTTTCCTTTCATGGAGTTGGTTATGAAACCAAGAGACACGTACATGTTAGGCACGGGCTCTCTTACCAAGCTGCACACCCAGACCAGTTTTAAAATACATTATGAGCTTGGAAATGGTTTCATTGGTGTAGTGCTAGCTGCAGCCAGCCAGCATAAGGACCTGAGTTTAGACCCTAACCACAAAGGTTTGTGCCTAAAATCCCAGCCCTGGGGAAGTGGAGATGGGCAGGTTCCTGAAGCTCATGGGCCTATCAGTAGAGAAATCAGTGAGTTACATGTTCAGTGAGAGATCTTGTCTTAAAAAATGTGTGTTGATAATTGAGGAAGATACTCAGTATTGCACACACATATGTACTACCACATGAATATATGTATAGATACAGCAATAAATATATATACATATGTATTTTTAAATATATTTTGTTTTGCGATAGGATCTTACTAAATTGCATGGGTTTGCCTTAAACTCACTGTAGCATAGGCATGCCTTGATCTCATGATCTTCTGCCTTAGCTTTATATGTAGATGGAATCACAGCCTGTGACCCCAGATCCAGCATGCTTACCCACCTCAATTGAAGGTTTTGTCTGTCTTCTCCCTGCCCCTTCCCTGTGTAGAGCTTGTGACTGTCTGGATGGTACAGAGGAAGGGCTAGGGGCTGTGTCCTCCTTTCTGAATGTAGATACAAAGTGATGGGATTTTATAAGGAGCCTTCTCCTGTTGTCTTTGTCTGCCTGCTCACTCCAGCTGTGAACTTCTTAGCCTGTGTGGGTCAGGTTCTATAAAGGTGGGTGCTGGCGGCCATGGTAGGGGTAGATGGCTGAGGTGCAGGATGGATGTGGAGGGGCCTCTTCTGTGTTTAATGGGTTTGGCTTCACCCCAAATTTCCCTCCTTTGCTCCCTGGCACCTCACATGACATGGCTTCTGATGCACTCAAGACTTACTGGTGCAGTTTCCTCTGTGTGTGTCTGTGACTGAGAGTGGACTCTTTGGTTTCTGCCCTGTTGGCTGAACAAAGAGAAAAAAACCCACTATCTTTCTCTCTCTCCCCAGCTGTCCAGCTGTGGGGTTCTGGGATGATCTTTCCCTGTAAATATATTAAGCCTTAGTTAGGCTATGTACCCCCTCTTCATTGTCACCCTTAGACCAGCCGGACTTCAGGGACCTGAGGGTCATTGGTGTCCGGTGGGCCGAGCAGAGGGCTGGTCTGAGTGACAGCTCCATTGCTGTAGAGAGGGAAGTTAGGCAGAAGAGCAAGTCAAGCAGGTGCCTTCAGCTCATGGAACCCTCTTTACAGCCTTGGTTCTTGGTGAAAGGGCACTATATAAATACAGCTAGGCCTTCCAGGGCTGGCTACAATGAGGGGCTGTGTTTCTGGGCATTTTGTCACAGCCATTTCGGGTTGAAAAACAGTGAGAGAAAGGCCTGAACTTTCAGGAGCGTCTAGACCTGTGTGTGTGCGCGCGTGTACACGCATGCACACACACACACATGCGCGCACACATACATGTCTAGCTCTGGCTACTCCTTGACCCTCTTTCTGGTGGAACTGGTGCTGATCTTGCCCACCCCAACCCCCGTCAGACCCTCTGCACTTCATTGGATGATCTGTGCATCGTCATGGGAATAAGCAATGGAGGAGATTCCGGGTTTTCTTTCTCCAAAAAGCAGGTCCCTAGACAGCCCCCTATTCCTCACAGGGACATTCTGTATTATCTTTTGCTTTAATTTTTTTTGTTTGTACATTAAATCCACAAGTAGCACTGAAAAAATAAAAGGTAAAACAGGATTCATAGTAGCTCTCTGGGATATGTCATGTACAAGGGCTGTTTCTAAATGGTGTCATCGAGACTTTTTTCCCTCTGTATTTATGTGTTTGGAATAGTATTGACGTCAGTAGCCCAGTCATCGTGCCTTTCTCTGGTTAGCTCTTTAGTGAAGGCACTCATAAATATTGCTGTTTGGATCATGTGGTAAAACAAAAACCCAGTGAGCCCACTTATCTAATCTGAGATGTGGGTTCACTCAAACACTTAGGAAGGTTTACACTCATGGATGATGAAGAACACTGACCATTCCTGTGGGTTCCAGAGCTGTGGCTGTTTGGGCGGTACCCGTGTCTAGGGGTCAGTGAGCTCTCAGGCAATAGGGTGAAGGCCTCCAGATGGGGCCGTCACTGCTCAGGAAGTTTCCGTGTGGGCTCAGGCACCGTTGCTAGTAGGCCTTTTGGTGCTTTTGTGTGAATTAGAAAAGGCGCCCATCTTGTGGGAGGATGTGGTTCTTTAGGTCCTGTGACGTGATAAGCTAGACCTGGCTGGATCTTATATCTTCTTGCCCACCGTACCGATCATCAGACCCCTGCCAACGGCCCAAGAGTCTTTTGCAGCTAGAGAGGTCCCGAAATAAAAGCTGTTCTTTGTGTGAGATGTTTTGAACTCGTGGTTCACTGAAATTTCTGAAGATCATGGCTTTCAGAATCCATTTTGTTAATCCCTCAGCCAGGTTGGGCCCTCAGGTAAGCAAGCAGCTTCTGCAGGGTACGCAGCACCAGGCTGCAGACCACCGTAGCTAGGTGTAGACATGTGGGGCATCTCTGGCCGCTCTGGTACCCTGAAGCCAGCCTGGGAATGTCACATGGAGTTGGTGGCTTCCTTTCAGCATGGCTGTCTCTCGTGACCAGGGCCAAGAAAAATAGCACAGAGGTAGGAGTGGTGAGGAACGAAGACATGTGCCCACGTTTCTCAGCCGCAGTACCACAGTCCTTAGGCTCAGCCTGGGAGAGCACAGGTCTTATGTAACCAGTTTCTCACGCATCGATAATCGGCAATGACCAGATCTGTTCACTGGGCAAATTTTGGGTCTGTGCAAGGAGATCCAATTTCCTTTCATATTTAATTTGTCTCATCAAGTCTGGCTCTTACATGTGTGCATGTGTGTGTGAGAAAGAGAGATGATACGTGCAAATATGACACATATATGTGGGGACCAGAGGCTGACATTAGGTGACTTCTCCAATAACATGTTTATTGAGACAGTATCTCTTACTGAGCTTGGAGCCTGCCAGTCTGTCTATCTAGAACACTCTGGGATTCTCCTGTTGTCTCCACCCCCCCCCACAGTGCTACAGTGCTGGGATCTCATTTGACGTGTGTGTGTGTGTGTGTGTGTGTGTGTGTATGCTGGAGATCTGAATGCAGGTCTTCCATGTTTGTATAGCAAGTGCTTTACTAACTGAGCCATCTCCCCAGCTCACATCATTTGGGTCTTTTTTTTTTTCCCCCCGAGACAGGGTTTTTCTGTGTACTCCTGGCTGTCCTGGAACTCACTCTGTAGACCTGGCTGGCCTTGAACTCAGAGAGATCCTCCTGCCTCTGCCTCCCAAGTATTGGGATTAAAGGCATGCATCAATACTGCCTGGCCATTTGAGCCTTTTAAAAGCCATTGCTGGGCCTAGTCTGAGGGGCGGGTGAGCGCACAGCATAAACCCTGGTCTCTATGCCACAGCATGCCCGGCCCTGAGCTGACAAAGCTACTGACGTGCCCATGGGAAGCAGACCAGGCCCTGAAAATAATTTCCATTTAACTAATTATTATTCTTACTCCAATAGATTTGAAATCTATTTAACTTTTCAGGGTCCCCTAGCCTTTTAAGTGTTTCAAGTGTACTCTCTCTGATAGGTTACCTTTTCTCTCCCTGTAGGCTGTAATTAGTGTCCTTTACACAAAATTGGCTTAGAATTGGATTTGGAGAAGATAAGAATCAAATTACCAGTATTTATCTTGTAAATTCCAAAAGATCTACTTAAGACACTGTATTAAAAAAAGGGAGAGAGAGAGAGAGAGAGAGAGAGAGAGAGAGAGAGAGAGAGAGAGAGAAATAGCCATAAAAGACAATTTCATTCTACCAAAAAGCAAATTCCTTGTGACCTGAGCAATCCATGGGCATTTTTAATGCTGTATTTCCAAAATTCCCATGAAGAAACCTAAAGTTGTCTCTTCCCATGCCTGTTTGTTTGTTTTTTTCCTCCAGTTGAGCATTTGAAATATGTTGCTGGGCTTTGAACAGTGGAGGGGTGTGGGCTCAGCTTTCATTAAAATTCGGAGAGTTTGGCTGATCTGTTATCTCTGTCTTGTGGTGAGATTTATAAACCTCTTATCTTAAAGAGATAGGCATGCATTTTAAATAAAAAATATTTGTGTGTGTGTGTGTCCGTGTCCGTGTGTGCGTTTGTATGTTTGTGTGTGTATCTCTGTGTGTGTGTGTGCATGTGTCTCTCTGGTTGTCTTGCTTTGTATGCGTGTGTGTATAGGTCAGAGGACATGCTTGGGCATCAGACCTTGCCTTCCACCTTGATTGAGATGCCCCCTCTTTTTGTCCTTTGCTGTTGTGTATGCCAGGCTGGCTGGCCCGAGAGCATCCAGGATTCTTAGGTCTCCGCTTAGCATTTCTCCACTGAGTTCTGGGATGCACAGTACCACCCCGTGCAGGCCTTCACCCTTATGTGACCGGTGTTTTACCCACCAAGGAAATGGACACAGAGTTTGTGTTGGCAGTTGCAGTAAAAGCTGGTGGGAGACCCTATCTTCTGGGTCTCCTGTACCCATTCACCCTGCAAACATCGCTGTGCTCCTCTGAAGAAGCGATGGAGTTTGAAGAAGTCTGTGTTAGAAAATACACCAGTGTTTTTAGCCCTTTTTCAGAAAGGTACTAGGCAGTGAGGGCCCGGGGGAAGTGTCCATTAACCAGCGTGCTATATTCTCTGTGTGCCACAAATCTTTTTATTAAATTGCCCTGCTGGTGTGAACTCTTAAGTTTTCCTCTGTCGAGTCAGGTAGGGTGAGGCTTCAGTGGATGCCCCCATCATGTGGCAGTGGCGGTGCTTCTGTGACCACCTACCTCCTGCACGGCTTTCTGCTCTAGTAACGTCATTGAGTTTCCTAGCTAATTCTGTCCTTTTTTGGTTCTGATGAGAGTGTTGGATACCAAAGGAGAGGGGGAAAAAAAAGACAAATTCTTTAAAAGGAAGAAAAATATGTTTTGTGAGCAATTCTACTTCTGGCTATCCACCCAGAAGAACTCAAGGCAGGAATTTGAATAGATACTTCCACGCCCCTGTTCACCTCACTGCTGTTCACAATAGCCAGAAGGTGGAAGCAACCCACGCACGCTTACTGCCACATGGGCGCACAGACAGACTGTGGAATACTATTCAGCTTTAAAAAGGAAGGGCATTCTGGCACATCCTCTAACACAGATGGTCCTTGAAGGCGTGATACTAAGTGAAGTAAGCCAGACACAAAAGGACACATCTTGTGTGGTTCCCTGTATCTCAGATACCAGCCCTGTATGACGTAAACTCATAGAGACCCAAAGTAGAATCAAGAGACGAGAGCAGTGCGTGCTTAGTGGGGACAGAACTTTGGTTGAAAGCTTCTGCTGAAGGCTTCAGAGTTTTATGTGTGTACCAAATGGCATCGAACTGTGCACTTTAAAACAGTTCAGAAAAACTCCCAATTTTATGTTGTGTATATTTTTATTATCATAAAAAACGTGCTTGATGCTAATTGCTACACCTGGTGCTTGAGGCAAAAATTTCTTAGATAATACTTAGGGCATGATGCTATTAAAAAAAATTTAAAAAAAACCCTTCTTGCTAATTCACAGGAGCCCATGCACATGCACACATCACACACACACACACACACACACACACACACACACACACACGCACCACTCCCTGCCACCCAGTACTGTCCTCCAATCGTTTTTATGAGCACATTATTTCCCTCTGATGATGATTTTTTTTTAAGAGTCAGGGTCTTGCCATGTAGTTCAGGCAGGCTGACTTTGAATTAATTAACTGTGACCATTGGACCCGAGCCTCCAAAGTGCTGGTGTTATAGGACTGCCTGGCTGGGTCTAGCAAATTTAAACCACTTGTTTATGGTATTTTATTGAACCTAGGGTCTTGTGTGTGGTAAGCAAATGTGTTATCACAGAGCTATAATCTCCCGCCAAGAATAGGGGAAACATTGTTAGTTGTTACTGTTTGGGGTGCTGGGAATTGAACCTGTAGTTTTGCATGCGCTAGACAAATATATTATCACTGAGCTGTGCCTCCAGCCCTTTTCTTTTTGCTAGTTTTATCAGGTATGTTGGTTACAGCATTTTAGCTATATCATTTGTGTTTATGTCTAGCAAACATTCAGAGCTTACTCCATAGCAAAGTGTATTCTAACTCAGGGCACGCTATGTATGGACTTGGCCTCCAGCAGAATTCTAATTGGACTTCTATGTGGAATCTTTGTTTTGGTGTTGTTTTGTTTTAATGAAACATGTTTGTTTGTTTGTTTGAAACAAAATCTCACTCTGCAGCCCAGACTGGCCTGCAGAGATCTGCCTGCTTCTGTCTTCCCAGTGCTGGGATCTACCAGGTCAGCCTCTCCTCCTTCCAATAATTAAAAAAAAAAATCCTTTACTTAGAAAGGAAATTCAATCTAGTTTACAAAGCTTTTACCAGAGACGCCTGGGAGAGTTTGTACTCGGCCTCAGTGTGAACAGGCGTTAGGAGGGCTTCCTCTCATCTCCCGCCATGGGCCTCACCTACCCTGCAACCTGTTGCGGATTTGACCTGAGGTCTGTGAGTAAACGTTCCCCTCCCCTGCTCTGTTTCCTTTCCTCTTCATTTGATTTCCACTGAAATGAAAATGTCAACACTCCCAAAGAAATGCCGAGCAGACAACTGCAACCCTCCTGATGCCCCAAAAGGCTAGAATAGCTGGATGAAAACTTAAGTGTCCCACTTCAGCTCCCCGACTCAGGCAGGGGAGCAACCTTATTCTCTGCTGCTAGCGGCTTAATGGCCAGCATGTGTAGGTATGGGGCTTACCATATATATAGTACCAGGCGTGTGGGCGCACTTGTGGGGAATCTGAAAAAACATCATTTGGCATTTCTGGGTTTATTTTAATCTTACAACCTTTAACGCCAGACACATAGCTGCTTTCCCACTTAATGTAACTATACATTGATTGCTTTTAATTAGTGTTGGATCTTTCTTGGTGTTTCACAGCTTGGATATATAAAAAGTCTGACTTAAATTAAAAGAAGAAGAAAAAGAAGCAGCTAACTCTTGACAGTCTCTTGAGTCTTAACAGAAGCCAGCACCGGAGTCGGCAAGACCCTCCTTGCCTCTTCTTGTCATCTTGAGTTGTGTGGGCAGCCGAGCAAGGGAAGGGGGCAGAGGGCATTTCCTCTTCAGAACCCAATTAAGCACCTGTACAGCAAAGAAAGCGAGGAAGAGCCCCATTCTCACACCATGGCCGGTTGATGATCCATCATGCCAGAGAAATGGGGTCTCGATCAGAAGAAAGGGGTGCGGACCCCTCTATCAACACAACACTCGGGGACTGCTAAGGCTCACTTGTGATTTCTGAGGCAGGGTTCTCCATGTTTGCTTGCAAGCCTCTGTGGCCCTGGCGAATTCTACAGTAAATATTTCAGACATCCTCAGCTCTGCTTTCCTCTCCCTGCAGTAAATTACATATTAAAGTAGCCTGGTAACTGAGCACTGGTTGCCGTGAGATAAGGGCTGGGAAATCAATATGTTTGCCATGTGGCTGCTTGTTTATGACACCTGCCTCTAGAACAGTTGAGCAATGTTCTGTTTGTTAAGGCTGCATTTCAGAAGCCCGCATCCTCCTAAAACACCCGAGATCTTAACGGGGGAGAGAGAGGTGCTGCACAGATATTGATTTTAGTTTTTCCAAGAGTGGAATGACGCTTGGAAACAGTGCTCACAGCCCATGAGCCCCTGGCATCGCCAATACGGGGGAGGGGGTAGATCCTCTGCCCACCGTGTGTGTGTGTGTGTGTGTAAAAGCTATTTGTGTATAAGCTGTTTTATGATGGTATAACGTGGTCAGTTAATAGAAGGTGAGCAGGGGAAATACAGAAGTGTGGTTGTTGCTTAGCTTTTTCTCTTCCACTTCTGTTACCTCCAAACCCCTGATCTGTCCATTTTTTAAAAAGAAAATAGTGACAAGAAAACAGAACTGTTGGTAAATGAGCATGCCAACCTGTCGCTGGCAGTGTCTCTCCTCTCCTCCCATCCCCCCCTTCCCTTCCCTCCCCTCCCCTCCTCAAGTTAGGGTCTCGTGGAGGCCAAACCAGTCATATTTGGCATGCACACTAATATTGACCTTGAACTCTTCCTGACCCTCCAGCTTCTACCCACCAAGTGCTGAGATTGTAGCTATTTAATCCCTCAACTGATTTATATGGTGCTGGGGATTTGACCCTTCATGCATGCTAGACAAGCGCGCCACTTTAATTCAGCCAAATTCCAAAGCCCCTCTCCAGTGTCCCTCCCTCTGCCCGTCCTTCTCTCCCTCGCTCTTTCCCTTCTTTCATTCTTGAGACAGGATCTCGCGTGATGTAAGTCTGACGGTCCTAAAACTCACTATGTAAACCAGGCTGACCTCAAATCACAGAGACCCATCCTCCTGCCTCTACCTCTAGAGTGCTGGGATTAAAGGCGTGCCCCACCACTCCTAGCTCTAGTGGGTTTAACAATAGATAAGACCAGTATTGTAACTGAGTCTACTGGTGGGCAATGTTTTTGCTTGTTTATTTTTTTTAAATAAAGTCTTGTCATATAGCTATGGCTGTCTTGAAAATTGTGTAGTCTAGACTGGCCCCAAATATCTCAAATTCATTGTATTCCTTCTGCATCAACCTTCTGAAAGTGGGATTATAAGAGTGAGCCATCGTGTGCTCACCAGGAAATGCTTCTTAAAGCTATCGAATCATACCCTAAGTGAGCAAAGCATTAGTGTGAGTGTGCATCTGGGTTGTGCATGTGCTGGAGGGTGAGGGTGCATGAGGCTGACAGCCTGGGAAGGAGATAGATGGTAGCCTGGGTCCTTGCCACTTAGTCTTCCATTTTGTAAAAGAGTAACGTCGGTGCACCTCCCCTTGTTCACCCAAGCGATTCAGTAGGAATAAATCTGTGTCTAAACATACCTCTCAGAAGCCCCTGGATGCTAGGCAGAGACCCTGTATTGTGTTGGTGTGCTTGGGGGTGCCAGCCACACCCCCTCCCACTGTGTGCTGCACCTTTCCAGGAAGAGACACTCCAGTGAACAGTGTCCAGTTATGACACTCCAGTGAACAGAAAGTCCTCTCTGCATTGCTTTGCCAAAGATAAAGTGAGTTAAAGGTTTAAACAGAAATATGACCTCCTCACAGAGCACCCTAGAGGCAGCTGCAGCTTGGGCGGATGCCCTGTGCACGAAGTCTCCTGGACAGGGGACAGGGTCTCCTAATGACACTAGTGTATTCTGAGGCCTCATGGTTATGTTTGTGTGTTTTTACAGGCCTATCTCACTCATGAACACCGATGCAGAAATTCTCAATAAAATACTGGCAAACCGAATCCAAGAACACATCAGAAAAATTATCCATTATGATCAAGTAGGCTTCATCCCAGAGATGCAGGGCTGGTTCAACACACGCAAATCTATCAATGTAATCCACCATATAAATAAACTGAAAGAAAAAAACCATATGATCATTTCATTAGATGCTGAAAAAGCATTCGACAAAATTCAACACCCCTTTATGATGAAGGTCTTGGAGAGGTTTGTGTGTTTTTAAATCCAGATTGGCAGGTTCTCCTTAATCAATAGTGGCAAAATGTCTCGTCTCTTTCTACTTTCCGTGTGATGGCAAATGGCTTATCCAGTCATCGCGCTGCTTATGCACAGTCCAAGATGACACTAAATAAGGATGGAGGTAGCGTAAGGTAGGAGAGCCTGGTGAGTTGTGCAGCAGCTGGGCCTGCACAGCTGGAGATCCAGGAAGTAAAGAAAGAGAACTCCTTCAACCTTCGCTACTGTGTTCATCCCTGTCCTTCCACAAGACAGCAGGCATGGTGATTGACTTAGTTTGAGAAGACTAGTCTATACTAAATATCTTGTCTAAAATTTGTAACTCTAGCCTAACTGGGTGGAAAAGATGTTTAAAGTAAGATGGAGTTGAACAAGTATTACATACTCCGTCTTAGGGGAGTGTAGCCGTAGAGTGATGTGGGGGTGTTGGAGTGTCAGCAAGCTGGCCCCTTTCTTGTTGAGTTTCCTCGGGGAATGCTGTGAACAGATGGAACCCAACGAGGATCCCCATAGTTCTTAGTGTTTGGGGGAGATTTGTAATTGTTGCATTTACTGAGAACTGAGGAGGTGCTACCTCCTGCCACCCCTTTCTTCTTTCTCATCTTTCTGTGTTGGGGATCGAACTCAGGACCTCACGCAGCCAGTGCAAGTGCTCTATCAACTGAGCTGTGTCCCAAGCCCACACTGACCTTCCCGATGGACCCTTTTATGAGATGGGACACACTGTGCTTCATGGGATTAGTAACATTCTTGAAGCTGGGATAATGAACTTCTAGAGAGGCCAGGTGATGTCACATTCCCTGCTCTCAGAAAAGCTGGTTTGGGAGCCCAGACAAGTCCCTGGAGGGTGAGCCACCTGGAGTCCTTTTTAATGAGATGCATGGGCCACCACCTTGAGGACTCGGAGGACACCAACA
This sequence comes from Chionomys nivalis, assembly GCF_950005125.1. NCBI lineage: Eukaryota > Metazoa > Chordata > Mammalia > Rodentia > Cricetidae > Chionomys > Chionomys nivalis. The sequence continues at coordinate 47,774,412 of NC_080089.1, read as the reverse complement.
GTAAGAAATATTATAAATTGAGTTTGTGGTAGTGGTGGTGGTGGTTTGGGTTTTGGGCCATCTCCTCGCGTGCAGGGATTAGAACACTTGGCTGTGATCCAGCCTTCCCCACATCCACCAATGTAGCCATAATACTTTGTTTCTGGGTCTGAGATTGGTTCAACTGTTTAACCGAGTCTATGTTAGAGGCGCGACAGAAATCTGTGTGTCATTGGTAGAGCAGCACCACGCTACAGGATTACAAATTTTGGAGTCAAAATGTGTTTTCATCAAGAGCTTGGCTACTTTCGAAACTGCCTCTTGTACCGTCCCTCACGTCTCTTAAGGTCACACGGCTTGAATGAGACACTGCCCCTGTAAGACGGGCATGGTAGTGCCTAATTGGTGAGGTTGCTGTGAAGGTCACATTTAAAAATTGCATGTCTATGGGCTGGAGAGGTAGCTCATTGATTAAGAACACTTACCGCTATTTCAGAGTGATCGGTAGTGCCCACACTAGGCAGTTGTAAACTGCTTCTAGCTCCGGTTTCATTGGATCCAATGCCCACTGGCCTCCACAGGCACCAGGCACACCTGTGCTATGCAGAAACTCATGCAGACACACACACACACACACACACACACACACACACACACACACAAATAGACAAATCTCAAATAAATGCACATGCTTATATTCCTTGCTGTTATTGTAGTACACAATAAATGTTAGTTTTCCAAATCTTAATAGCAGAGGATCTGAATTTATTTCTTTGTATTTTTCACACTGTGGCACAAATGTAGGCATACAGTTTATTTATTTCTTAGTTGCTATATCTGTGGTAATGAAGGAGGCATTGTTGATGCCCCTGGGAGGAGGAGTTGAGGTGTTCCCCCTTGCAAAGCCTTTTCTTCATGAAGCTGGTAATGTTCTACCCACCATCTTTTGAGCTGACTCAGTTTCCCTGTCTATAGCCTCACCATCGAGAAACCCCTTTTGCTGGATGGTCCTTTGGGCTTTAGCGTCTGTGTGGATTCAAAGCAAAGGCTGGGACAGGCATGTTTACTGACTTCTGAGACTGACCCCAGCTGCTCTGTCCTGCAGACTCTCAGTGACATTTCATAGGGAAAAAAAATCCTTAAAACACACTTGGAGGAGGCTTTTCCTCCTTTGGCTGGAAGGCACTGGGGAGTTGCTGGCTGCTTTGGGTTGTAGTCCTAGAAGCTGGGGAACCGCTATTTCTAATGTGCGTTTGGCTTTTTATGCATGGACTGTCCTCCAGCTCCTGGGCAAATTTCTCACTCCCGGGTTTTCAGGAGAAAGGTTTGTCATTTGTCATCACCCTTCTCATCCATCACAGCAGCCAGGGAGGCGCTGCCTACGCTGGTGGGGAGGTGAGGGAAAAGGTTAGATGCGGTTTTTCTTTCTTCCAGGTACAGCTCTGTCCTGCCAGCCCCGCTTCCCACCCCACCCATTCCCCTTTTCTTATGGAGGAGTGCATAGGCCTGGGTTTAGGGAATCATTCTGGTGTGTGTGGGCCGAGGGGTGTTCTTTGCTGATAGCCCCTAGTTGGTCTTGTCATCCTGTGGCGTGGTTAAGTAAGAGGTAAACAGCCATTTAATTATTTATTGGGTGCCTGGAGGATTTTATAGGCAGAAGAGCTTAGGGCAATTGCAGAAAAAAAGGGCAAACCCTGGTGTTTCTTGTGTGGCTCCCTCTTTGAGACTGACACTTAATTAAAAAAAAAAGATTTATCTTTAAAATACTGTGTGTGTGTGTGTGAGAGAGAGAGAGAGAGAGAGAGAGAGAGAGAGAGAGGGAGGGAGGGAGGGAGAGGTGTCAAATCCCCTGGAGCTGAAGTTTCAGGCATAAGCTGTCGGGCATGTGTGCTGGGAACTGAACTCCGGTCCTCTGAAGGAGCAGCAAGCACTCTGAGCCATCATCTCTTCATTCCAGGCTTGATGCTTTTGACTCATGTCAGCATGCCAGGGATCCTGGCACAGAGTGACAGGTGAGCCACCTATAGCTCCTTCCTTATGTGTACCCGTATTTACCAATCCCACGGGAAGCGGGTGCCCCTGCCTGCCGTTAGGGCTTGCTTTTCTCCATGGCTGGAGTATTAAAAGACCATCGTTTCAGGCAGGTATGTGAGTGATGCCGGAAGCAGTGGTCACCAGATGGCACTTACTGCACTCGCCATTATTTTTACTCCAAAGCACGATGGTTATTGATGGCTAGAGGCAAGGAGAACTTTGGTGTCATCAAGAGCCTTCTCCCACACTGCAGGAGGCAGGGATGAGAATGGAGATGGTGGGGAGTCCAGGTCCAGCTCGGGAGAGTTTACCTAAGTGGGGGATGGGTAGTGAGGAACGCTCAAGAGAGTAGATGGTGTCAGACTTGGCCAGTGCCCGAACAGTCTGCTGATATTCACTTTCTCTTAAAAAAGACAGAAAGAAAGCAAGTTTCTTTTTTCGTATGTACCGTCTGCTAGGACTAAAGAAGTTTGGGTGGCTGCTTTCTTCACTTTGGGCAGAAGAGGCTCAACCTGCATGTGTGTTTTGGTGACCACATGTGACAGCCAGTGAAGCCTTTCTTTTTGCTTTCTCTGAACTTTCCAGAGAAGTGAGGCCCCTATCTCTTGGGGGATTAACTCCTTGTGGCTCTAGGGTCGTTGGTACTCCCCCACCGGCAGCAGTATCTAACACTCTCTGCAAACAGGATATTTTCTCTCTAGCTTATCAGATGGCCCAGAGATGCGTGGTGCAGATAGAGGTAACGATTAACTCATCCTGAATTACCAACTTAACCACTGAGCAGAGGGAGGCTTTGACAGCAGCAAAAACAGATTGGGCTCTCTGTCTTGAAAGGAGGTGTAGGGGGCCAGCGGTCAGGTTGCCTGCTCCGGCAGCACACCCACCAACCCCACCGTGGGTTTCCAGCTCAGCAAATCAAAGAGAATTTCACTAGCTATTCTTTCCGGGGGGTGGGGGCTAAATAATTGAATTTGTGGGTTATCCGCTCGGGTTTCTTTCTTTTCTCATTCCTGTGCCTCTTCTTAGCATTATGGCTAAGGGGTTGAGTTTCAGCTTGTTTTTGAAGAGGCGGAAGGGAAGGGTAGGAACCCATTTAGACACCTGGGCCGTCACTTTTCTAAAATGCTGCGTTTGGATTGCATAGGAGGTTGGATTTTTCTGCTTGATTGTTTTCATCACAAGCCGAACACACTTAGAAAACCAGGGCTAACTACTTCTGTTTTCCAGTCTTGTGAAAGGTTCTACCCAGGAGGCAGAAAGGACAGAAGCAGGACAGGGAGTAGCCTAACATAGTTTTACAGGTAGGCACTGAGCAGGTTTGAGCCTGTAGACATGGGCTGCTAGGTTGGGCAGGACCCAGATACCTGAGGAAACACGTCAGCCCTCACTTCTAGCCCCGTGATTTGAGCCGTTCTCCATTCTCACTTGTTTAGCTAGGCCATTTCTATCTTGCGGGGTACTCTTCCCTGCTTGTCTGGAGCAGGAAGGGAAAGGAAAGTGGTTCTGAGTTGCTGGCCCTTGGCGCGGGGCTCTGTGCAAACCCCTTCTATTCAGTGGCTGTTGGCCATTGCACGCTTTAGTTATGGCTGAAGCCACAGAGAAAGGTGTGCCTCTTGTCATCTGGACTTCAGACTAATCTCAGCCATGCCAAACGACAAAATGAAGTCCATCTAGGCACAAGAGAATTTCTTATTGCTGGCTCTCCTGAGATCAAGGCTGCTTACTGCCCTGGACGCCATGTTTCCTTCCTGTAGCCTGTTTGCAGAGCAGGTCAGCATTCTAACCCAGAGCGTAGGAGTCTGCTTACACAGGAGAGGAACATTTGCAAAAGAGTTAAAGTCATTGGTGAATTTGGCACCTGCAAGGTGAACTTAGTAGCTCCTTCTGGTAATCAACCCTAGTTTAATCTTGTTATCTCAATGTATTTTAGATTCTTACAAGTGTGTGTAAGCCAAGGCTGGTCAGCCCAAAACTTTGAGTTAATCCCCTGGGGTTGAAACCCTGGGTGGGGCTGTACTTTGGGTGGAGGTGGTTTAAAAAAAAAAGGTGTGGGATATCTGTGTAGGTTTCAATTAAGGCTGAGATCTGGCTTGTCTCTGGGTTCCTTGTTTGTTTATAAACTGTGCTTAGGTGAGGATTTTTCCACTCTCCCCCTCCCCTGGTCATCTCTCTTCCTCTCTAACAGTCTCATAGGTAAACTTAGAAGGAAGACAGATACCTCTCCAACTGTCACCGAGGGTGCCATAAAAGAGACATTTGGACAGCGCTTCCGCGGGGATCCTTGTCTTTGCTCAGTGTTAACACAAAGGGATTGGGGTAGCCCCATCACCAGGGGGGGAAGGCGGTTTTTCTTCATTTAGCTTTTAATTGCTTTCTTTCACTTTTATGTATAAAAGATTGTCCATTTAATTAACTCAAGAATGCAATTTCAAAACCACTAATGCTTTACACATGATAGCTTTTAAAATAAAAGCAGCATTCTAATATTGCATAATGCTTTCCTCTCCCAGCAACCCCCCCCCCAGCCTCCACCCCTCCTGTCTGCATTAACCTTTAACAGTGGAGGATTGTTAGAAGAAAATGCTGTCCCTCTCCTTGGTGTCTCCCCGCCTTCCCTTCCACCAGGGAAATGCTCTAGGCGGTGCCACGTCGGTGGTGGCACCCCCTTCTGAAGCGCTTTGTCATTTCTGTGAGTAGAGGTATCATTTCATGTCCTCCTGTGGCCCCTTCCAATTCAGAATTTGTCATCGGGGGCGGGGTGTCACTGTGGCCCCTACTCCTTCTGCTGACTTTTAAGAAACATTGATATTCTGAATGGCTATATGGGAAGTTAAGAAGAAAACCTCGACTTACGTCTGGTTTTCTTAGGCCGTGTGACTACAAGAAGCAGGTTTGTAAACTGACAGAGGTAGGGCATCTCCAAGTCCACCCTCATTAAAGTAAAAAAAAAAATCACTACATTTTTATTTATTTGTATGTGTGCATGTGCATAGGTGCACACACCATTTCACCACCATGTGGGTCCAAGGATCAAAGCCTCAGGTTGTCAGGCTTGGTGGCAGGTGCCTTTACGTGCTGAGCCATCTCCTCTTGGCCTGTTCTCTTCTCCTCGTTTCTGATGAAATAGAAACCCGTCTCTTTCCTGTCTTTTCTTGTTTCCTTATCACTTCAGAAAATGTTGGGAATGTCTCCTTCCCTGGCATTTAAATTTTTTTTCTTCGTTAGTCTTTGGTCGTTGTCTTTGTTACTCCTCCCTGCAGTCTCTTCCTCCCTCCCCCTTTCCTTCCTCCTTCTTGTCTTTCCTCATTTTCTTTCTCCTCTTCATCTTCCTTTTCCTCATCCCTGCCCCCCTTTTTAGGCAAAATCTCACTCTGGTCCAGTCTGGTCTGGAACTCATTATAGACCAGAGCCTGCGAACCTTCCTTCCTAGAATCTGTCACCCCCACGGCTCTAGACTCACAGGTGGGTTCCGTCACACTTACCTCCTCTGAGCTTCAGCTGTCATGGAGCCTAGCCCAGCCCTCCAGTCTCTGTCCTTACTCAGTTGTTGCATCTTGTAGCCAAACCTAGGAAAGGGCAAGGTGCGGAGCGAGTGGACTCTTGGGCTTGTTGCAGTGATCCCAGGTTTTGAGGTGACCACCCTGGCTGCCTGCCTGCCTGCCTGCCTGCCTGCCTGCTTCCCTCCCTCCCTCCCTCCCTCCCTCCCTCCCTCCCTCCCTCCCTCCCTCCCTCCCTCCCTCCCTTCCTCTCTTCCTCTTTCCTCCCTTCCTCCCTTTCAGTTTTTAATGGGAGATAAGCCAGTGGAGTCCCTGAAGGGTCAGCCACTTGCCCTGAGTCATGCTCCCTGCCATCCAGGGTTCAGATGGCATCATGTTGCCGGATGGAGGTAGGCACTGGCTAGAGCACCCAGGGCTCAGATGGACTCCAGACTTAACAACTCAGCAACCTGCAGGAGCTGCATTTTGTTTCTGATGATACCAAGGAAGAACTTTGGAAACCTGATGACACCCTGCAAAACCTTCTACAACTTGGGCTGATTTAACTCTCGATGTCTCAGATGGACCCCGTTTTCCCGTGTTCTGTGTCCCCTGTGAGGAAATTCAGTGGCTTCCCAGAGTGGGGGCCACTTTGCAAAGAGCCCCTTTCTCCTATAGTGTCTTAACGAGCTTGACATTACCCGGCCAACCACTGTGGTCTTTGTGCTGTAGTTTTGCAAGAAGCAGAATTGAGCAGCTGTAGGAGTTGCTACACAGTTACTTTTTTTGCCAGGGTAGGTGTCTGGCAAACGCTGGCTTTCTCTGAACTAGGAGTTACAGATACACACATGCCTCGGGAGAATCCTTCTCTGTATATTATGCTATGCTGGTAAAAAGGTCCCTGACCAAATGTTTTCTGATGAGGAGTTTGGGCTTTGCAGAGGGGTGGTGGTGATGGCTAGAGGTGACCTATGCTTACAGCATGTTGTTTTTTTTTTTTCCTTGTCCATGCTTTGCGGAGAGTGGACTTTCAGATTAGCCTGTAGTGAATATGGTGGGAGATTTAAGACTCACTTCATGTGTTCCCCTAAAGCCTGCCCTCCTTGTAACGCGTTCCCCATCTACCTACCAGCGTTTGTTGGTTTGTCCTAAGCAAACAGTCACTGTAGAAGAAGGGAGAATTTTGCTTGTTGTCTGTGAGTAACAAGGCTGACGGGAACCACATGGCTCGATCATACATCGCTTCTGAGATTTATTCATTGAGCTATTTAAACTTGGGTGTGTAAGACAACGGCCCTGGATGAGCCTTTTGGTGCCAGCTTTAGCTCTGAGACCCCAGGCTCTGACAGAGATGACACAGAGAGTAGCTGAATGTATAGAAAGCTGTTTCCGAGTCTTGTGACTTGTGACTTAGAATGCCCATCATCTGCAGTTTCTTAAAGTTCTTTTTTCTTGTCTTTGTCCAAAAAAAAAAAAAAAAAAAAACCAAGCCCAGTGTGGATTTGTGAGCTAACGTTTCTGACTGCTGTGGTAGCCACAGTATCTGATTTTTATAGACTTGATGGCTACCCTTCTTCACAGGTCTCTGTATTGCTCTGACTTTTTATTCAGGAGGGAGTTCACGAGTTCACTTTCCTATCATGGTGAATCTTGGTTCTCCTCCTGAGACACATAGCCATTAGGAAATCGCCAGAGTGGTTGGATGCAGGTACATGACTGCGGTAGCTCCTTTCTTCCCTAGACCTGAGGAGTGGCTGTCACAGTATGACAGTCTCCGAGCACAGCAATGAGACACACGGCTTCATTCAGTCTCTAGGACAGGGCCTCAGCAGCCTTGTGTGACACACGAGAAACTTCATTTCCCCCGATGAGCAGTTCAAAGTCATGAGATACTTAGCCTATGCTTTGAAGTTGGGAGCTGGAATTGAGACTTGGGATTTTTCTGATGAAGATCTGTTCGTGGGATGCATGCTTGTTTTCTCTCTGTTGGTCTTGAGATGAGCGGGGCTAGAGGACCAAGGCAGAGCCTTCTTTATCACCAAATTATGGTTCTTCTTTCCCCTTGTCAGTGACAGTGGGGTGCAGACTAGATACAGCTTGCTGCCACTAAGTAGCAGCCCGAGGCATCCTTTTTTAGGGATCTCTGTTAATCCGGATTCTTAACTTCCCTGCAGAAAAGAATTTCAGGATGGGTCAGAAGGAAGCAGAATTGAAGTTAATTAAGGACACATTTTAAGATAGACTTAAGTGTGGAGATTAATAGAAGGAGAAATTGGGGAAAACAGTAAGGCATCCAGTTTCTCAAGAGCTGCGTTTATTTAAATGCTTTGTCGGTCGCTGTGTATACAGTCTGCCCTCCTATCCTGCCCCCACTTTTTTGTAAATGAGATTGTAGATGATCTCTGAGGTACACTGGTTAAGGTTAGAGCTGACAGGGCAAATCCATAGGTCAGAGAGTTGAGTTGAAGAGCTAAGGCATGCCTTTTACTATAAGTGAAGTTCACAGTCTTGTTTGTCAAGAGTCCCAGAAAATGCCAGATTTATAGCTAATCATGGAGAAAGGCCATACTTGATCATAAAGACTTGAGTCTGAAGTATGGTCATTACTATTTTAAAATTTACATTTGGAATATCTCCATATAAAAGTAGTATTAGAAGCGGGGGAGATGGCGCAGTCAAGTGAGAGCCCTTGCTATGCTTGCGGATGCCTGCAGTTCAGTTCCCTGCACCTGCACGGGGGTCTCACATCTGTGTATTACTTCACCTGCAAGGGCTCTGACACACACACACACACAACCCCCCAGACATACACAGGCCCACCCCCACAGACACACATAGACCCCCACAGACCCACACACATACACATAAATAAATGGGAAAAATCCAAGTCTAGAGAGAGATGACTCAGTGGTTAATATCACTTGCTACTCTTGCAGAGAATCCAAGATCAGTTCCCAGTATCCACACAATAGCTCATAATTGTAACCCCAACTCCAGAGGATCTGATGGCTTTCGACTTTCATGGGCACTAGATTTTTTCACGATGCATATGCGTATAGATATACAGGTAACACACTTGTTCACATAAAAAATAAAAACAACTGTATCTTTAAAAATAATAAAAAATAAAAGAATATTGTCTTAGGTAGGCAGCCTTCACAGCAAATTTTGTTAATTGTGCTCGAATCCTTGACTCTCAGATAGAAAGAGATTTTAACCAGACTCTGGGGTGTGGGGATACTTTCCTTCCCCATGTGCCCTTAACTCCCCACCTTTTTAATCTTTTGTCACTTGGCTTCATCAGTGGGCCTGTCACTGCTGGTGTGGCAAGAAGGCAGACAGATTGTCCTGACCCATAACCAGCTTAACTTAGCTAAGACCTGGCACTTTGGAAGGGTGGGCTCAGGAAGGAGAAGAGATAAGCTCCCCCCTCATTCTTGACACGTCTGCTTTCTCTTTCAGTAGAGTTCCCTTGATCAGTAGCTCCCCATCTAAGTGTGACCACTATCCTAGGAACCTTGTTCTTCCACTCCTGGGTTTCTTTTGCCCTGTGGAAAATGGCTTTCTAGAAGTCCTGGCTGGCCCGTGGTGAGGTCAGACTGTTGTGCCTTGAGGTATAACATCATTGATTTAGCCAGTTCTTTGGCTAGGTAGTGATGTGTCCGTTTCTTTCTCTGGCATTTCAGATCCTCTGACCCAGCCTGTCCCTCATGATGAGTGACCCTCATTTGGAGAGACTTGGGACTTGAGGGTGATGGCGTTGCCTGAGGCCAGGGCTGGGGAGCACAGGGACACACAGATGTTTTGCATAGTTTTTCCATTGCCCTGATTAGGAATGTGTCCCCTCAGGATGGGTTATGGCCTGGAAGTGAGTCTAAGATAAACATCCTTGCCCCGACTGTTTCACATCAGAACAGTGGTATGGAGATGGTTTGAGAGAATGGCTTAAGAGTCAGGGAGAGAGGCAGGGCAGAGTAGAGGGTGGGGGAGGGGCAAGGACTGGCTTCCTAGATGTGGCTGCCCAGAGCCTGTGTCTTCCACTGGTTTCAGCAAAAATGGGCTTCACAGAGATGGTGCAGTGTGAGCAGAGATGGTGCAGTGTGAACAGAGATGCTGCAGTGTGAACAGAGATGTGAACAGAGATGGTGCAATGTGAGCAGAGATGGTGCAGTGTGAGCAGAGATGCTGCAGTGTGAACAGAGATGGTGCAGTGTGAGCAGAGATGCTGCAGTGTGAGTAGAGATGCTGCAGTGTGAACTGGGCTGCTTCTCCCTGAGAGTGGCATGCAGGCAGTCTGATGTATTAGGATAAAATATGGATATCAAGGTTTAGTTGGCTCACTATTTTGGATCTTTAGGGAAACTGGTGTGTCTTTGAAAAGCCAGGGTGTGTGTGTATGAGTGTGTGTGTGTCAGAAAGAGAGGGAGGGAAGGAGAAAGGGAGGGAGGAAGGGATGGAGGGAGGAAGAGAGAGAGAGAGAGAGAGAGAGAGAGAGAGAGAGAGAGAGAGAGTGCTTGTCTAGGGGCCATGCACGAGTACATCTGAAAAGCACATGTACCCAGGGACTTCAAAGGCCTTCAACATTATTCCCTCATAATAAACACTTTTTTTTTTAATAAAATCAATTTGGACTCTCAGAAAAAGGGTCATGATGAGTGTGGGGGCCTTGTGGAGGGTTTGTATGAGTGCTGGGAGGTACTTAGGCTTTTGGTAGGGCTCCCCCAATGCCGTGGAACACTGGGCTCTCTTTCTGGGTGGCTTTCATCCTTTTCCTTTTCCTTTGGGAAGGGCTCAAGCTTTCGCAGTGATTCTGAGGTACAGGATGGAGCAACCTGCATGCACATCCCCAAAACAGCAGGGGCTTCCATTTTGATTTTCATCCCACCCAGATGACATTCCCTTGCACAGGGACTCAGGGAATACTCTAGAGTTCACAAAGTCCAGGCCAACAGACTTTTATGATGTTTGTGCAAGTCTCATTTGAGAGAATGCGTGGAGACACCAAGGTTGCTGTGTTGATGCCACTGACACAGATTCTAAGCAAAGGGACAGGCGTCAGGAGTAGGCCATGGGAATGCGAAGGGGTCTCTCCTGGTACCTCCAGATCTTGATGCTCCAGTGTGCCAAGGAGAGGAGAGACGTAAACAGTTCCGACTGCCTCCAGGAAGCAGCATCTAATCTAAGCATGATAAAGCTGATTTGATTTTACAGATTGGAATTTCTAAGTGATAGGAACGGATGAGGTTAATGTGAAATATTTACTTAATAAAAAGCCTCATTACCTGATGCTGAAGGGTACAGGGAAAAAAGATTCTTGGTAACGTGTTTGATCTTTCGGAAATGAAGTTGGGTTCAAGTTTTCTTGGTAAAAACTGAATTCTGTGATCTTGTTTTTACACATGCTGTGCTTAAATATTAACACCAATTGAGCAAATTGCCTTTTAACTGCCTTTATTTGCTTTCATTAACAGTATAATTTAAAAGCTCAAGAATTTGCATGGAACCTGTTGTGCATGTTGGGGGGGAGCTATTCATAAATTAATTAATTGTGAGAACATTATCTTTAAGGAAGGTCACCAGACTCTAGGCCAGTTTCAGAAAAGCAATGGTGTGTGTGTTTGCTATTTCTTAGACACATCATGTACTTTTTTTTTGTTGTTGTTGTTTTTTGTTTAGAGATCAGGGGAGTGTGTGTGTGTGTGTTAACTTGGATGGATCAAGAAAAAATTTAATGACTGGGCATGTTTTAAGTTAAGTTGACTGAACCTAGTTACACTGTAGTTTCAGAGAGCTAAAGCCAATATCATTACTATTTAGGCACCAGTTTCAAAATGAAAGCCGACCTATATAACTGGCTGAACTCCCTAAATTCTTTCTCTACATCCTTGAACTCCCTTCGTACCCTTTTCTTGCACCCACATCAATGGGAAGAGAGCGGCCTGTCCAGCGCTGCCAGTCATGACACGATCCTCCCGTTGGGGATAGTCTGTTGGATGTACTTGCATGAAATTACTCCAAATATCTTGAAATCTGCACAGTCCCCTGACCTCAGTTGCTTCCTTCTGGACAGATGTTCCTGTGGTTGAGAACCTGAGCCAAAACAAACACTGGGAATGGGATGAGGAGACCACTGTGTCCTAGGGAAGCTGGAGCGCTGCCTCACTTCCTCCGGGGGTTATTTGACGCGTGCTGTCGTGACACCCCCGTTTTGATAGCGTATCCCTGTCTCACCCCTCTCCCCTCTCCCCACATGCCTTCCTCCTCCCGTCTTCTGGTGCTGTTAGTGGTTTTTGTAATGAATTTAATCTGTAGTCTACCTTTCCTGGGTCTGCAGATGCCAGAATGCTGAATTTATTTGCCTTGAGTGTTTTCGTTGGCTGCTGCTGAGACACCCCCCCTCCGCCCCCACGCACACGCGCTCCTTAGTCCTCTTTAAGAACGAGCCTTGTGTTCATCTGTCAGATGTGTGTTACTTTGGGCGAAGGAGGTGAAAGTATTTTAGAAATAGTATATATTTTAAAAGCTATAGACAAAACCCAAGAAATACAGGGGAGGAGGGAAATGGGTAAAATTGACCACATCAAAATCAAAAAGGTTTTGTATGATTTTTCTATTGTGTTTTTACCTTATCCTTATACATTTGTTGGCTTTCTTTTCTCCCTCCCTCTCTGCCTTCCTCTCTCCCTCCTTGCCTTCCTCCCTCTCTTTATGCTTGCTTGCTTGATTTTGTCCTGTCCTGTGTTTTAAGGGCCTTGCCCTGTAGCCTCAACCAGCCTTGAACTCTTGCTGTAGCCCAGTGTGGCCTCAAACCCACAGACATCCTTCTGCTAAAGTTTTCTGAATACCAGGGTTACATACTAGCCTCCGTGCCTACCGCCTCTGCATGTAAATAAGGATGAGTTTGTCATATGTCCACTGACTGGGACAGTATTTTCCGGGTCTGTCATTTGCTTTGCAGTTTTGATTCTGAATCTACTCATCAGATAGTATTCTTGTTTTTTTGACTTAAAAAGTATCATAATGATGGCTTTAGCATGAGGTATATAAAGCCTTGGATGACTGGAATCTGAATATGAGAAGAGTATTTGGATGAGAGGAAGGGAGGGATGAAAACGGATGGGGAAAGAGAGAGTCCGTGTAAGGACGGGGATGAGAGCGCATGATCTGAATCTGGATCTCAGAAGATCATTTTCTCCCATAGAGCTGCCCAGGCTTTTGTGGACCCCTGGCCAGGGTTTAGCAAGCATCAGAAGCATATGAGTTTACATATTCCAAGACCCATTCTTGAGTTGAATGTCTAGAAGGCCACTCTCGCCTCTGCTACTTCTTCTGCTCCCTCCGAACCCTGAGGCCTTTCTGAAATGCAGGCTTTTTGAAGTCACCGCTCGGCCCACCCTTCAGATCTGCTTTTGAGGGTCCCTTCTGCCTTCTGGATCTTGTCAGAAATACTTCTGCATGTCTAATTCTCCTCCTTTGAAGGCTACTTGCCATCTCTCCTGTCTTTAGGCTCTCCACCATCTCTGTCAGTCAGTCTGTCACAGGTAGTCATCGGTAACTAAGCTGCCGAACAGATGGCTGCATGCACCCTTTTCTCCCGTTCTCTCTTCTTCATAGGTCAGCACTGCAGGTTATTTGGTCATGAGTGAGGTTTGAGTATTGGCTTAGAAGGCAGCTGGAGTTGTGGGAAGGAGTAAGAGATGAGTACCAGGCAAGGACTCAAAAGTGGTTAGCAACGTCTGAGCCCCTACCCCCTAGCTCCATGTCATGATGACCATTTTCCAGAGGTGAGATCAACAGTTTATCTCGGGTACCTACCATGTCTTCTGCCTGGAGTTTGGCCATGTGGACCGAGAGTCAGTGTCTTCACTCCTGTGAAACTATTGTCCAGTGAGGAGCTTTAAAAAAATGTTGAAGTAGGAAGATAAGTAAAATATAGACATTCTAAAAATGTCTCATTGGAGTTATCTGGTCATTCTGTTTTGCCTGCCCATTTCATCCTTTCTTTGCTCTCTGCACAGTTTTTTTTTCCCCAGACTTGACTCCGTGGCAGATATTAAGGTAGCCATGTTGTCTAGATAAATATTCAATTAATCTTGATTTGAAACTTGGCTTTCATTTTTCTGCTTATGTGAGTGTCCATCCATTCATTCATCTAGTCAGTCATTAACAAAAAGTTGCACAATTCATCGTAGCCAGATTAAATGGTTTCACACACATGGGATTAGTGGAATCTTTTCCTTTCTTGCTAGAAAGCTGAGTTATTAATTAGTGGTAGGAAAAGGTGTAGGGATAAAATTGCTATAGCAATTCTTTACAGACCTTGAAAGAAAAAAATAAAAAATATCATCCCATTTATTGGCATTTTACCTACAGGTGATAGAAGCATTCTTTTCTTCTTTCCTGTTTTATTTTTATTTATTACGATTATTAAATGTTGGTGTGTATAATGTCTGTATATGAGTGTTGGTGCACAAGGAATAACACACATGCGGATGCCAGAGTATCCAGGTGGCAGCCAAAGGATAATCTGTGGAAGTCCCCTTGGGTCCTGGGGATTAATTGAAATCAAGTCATCAAGATTTGATGACAAACATTTTTTTACCCACTGAGACATCTTGCCTGCTCTTACTTGCTTTTCAGACAGAGTTCTGTATGGTCCAGAGTAGCCTAACTATGAATCCAAGGCTAGCGTTGAGCTCTTAACTCCTTCCTCTATCTCCCAAGTGCTGGGATCACAGGTGTGTGCCACTACGCCCAGCTAGCTAGTACTATTTCTATCTTCATAGTATGCAATCAGAAAATAAGTTGAATCTTAATTCTATTTACAAGTAGGCAAGTTTAAAATAACCTGAATCCTAGCATCAAAGTAGATACCTGTCTACTACAAAGTGAATGCTTGTTGGAAGGTAGAATCCTGGATGAAGCACTGGACTATGCCTATTCCCAGTGCTCAGTAGGATGACAAATTCGACGCTAGCATGGACTGCTAAGTGAGTTCTGAGTCAGCTCTGACCACTTAGTGAGGCCTGTCTGTAACCCAAAATATCAGAGGTAGAAGAGTTATTTTGGGTTAAAGGGGACAGGAGGGAAACCATCTGGTCATCTAGGGACACACAGGGAATTTCTGTGTACATGGATAATTGTCTTTAATTTCTAAACTAAAAAGTTCATTTGTTTATTTGTCTGCAGCCTGGCTTCAGACTCGGGGCACATCTGCTTCAGCCTTCCAAGGGCTGGGGTTCAGCCTGAGACACCACGCTCAGTTCTAGCTTCGTTTCTAGACCTGTTGCACGTCTGGATTATCTTTGAAATTTCTTGTAATTCCCTTATGTGGTGGCTCAGTGCCTTGGCTGTGGTTCCGTGCTGGGAGCCTGTTCTCATCTCAGTCACAGTGTTTCTGAGTTAGTTTCGTTTTTTTTCTCAGAATTCTTTCCAGGAACAGAACACAATTTCCAATACAAGGGGCAGAGGTCGGGGTGGAAGTCAATGTGTCCCCGGAATGTTCCAGGCCAGAGCTCTCATTCACATAGGTTCTGGAGATAGCTCTGTGCAGACCAGACTGGCTCTCGGGGGCCCAGAAACACAGCGTTCAGGGGCATTTTCTTCTTTCATCCTGAGTCTTGTTGGGTGGGAGGTAGGAAAACAGGTTGTGTGGGAAGAAATTCTGTGTTGCTCCAGCTTTTCACACCCCTTTGTTTCCGCTTCCCCCACCTCAGCTCTGAAGCTATTATGTCCATCCCTGGGAAAAGCCCTCTAGTGAATGGAGCTACTACTTAGCGAGCGTGGTAGGGACAGTGTGCATGTCCTCAAACAGTTAAAGTGCTTGGGGTCTGTTGCCTCTCTGGAGGTCAAAGGTGAGATAGACTTTTTGTTGGTGGCATCCCCCCCCCCCCGCCCCCACTACCCTTAAACTCCCTTTCCTTGTTATCTCCACTCCCAAATGTCAGCTTTGATGTCTATTGTTGGGACTTCAAGAGGACTCTTAGCACATCGGCAGGTGTTGGTTTTAGTGAGCGGGCGGAGAGTTCCACATTCTTGGGGGCAAAGAAATGGATCCCAGCACATTCCCGCCCCAAGAGCAGAAGTCCGACCGCTGTCCCTCTCCCTGGGTGTACTTGCAGAGGACCTCTGCTCCTCGTGGGTCTGGAGAGTGGGTGGTGCAGGGTCCCTTCTTCCTTTCCAAACTTGTCCAAAGGGATGTCTGCCTTCAAGCCTCAGAGCAGCTGAAGGGAGGTCGTCTAACAACCGCATATTAAGATTTCATTAATCAAAGACACTTCCATGGCCCCTTTACAGAAACACAACTACTTTGGCTGTCCTCTGCTGACAGCCCGATAATTTATCTTTTCCAGAGGAAGGGAGAGGAAAGGCACTTGGGGGTCCTACTTCCAGAAGAGATCCCTATGCCAGTTCCTGGCGTGTGCTTGTGTGTTCACAAATTGATTTTAGGGAATCTGCACTCCAGCCTCATATATACCTTCAAAGGAGTGTGCAGCCAGCCACATCCCCTTCCCAAACAGCAGGGAATCAAAACCACTCCAGATTTAATACTCCAGGCACAATAGATGGCCTGACTGTGTCGTTTTTCTTTGCAAGGAAGTGTCCATCTCTGATTCCCAGCCCCAGGGTGTGCTGAATTTGGGATGACCATATGGGAGCATGTGTGTCATGGGCACTCGGGGTCAGGAGAGGGGTGATGGGGGTAGTGAGGCTTAGGAGCCACTAATTTGAAATGTACAGTCTTCCTTACTGCTCTGCAGGGCTGCTCACATGCAGGGTGGCATCTGACCTTCTGTAATCCATGGCTCTGGATGTGGCTATCTGGATATTTTATTACCTTTCAGAGGCTCCAGAGTAGATGGTAGAACACTGCATTGGATCTCTCTGTCTCTCTGTCTCTCTGTCTCTCTGTCTCTCTGTCTCTCTCTCTCCCTCCCTCCCTCCCTCCCTCCCTCCCTCCTTCCTTCCTTCCTTCCTTCCTCTTTTTTTGAGGGGCGGGGAATAGCTTTGATCTCACTGTGTTGAACTCGTCAAATATTTACTGGGTACCCACTAGATATGTTTGGCTTTGTTGGGAGACGTGCTGGTGAGGAATACTTTCTTTCTTAGCTCTTAGGGGCTAGAACCATTACACAAACACCAGCTACCATAAAAGATGGCATTTAAGGAAGCCAGTGGGGAAAGAGAGACACGTTCCTTCCCATCTGACCAGAGTGCCCAGTGAGCACTTCTTTAATCCTGCCTGTGTAACAGTAGAGATATAAAAATCTAAAGACTTGGTCCTTGTCCCCAAGGCTATATTAATCTAGCAGAGAGAGTAGACACACGGTGGCATAATCCAGGTGGAAATGAAGGAGGAATTATGTGTGGTGGAACCGAAATGGAAGCAGCCTTGTCTGTTTGGGTAGGTGCCATAGACAAAGCTGCACTGAATGCTATCTCAGAAGGGCTTTAAAGGACAAATGGACGAAACTGATTACACAGGAGGGAAAGACATTCTAGAAGAGACAGCACGTACAAAGGGGGACAGAGAATTAAAATCTTGTGTCCTCACTGTGGCTTGAGACCTAGAGAGAAGCAGGGGCTGGGCATGAAGTTGAGCCTCGCTTGAAGGTCTTTCTCGCCCAGCAGAGGAGACTACACCAGTTTTTGAGAAGGCATTGAAAGGGTTTAATGAGCAAAGTGGAATAAGAGGAAGGCTATCTTAACGGGGAACACCCCGAGAGCTGAACCTCTGAGGATGAGTGTGCGAGGCTATAGGGGGCATCACTGGGGAGCCACCTGTGTGGTTTGGGTGAGCAAGAATAAAGACAGAATGATGGCAGTGGCAGAGATGGGGAGAGGAAGGCAGAGGACAGAGGTCATATGGGCAGGTTGATGGGTGCAGGGGGATTGTAGGGAGTGGGCTGAGAGACATGAGAGTCACTAGCTAAATAACTGGAGGGTGGCAGCAGTGAGGATTTTCTGGGTAGGAGATACTGGGTTTTGGTTTTGGATATGGTATTTAAGGAAGTCTTAGGAAAACTTTACAAGAAGGCAACCAGTGTACTTACAGAAGGGCTTGAGGGAAAGACAGCGTGTGTGTGTGTGTGTGTGTGTGTGTGTGTGTGTGTGTGTGTGTGTGAGAGAGAGAGAGAGAGAGAGAGAGAGAGAGAGAGGCTTTCTCAGTTGCTCTTCACTTTATTCTCTCACTGAATCAGGAGCTCACCAGTTGTCCAGCTAGACTGCCTGGGCTTTCTCAGTCTCTATCACTTCTGGGTTACGGGACTGGGCCACCACATTCGACTTTTTCCTGGGAATCTGGACTCAGGGCCTCATGCTTGCACGGCAGACACTTTACCCACTGAGCCCTCCTCCCAGCCCCAGAAAAGATATTTGACAAGCAGAAGATGTCAGCCTAGGAATCCAGTCGTATTCACCGACTTCAGACAATATTTTCAAGTGAATACGAATCAGAAGTATCTTAATTCCACAGCAGAAAACGGTCTTTTGGAGTTCCTTGAATCACGAGAAGTGTTTTCATCAAAGCTCTTTATTCGTGAGTGTGCTGACATCTGGGGAGCAGAGATAGATATTTTCCTTAGGTCTGGACTCCTGAGCCATGAGCTCTTCCCTCGATCCTAATTAATCCTTTGTAGTTAGTGACTGATGAAATCATGGCTCTATGAAATTTTAATCCTTGGCTGTATGCATCAGACTGACTTTATCACAGGACCCCAGGTGTGTGTCAGAAATTAGTGTGTGGAATCTATTGCATATTTGATTGCCTTATAAAATCCACAGGATCTGGAGGAAATAGGCTGGAGTGTCAGAAGGTTGTTTTCATACCCGTGGCCTTGTTTAATAGTCAAATGTATATCATGTAATCTTGGCCAATGCCCTACCTGAGGAAAGTATTTACCCAGAGGGACAAGGCGGTTGAAACCTGGGCCTTGGCTTCATATGCTCCTGACTCTATCCCCTTTGCTGGGAGATGAGGTAGAAAAGTGAGCCTGGAGTGAGGGATTAAGAAGAGAATAATATATTATTATTCTTCCAATATAATGATACAAGGAGGGGTCGTTGGCTCTGTGATTGAGGTCACATGCCCTGGCTTCAATACCATCTCAGAATGGTGTGCTATAGACTGGGTGACAAGAATGAGTGGTGTACCCACTGTGCAGATGGTGACTTAGAGCTAAGATGGATAGTTCAGGTCAGCCTTTTTGACACAGCATTTAAGGTTGGTTGTACAGGTGTTCACGCTTATGTGACTAGCGGGCTACTCTCTACCACTGTCATCCCCCTGTGGTAACTCTGGCATTACCTGTTGGATTTCTCCCCAAGGACCTCCTCCAGGGTCCCCTATAGTTCGGCATCCACTGCCCTGTGCTTTTAATTCTAGAAAATAACCGACAGGCAGATGCTTCTGTGCAGTATGGGATCCCCGAAGGTTAGACCCGGAAACCTCGGTGACACACTCCGGGTCCCTCCTAGACAAAGGGAAAACTTCTGCTTTAGGAGTTTTGCAGAGCAGTGAGAGGTGAGTAGCTCTCCGTGAGCACCATCTATGTCAGCCCTTGTATAAGGGCTTTAAAAGCCAGGCGTATCTGGATCTGACAAGAAGGACAGAGTTCAGTGGGCGCTGTGGAGGGACTGAGCCTGGAGGGACCATTTCTAGGTGGGACTTTCCCAGGAGGGAATTCTGTAAGGGGAGAAGTGACCCATTCTATCAGATCATGTAAAAGTGTCTTCCTGGGGCCAGTGAGCCCCAGGAGGTTGTTAGAGCCACACCAGGCCTCTGGAGTGAATATAGACCCCCAAGGCAAAACCAGTGGATGCTATGGACAGAGAGGGACTGGGAACAGGACAGTAGGCATGAAGCCAATGGGGTTCAAGACAAACTTAGATCAGATTTCTCCAGCTCTTCCCCCTTTCCTTCTCCTAACTACTTTCTCCCACACTGCAATACCATTCATCGTCCTGACTTTAACACATTCGGTCTCATCCTTGGAGGTCCTTGCCTCTTGGTGTCTTTCCATTGCTGCCTCCGCCACAGGAGAGTTTCTTTTCTCATCTGCCCCTTGTGCTTCAGGTTTCTCCCCATGGTGCTGGCTTTTTGCCATGCCTTCTTTGAATATCTTTGGGTGCTTTCCTTTCGACCTTATTTAGATTATATCCCCACTGCTGACATGCGTTGCTTGGTTTTATCTCTCCAGTAACTTATTTAGTCATAGCCATGGTCCTAGAGATAAGGACCCTTCCATTTCTGTTCTATTGATGGGGAAACTGAGGTACAGGCTGGGGAAGCCATTTCTGCACAGCTGCACAGCCTTGAAGTCATAGAGTGAGGCTTTGATGTCATCACTGCCTGACTCCAGACCCCAAACCATTCCCATTGCATCACAGTATATTATTACAACAACTTTTACAAATTTTAACCTTCCTCCCAAGGTGGGTGGGTACTTCCAGCATGACCTTTATTCCTGTTGGCGACTCTTCATCTCAGACTGTCGCCAAGGATTCTCTGAGGCATGAAGTTTCATAAACCCCCCCCCCCCCCCGTCCAGAGTAAGTTTGGCTATGGGGTACTAGCTGTCCTCTAGGATGGTTCCTCAGCCCCAAGTCCACAGATTTCACGGAGACTGAAATGGCTGCATTCTTCATAGACACTGGGCTTGCCTGTTCCAAAAATGGTGATTTCTATAGCAACCATTTATTCTAGCAGATGTGTGCCTGGTATGGTTGGCAAGGAGGGCGGGATCAAAAATGGAAACGGCCTTTTATTCTTCACTTCCTGAACGTGTGCCCTGTATGTGAGGCAAACGGGAGGAGGAACCATGGCATCCTTTTAGCCTGTATAACGTGTAGGGCCCAGCACAAAGGAGCCGTTGCTTCGGGCTGATTTCTGTCTGCTGCTTAAGCTGGACTGTTCGGTGGTGGAACTTTCTTTGGCAGGCGTTCCCATTGGTTCCAATTCAATGAATGTCTGTCACTTTGGTTTCTGCAAAATGTAGACATTTATCATAATGTGGTTAATAAATGTGGAAGGCTCAGTAGCTAAAGATCACAAAATCTACCAGACTGTGTCGCACCCGGGCTCTTGGTTGTAGGTTGTAATGTATGTATACATATATCTCCAGCTGAAGCCAAATACAATAATTTGTTGTCACCAAACAGGTGTTTCTTGGAGCCTGAGGGCAAGAAAACAGGCCTCCTTTGAAAGGTGGGAGAAGAGAATTACCATCTAACTGTTGGAAACTTTCTTTGTATCCCTGCTCAATCTACGCAACCGGCTTAGTTTTCATCTTTTTGCAGAGTGAACCTAAAACCGGCCTCTCCAGGACTCCCAGGTAGACAGGAGATAAGGCTAGGGTCAGCTGTCTGTGTCTGTATCCCAGATTCTGGAGAGGTACTCTGTCTTGTGCAGCTGGGCTAAGTGTCCATGCCTGGCTAGTCACTCACCGAGGCTTTCTTGTGAGGGCCGTGGGTGTTGGTCTGCTCAGACATACACAACGATGCCGCAGTGTGGCTTAAACAAAAATGTACTTCTTGCCGTGCTGGTGGTTGGATTTCTGAGATCAGAGTACTGAAGAATGCTCTTGCTGGCTTGTCTTCTCCATGCCCTCACCTGGTGAGAAAAAGAGGCAGCATGGGCTCTTTTGGTCTCTTGGGGTCTCCCCTTCCTCTTCTTTTTTGAGACAGGATCTCTATGTAGCCCTGGCTTGCCTGAGACTTGCCATGTAGACCAGGCTGACCATGAACTCAGAGACTCCCCTGCCACTGTCTTCCAGAGGTACATACCACCATACAGGCTTGATAGGAGGGGTCCTCTTTATAAGGATACTAATCCTATGAGATTAAGGCCCCATCCTTATGACTTTGTTTAACCTATTGCTTCCTTATAGGAAAGTCATATTCAGTGATATTTGAGGTGAGGCTTTCAATGGGCTGATTTTAAGGGTACACTATAGTGCAGTCTATAGCAGTTCCATAGTTCATATGGCTGCTGGGATCCACTCTTGCCTTTTGTGGATTGGAAGGGGTTGATCATGCCCTCCCAAAGGAGTCTGCCACAGATAGAAAGGATGAATGTGTCACAGGAAAATGCTGCGTGCCAGACTGGAGTCACAACTACCTTCTATTTCTTTTCCTTTGAGAGATCCTGTAGTCTTCACTGGCCCAATACTCATTGTGCTGTACAGCTAGTTTGTACTTGCAGCAAGCCTCCTGCCTTAGCCTCTGTGTGTCCCTATGTCTGGCTTTAACCTCCTTCTTGGTTGTACAGCATTTGAAACTAATAGTTATGTTGTGTGTGTGTGTATATATATATATACACACACATAAATACATGCATATACACACATAAATGCATGCATATACACAATACATACCTCAACATACATGTATATACATCTATATACAAGTGTATACATGCATTGTGTACTCATGTATGCATATCTGTATATATATATATATATATATATATATATATTGCAAAAATATACGACTTTCTAGAAAGAAATTGTCTGAGGATGGCTTTACATCCCCTGTTCCATCCTGATGCCAGCCGACCTGTTTATTTTCATATAAAGTTTGAAATTGAATAAAGTACATGTTTTTCACTATCATGAGCCCCCCATCTTTCTGAGGAATTGTTGAGAAACCCCCGAATTTGCCATTCTGCAGTCTGTAAGTGCTTTGTGACTGAAGACTCCTGACAGTGGCCTTAAGATGGGGTTTTTAATGAGATAGACCGTATCTGGGGACCTCAGACTCCCGTCGCCAATGGCTAAATGGGAATGTAGGCACCAGGCCGTTCCAGGGAGCCTCCTACGGCATACACTCCTGCGCCAGTGGGATCCGTGCTGTGACAGAGACCAGATGATAAATATATTTTTAAACTTGGAAGCCATGAACCACTTATTATTTCTGAATTAGGAATCAAAACATATGAATAATCTCAACAGGGGTCCAGCAGATGCATTCTGCCTTTAAGGTCACTTTGCTCTGGGGAGATGGTCGGGGGTGATGGGCAGCCAAATCCAGCCCATTCTTCTTGTGACTCGTAGGGCATTCGTGTGGTATTTGCTGGATGAACCAGTCTCTGAGAGTGCCACGCAAGGTTATACTCTAAGTGTAATGCCACTGGGTCAGGGCCATGCTTGGAAACAAGTAGCCATCATTATTTTTTTAATATGCCGGCGTCACCAGGTGCTGTGAGAAGTCAGGGTGGCTGTTATGACTGAAGAAGCTGTGTCCTGCAGCCGTGTTTTCAGATTCGCCACATGTACTCTCCCTTTGCCCCTCTGCACCTCTTCCCCCACACCCCTGCCAAACAAGGTCTGGAACTGAGGTGTTCTGGAATTCCACCCTGACTAAGCTCTGCGATTAAGGCCAGCCATTTAGGAAGGAGATGGTGGAAGAGGAAAACGCCCCTCCCCAGTGTTAACCCATTGGCCCTGTAGCATAGAAGAGCCATCATCGTTCAGGCCCTAACGTATCAGCATCTCTTGGGCACAGCCTTGAAACCCGAGCTTCACGTACCAGAAGACAGTTAAACCAAACCTAGCTGATGACAGTCTCCCTGTTTTTAATGCCTGGGCAGGGTGCACCTGTTCCAGCCTATCGCTGCTGCTCAGACACAGGTGTTGAGTAACCAAATGCAGAGTGCTACACGAGGCACTACGTAGGAGGGTCATCAGTGAGCCTCGGGGACCTGCCTGGTGGCTGGAGAGCCGCGTGCAGGCACAGCTTGCTCCTTGAAGGGAGGAGGTCCAGGGTGAACACTTCTTGGGCCTGGGCTTTTTGGCTGAGTCAGGCGAACCCCAGACCCTTCGTTTTCTCTATCGTACCTGTTTCCTGACAGTTTCAAATGATGACAGTGGTGACACCCATTTTGAGAAGCGATACAAACATGCTTACAAAGCTTACAGTAGCCAAGCGGTGGTGGCGCACGCCTTTAATTCCAGCACTAGGGAGGCAGAGGCAGGCGGATCTCTTGAGTTGGAGACAATGCCTGGTCTGCAGAGTGAGTTCCAGAACAGCCAGGGCTACAGAGAGAAACCTGGTTTCAAAAAAACACCGAAAAAGTCCTCCTGTCCCTGCTGCCATCAAAGAGCAGCAGCCACAACCCCGAGCTACCCCGTGACTATGGGCCTCAACAAGGGCCATGGGTGATGACGAACTACGGAGGCCCAGCGGCACCACAGTCGCCTCATCAACTTCGTGTGGGATGTGTGCACCCTATGAGCGGTGTGGCAAGGAGAGCTGCTGAAGATGGCCAAGGACAAGTGGATGCTCAAGTTTATTAAAGAGAGGACAGGCACGCACATCTCTGCCAAGAGGAAGCAGGAGGAACTAAGCCACGTGTTGGCAGCTGTGAGGAAGTCGCTGCTGTCCCCTCCTCAATAACAATGTTTGCTGGGCAGGGGCTGGGCGGGGAGGTAACCACACAACAGGAGTTTGAGAACTCCCTCTTCTTGGTTTTGTTGTTCCTGGATCGGTACCAGGAAGTGTGATATTTTGTAAAGAGCTGAACCGTTGTGGAGTGCAGTGGGGCCTCGGGAGCCTTTGGGAGGGACATTAGTGAGGCTGTCCGGGTGGCCTGGCATTGTCTTCATCTAGAGGTTTGGTCAGGGAGCTAGGCTGCTGTGACAGTGGCTGAGTTGAAAGTGAGGTGCTTTGTGTCAATGAGTGCAATTAGAGCCCCAGATGGGGTGATGTGAAGACCCAGCCAGTAAACAAGTGTTCTCCTTCTTACAGTTCTCCGCTTCTGGTGACAGCATTATTCTTCCCTGAGAACATCTGGAAACCATCAGTAGTTCCCAGTGGTTTAAGGTGCAACAGCCTTGTCTTCCCCAGCAGGTTAGGGATCTCTGAAGGTCCAGACCTTGTCTTTCTTCCTTAGGCAAGCAGAGGGTAGGGAAATGTGGCTCCTTGGCCCTGTCTTGTGACCTGAGGTTAGCATTCTCCAGCTCCTCTACCTGTAGAGAAGTCACAGAGTCTGGTACCTGTGGTGTATCTTCACCTCAGGATGAAGGCAGGAGTGGTCGTTGGGTGTTCAAATGCCCCCATGAGCTCACTGCTCTGTGTGGCTTCTCTGATGGGAAGCCCCATTTAAATCCGCCTCCTTCACAGCAGCCCACAGATGAAAACCAAGGTGACCTGCTCAGCCACGAGTGTCAGAATCTCATGGGGTGCCTGTCTAAAACTCAGTCTGCTTGGATGGATTGGAATCTGAATCCCCGGGGGTGGAAACAGATACCTGTATGAAATAAGCCTCCTAGATAATTATAACATGAAGCAGAGGACCACAGTCCTTCTTTGGCCCCTGCATACTCCTACTGTCATGAGCACAGACATCCATACACCTATGAAATGGTTGCTTTTTAATTGAAAGATGTAGCTCAATGAAGAGCTAACATCCACAAGGCCCTGATGTTTAGTCCCCAGCACTAAAAACAACTCACGTGTGCAGACACACTCACCCAGACATGTGTGCCTGCTTCTTTTGCTGTTTAGGATGCTTTGCTGTCCAGGTGTCTGTAGGTAAGTGGTGGCAGTACTCATGAGCTCATGACAAGAGGTGCCAAGAGTCAGAGGAGGAAAGATCGGGAGGGTCTAGAATGGGGTTTCTGTGGGGCAGCTTGGGTGGCTGAGGGCTCAGGGATGGGTTGCTCTGACACTGATGAGGCCCAAAGCCTCCACCCACTTGGCCAGACCACAGGCCTCTGATTCTCCCTATAGGAATCATGTGCTTTTAGCAGTCAGGGAGCGGGGCTTTTGGAAAGGTTACGTGATCGCTCTTGCATCCAGGAGAATGTGAGTTAGAGTTTCAGAATATTGGCATTGTTCCTGCAAGGAAGTGTGGGTTACTCTTGATTACCAACCTGATGGGCTCTAGAACACCAGCAACAAACCTCTCTGTGTATGTGAGGGAGTTTCTAGATTAGGTTCATTGAGATGCAAGACCCACCACCCATTAGGGTCCATGAAGGCCTGGCTGGCAGTGGGAGTGGGGTTCCTCAGTGAGAGGTCAGGTTTGCCCGGGTCTTATCCTTTCTTGCTCAGCTAGGTAAGTGGAGAACCATCTTTGGGGACCTCGAGTGCCCCTTTGTCATTGTTCCATCTGACTGCTCCAGTGAGGTGTGGGAAACCACGAGACCTGCCTTAGGAAGCTCGGGATATCTAGAATTGGTGATGGGGAAGGGCAGACCCTGAGAGACAGGCACTGACCTTTTGTGCACCTGTCCTGCTCCTGCCTGAGCATCTGGAAGCTTCTCTTCGGGAGAACCTCTCCCATCTTGAGGCAGAGGCATGAACGAAAGGTAAAGAGCGCAGGCCTGGTTCTAGAGAGCATGTAACGTCCATGCTGTCACAATGGGGCAGAAGGATGGTTCTGTCATCCATGCTGGGTTTAGGTATGTACACATGTGTGTCTCAGGCCTGCGGAGGTCAGAGGAGCGGACCGTCAGGTCATCTGAAACTAGGGTTATGGACAGTTGGAAAGCCATCATGTGGGTGCTGGAAAATGAACGCTGGTCCTCCGGAGATCAGCAGGTGCTCTTAATTACTTAGCCATCTCTCTAGCCCCATCGCGATCTTTCTAAGTGAAGTTCTCAAAGACATAGCTGTGTTGAGTCTTGACTCTGGCTAGGGAGAGCCTGGGCTAGTCCAGAATGGTTGAGTTAGTCCAGTCAATTTCCCTCTCCCTGAAGTGGCCATGTGCCTGTAACCTGCTCCCCTTTCCATGTGCCCTTAACTTTTCATAGATTCTCTTCCTGGGGCACTGGAGAGGTATGGGGTGGAGGTAGGGAGCAGACTGGAAATGGGGGACATACATAGTGTCCTCAGTTCCTAGAGCAAGAAGCGACGGTGAGAAATTGGCCTCATTGTGGGAGCAGGTCACGTCCCTGTGTGTATCTAGATGTCTGGAGCATTGGTGATGTGGGATATCCGTGCTCAGTAGCCCGCTCGGCCCCCAGGATCGTTTTGTCCTTAACTTCCTGGGGCTGTTTTCCTCTCCTTTCCTTCATTTGAAAAATAATCAGCAAAATCCTTATTTCCATAAGCGTTTTTTTTTTTCCTGGCTGTAAAAAGCTGAATCCTAAACCCATTATTATAGCTGTTCATGCTATTTTAATCTACTCTGTTTGGAGGTGAGAGGGTAGCAGTGAATCTACAATTACTGAGTACATTTGATCCATGGCACAGCCACCGGAGCCGGAGGAGAACCCTCCCGAGGAGGGTGGTGCCACGCGTGGCGAATCACTTTCAAATTTACTAAAAATATGCCCCTCTGCAGCCATGTAGATATCATAATTTTCCTCCCCAAGCCTTCTTGAAATTTCTGTTCGCTTCCTGCCTGATGCTGGCTCTCGGCACATACTCCTTGGCTCGCCCGCTTGCTCCCGTTCATTCTTTTTCTTGGCCTTCATGCCCGCACACTGTCTGGCCTCTGTTGCCCTCCACCCTGTTCCTTGCCCTCCCCCTCCCCATTTTCATCTCCTGCTCAGAAATGTTTTCTATTCTACTACCCGGCACGATAGTGGAAACCATTTTTGGTTTGCCACGGTCAAGAAGGAGAATACTTAGAATTTTAAATCTGCTAGCTATTTCACTTTTAAACAAGCTGGCAAGCTGGAGCGGTGCCGCACCTCCTACATACAGTAATTGTTGCATCCCTAGGCTCCCTTTTCTATCTCTGCTCCTATTTCATTCATTTTTCTATTTGCAGCCAGTGCAGAATATGGGCTGCTGCCCCTCCCCGGCTCCCGAATCCCCGCTTTCCATGCAGTGACCTTGGCTTCCTCGAGTGCCGCACAGTAAATGAAATGTGGCATGGCCACATGGATCTTGATAAAATATATCAGTGCATGAATTGATTTTCATATTGATTTCCGTGGACCAGCAAGGTGTGTGCATGTGGGAAGCAAGTGTCTTGTAATGACAGTCCTGGAGACTCGTAGGGTGCCTGGGGAGGAACAGGCTTTGTTTTCTGTTTACCTCAGAAAACTTTCTGCTTCTTAGCACCCAACAGAGGCCATTGTGTTCTGTGGGTTCCCTCTTTGAGGGAGTAAAGTGCCAAGGTGGTGAAGGCATAGAGTCTGACCCAAGAGAGAGAAACATACCAAATCTGTGTTCCGTGACCGGGGTTTTGGAAGGAATATGATCTCAATGTGCCCAGTGGCTTTGCTGCTGGAGAGACCTAGGAAACTATCAAGTTCGCTATTGAAGGCCATGTGCACCCAGCAGCATGGAGGGTCTGGGTTGGGGAGATGTGCTGGCCATTTCCTCTTTCCTTTTTCAGGCTAGTTGAGATGTGGCACTTGTGAGTCCAGGACCGATGGATGCTTTGCCCTAAGGGGATGTGTATAATTCATGGTGTGTCAACACTGATGGCTGGGTGTGCATTGGAATGTGTGCTTGCAGCCACACGCACATACAGGCCTGTGTGTGCCGAGTTTCCAGGCTGCGAATGTGACGATGGTCTCCTGCCTCAGTGACTTTAATTACCAAGCAGCGGACAACCGAAAGAAGAGTGTCATGACATAATCAAGGCTTGATTTGCCTTCTTCTGCCATTGCTTTCCCAGGTCCTTCTCTCAGCTTCTGTGTAGACGTTATCAGCAACTATTCAGCTTGGAGATGATGAGAGAAAGGAGGCGTGGCTTCACATGATGCTGTGTGCCTGCCTGTGTTCATATAAAGAGAATTAAGTCGGTTGAAATAGTTGTGCTGATTCATTGCATTTTCTGGAAAACCTTTTTGGTTATGAGCTCTCCTGAAATGCCTTGCAGCGTGGAGTCGTCTACCTCTGGTTTTGGAGGCAAAGCCATTGAGTGCTTTGACATCCCACCATCTTGTGGCACTCGAGACTGGTACCCTGATTCTCAGCAATTGCATCACAGAATCGGGAAGCATAGAGCTGGCTTGGATGAATATAGTCAGTAGTTCTCAGCCAGGGATGGCTTTATGCTCAAGGGTGCATTTAGTAAAATCTGGAGACAGTTTTGGTTGCCACGATATGTGTAGGAGAGCTGTTGCTGATATATACTGGGTAGGGCTGGGACCAATCCTCAACTCACTGTCTCCACACTCCTCTTCCCCACCCACTACAAAAATGTACTTGGTCCAAAATGACAGCAGTGCTGGGTGGAGAATCCTTGCCCTGAAACAAGGCTTTAAATATTTCTTTTGTTTTTGTTCAAAAGTTTGTATGTAAATTCTTACATGTAAAAACAATTTTTCTCCCCACAGGCCTAGTTTTTCTTGAGTCAGGTGTTGGAAATGCTCTGACATAATTGGAGTTCCTAATTCACTGGCATTTATTGTTCCAGAGAACAAACAAGGAAGCCTGCCAGCGTGCAGATCAGCAGGCCTGTCCCCAGATGGCCCACCCAGTGAATGCCCAAATTCATTGACTCATGTAGGGCGATTCAAAACCACAGGGATCACGTGAGCTTTAAGTTGGACTTTGAAAGCTCATGGTCCCACATGGGGACATAGTGCACCCTTGTTTTCTTTGCAACTTACACCAAATTTTCAGAGGCTTCTGCTAGAACTTGCCAGAGATACCAGGAGCATGGAACTGACCATGGACCAGAGGCAGTTTGGTGTGTGTGCAACACATATTCAGTGGGTCTAGACCCGGCAATGCTTCTTGACTGACCTGATGTGGGTTCTTGGCAGAATGCTTTGGTCTTGAGGAGACAGGAGGAGAGGGCCAAGGTGGAGAGTTTGTGTGTTTTGGTTGTTGGACGATGTCATTGGAAGTCACTGAGTCCCATAGGATCCGTCTGTTTAAGTAGAATCTCGTCAGGTGAGGCGGGGTTAGAAAACATAAAGGACCTCCTTTATTGGGGTAAAGGGAAAGCTTTTGCTCTGGGATGGAATGTTCCGGAATCCTTGTATGTTGCTTTATTGACCTTCTCCGCGGCCCTCTCACATGCTGTGAAAGAGAAGTGAAGTCCGTGTGTCTGTCTGCACTTCTGGCGAATACAAGTAAGACAGTTAAGAGATGGAGTGTCCTGTTTTCTTATTTCGTGTGCCAACCATCTGTCATGGCGACCTCTGGAAGGGCCTCGTTGTTTTCAGACACGCTGGAAAGGAAATGGAAATGCCCCTGTGAGGTTGGTTTTCCAGGTCTCTTTCAAAGGGCAGAGTCACGCTGCACAACTGTAGCTTGTCTCCCATGCTGTTTTTTCTTGTCCTGGTGGGCTCAGGGGGATGGGACTCTGGCCTGGCTCTGTGGTCTTCTGGCTGTGTGACCATGTGCAGATTTCTCACCCTTGCTGAGCCTCTTGGGGACACAGCATGCCCTCTAGACCCTCTACAGATTGGCTTTCTCAGTTAAAGAACGGGAAAGGACTGTGCATCTATCAGGCACGCTGGATGATGCTTGATTGTTATGTGGACTGATTGAACAGGCTGCAGAACAGGTTTGGGGTACTACATTGTTCCTGAGGGGTGTGAGAGCTTCTCCCCAACCACTCCTGTTGTCGTTGTTTGTCTTGGGTCACCTAACCAGCTGTTAGCTGGCTGGCATGCTTAATAGCATTAGAGGCACGCCCGAGGTCTTCCTTGGTATATTGTAGACCCAGGGTGGATGTGTCTCCCGTCCCTTCTCTGGATGGAAGAGTATTTATAGCTGGGTACAAGCACAGTCAGAAGGTTCTTATAAAACGCTGTTCTTACTGCAGTACCAAGTTAGAAATGCTTGAGGTTTCGGCGTCTTGGCTCTTCCACGCGGCCATGAATATTTTATGGGAAAGGAAACACTTAGTGTCTGACTCTTTTTATAGTGCAGCTACTCACAGGGCTGGGAACCTTCCCGATCTTGCCAAAAATCAAAATCACTGCCCATCCATCCATCCCTCTACTTCCCTTTCAGAATGCACCAGAGCTCCACTTCACATAGGTGTCTCGTTCTCTAGGTGAATGGCCCCCTTTGTGAAACCTGCGGGGTGCAATTTGCAGTCCAATAAATGCCCTCAGTAGGTGGAGGGGTGGGCTGCTTGTCAGCTCTACCCAATCCTGCTGGGCCTGGTGTATTGGTCAGTACCAGGTTGCCTTGCAGGTGGAGTGCTCATCCCTTCTAGGTGCCTGTCAACATTTTCTGCCAGAGTCTTCTCTACTCAGGAAGAGGTGGCTGTAATCACCAAAGTCTCCTCTGATCTTGAAACATAAAATCACCAGCTTAATCTGGATATAGTGGTGTCCCTCTTTTATGCCAGCACTTGGGAGGTTGAGTCAAGAAGACCTCAAGTTTTAGGATTGTCTCAAGAAACAAAACACGCACGCTACAGCAACAGATTAAGTTTTACGTCTAGCAGGCCCCAAGGGACTTTTTTTTTTTTACAGCTAAAGGTGGGTGATATACCCTTCCTGGGCTTTGTCTCTGTTTTTTCAGTGACCCACATGTAATGCAGGAAAATGGGGACTTTGTGGTTTCCACTGTGACAGGCTTAGTGGAGACTCAGTGAAGAGGAAAACCGGTCCCCTGGCAGGTGAGCACAGTGGGAGTTCTTCATCGCTGGCCTTGGTGGGACTCCCCAGAAGCAGGTGTCATCTGCCTTGGACTCACAGCCCTCCGTCACCTGTTAGGACTACAGTTGCTCCAGCCCAGGTGACAGGTCAGCTCACAGCATCTAAGGACATTGGACCTCAGGTAACTGACCCAGTGGAACTTTCCAGAGGGTCACACAGAAAGCAAATGTCTCCCGTGGAGGCGAGCTAAGTGGTCTCATCTTTTTTAACAGCGTCTCCAGACCCCCAAGAGCGCAGCATGATTTCTGATATGCCCAGGAGCACAACTGGTTGTCCCTTGTGCTAGTTCAAGACATATATCTTGTAAAGATGTAATTTTACTTTTGGTTATGTGTATGTCCTCACACGTCAGGTTCTAGCAGAAGCCAGAGGCATTGGATGCTTCTGGGGCTGCTACCTTAGGCGTGTTTGAGCTGTCTGATGTAGGTGCTGAGAACCAAATTCCAGTCCTCTGGATGTGCATTGTACACCTATAACCATAGAACCATCTCTAACCACCCCCCCCCCCCAGGACAGTCTCTTAGCAAGGCCAAGTGCAGGACAGGGAGTTGAACATAGTCAGGACCTCCGTTTCGCTCTCATCTGGGCTCTGGGAGCTCAGGCTTCCACTGCGTCTCCCACGGGGACTGCCATTGGCATTTGCCTTGGCTTCTGAGCAGGTGGAGGGAGACGGTGTTTGGCACACCCTCGGTGGTTATGTGACCCTGAAGCAGAGCTCTGATGGCTCACGAGAGCTCTGTGCTTCCCCCACACATTCTTGGTCTTCAGACTCAGCAGTAGCAAAAGGCAAGGTGGGGACCAGAAAGCTTATGGGATTGTGGGTTTAGAGGTTTGCTTTCCCTAATGTTGGAAAGGTCAAGGAGGAGCAGTCACAGTCACCCTCCCCCCCACCATGTTTATTATTCTTAATAGGATTTGGCACAGCGTCTTATGCCTAGGGTTAACCTCAGAGTCTGAGTATTTAGGCTGCATGTTGATAGTCAGTGTCCATGTTAGGGGAATGTGATAGACGTCAGGCTTAGTGAACTGGGAATCTAGACTGGGACTATCCCTCAATTAGTGGGCTCCATGTGTAGCATACACAAAGTCTGGGGTTTAGACCCCGGCACTGCATAAACCAGACATTGTGGCCCATTCTCAGCGCTTGGAAAGGGGAGGCAGGAAGATCAGAAATTCAAAATAATCCTCGGCAACATAGAGATTTTGAGGCCAGTCTGGGCTCCATGAGATCATTCTCAAAAAGCAGAACAAAACAACAAAAAGAAGAGGACCCTCAAATGTTGTGAATCTTTATTATTATTATTGGCCCTTCTCATTGGAAGTCTCCCCCACCTACCCAAGGCAGGGTTTCTCTGTGTATCCCTGGCTATCCTGGAACTCACTATGTAGACGAGGCTGGCTTCGAAGTCACAGAGATCCACCTGCCTCTGCCTTCAAAGTGTTGGGATTAAAGGCGTGTGCCACCATCTTTTAAACAATGCATACAGCTTAAAAAAACAGAGCCAGAAAAAGAAGAGCAAGAGCACTTTGGTCAGTATTTGTTATACGACAGACAATGCTCTGTGTTTTTAAACATCTGCCTTTTAGGCTTAGCTGTAGCAATTGCCTGGCTCTAGGAAATAATGCCTGGGGTGGCTGGTGGTGATTATTGATGATTTCTGAGGCAGCTACAGCCATCATCTCGTAGTGGGTTCTCCCAGTCCAAAAGATAAAGGACACTGACAATCAGGCAGAGGCTGATTTGTAAGTCCTCATTCCCCGCTGCAGAACCCAGGGATTGTGTCTGTTGAAGACTTTGACTTGCACAGTGTAGTTTAATCTTGAAAAGGTAAGTATAGTTTTGACTGAAGACGGCATCTCTTCCCTTAGAGGCAGCGTCATGTGGTCTCTGGGGAGTTATGTCATAGCTGTCTTTCCTGGACAACCGTGTCCTAAACTGAAGCTTATTGTTCCATTCTCCCACATCCCAGATCTCTGCCTCTGTTGCTTGTTCTGTATGGAATTTCTTAGCTGGGAATTATAAAATACCTTTTAAAGAGATCTGTCTTGGATGCTTGAGTTCATGTACTCTGTGTCACCTAGAAGTACCATTAGACTTTCTGAACAGTCTAAGGGTTAGAAGGTTGTGTCTTCTTGTGTCCTACATTCAGGAAGTGTTCCTTTTGGGGTGCATTATTTTGGAGACTACTATGATTTACCTTTTGAAGTCAGTTACTGTCATCTGGTCACCAAATGAGAAACAACCCAATATATTGTCCCTATTAAGGTCACTGCTAACAGCCTTAGTTAAAGATATCACTATGCTTCTGGCCCCTTCTTCCCAGCTCTTTGGAGGCAGAGCCCTCCAGGTGGAAGCGCCTTGAATAAAAGAGGGAAGTGGAGAGCACACACTGTGGAGATACCGAGTCTGCGTAAGGTTCTTTGCCCTGTTCAGTCTCACTGGGCAGGAACTTGGTGGAATGCTTTTTGGGTACACAGAAGTGACACAAAGAGGATTTTGCGATAGTAATTATGTATTTTCATGATGAGACTGGAGAATTTCCAGGCTTCTAAATCCTTACGCTTGCTTGTGGAGAGAGAGAGAGGCTTGGAGGCTTCCGACAAGGCACACCCCAGGGGGAGTTAGATTGTGTCTCTTGGGAGGGAGATGTAG
Organism: Chionomys nivalis; assembly: GCF_950005125.1. Lineage (NCBI taxonomy): Eukaryota > Metazoa > Chordata > Mammalia > Rodentia > Cricetidae > Chionomys > Chionomys nivalis. Next base: position 47,740,741 of record NC_080089.1, on the reverse strand, counting down.
TTCCCTGTCCACTGTTACTTTGTTTCACTGAGGTTGACTATGCCCCTCTACTTGGTCAGAGAGAACAGGGTGGGTTCCGAGGAGTAGACAGTAAGCAATGGCATTGGAGGACTGTGTTCTGAGTCCTTGCTGAGGTTTCCCTCCTGGCCCCAGGAAACAGGCAAGAGTGGGGATGAGGTGCTATGGGGATGCTGTGAACACATCATCTTGTTCTGATGAGAAACACAGTCAGCGTTCCCCCTCTGAACTGGTGAGAGGAAGATAAAGGACCACTTAGGCAAACATGGTTCTTCAGGTGGGTTCATGAAGAAGGCAGCAAGCAAGATGCGGTCTTTTGAGCACTGAGGAGCCTGAAAGACCAAGATAAAAGCATGCATGACAGCTGTTGGCTGGCACCGTTCCTCAGGCCTAGGCTTCTAAGGAGGAGAGAAAGATAGTGGTGTGGGAGGGAGGGGCAGGAGGTGGCTCCTAGGACCAGGTATGGATTTTATCTGTGGGAGTCAGGGGACAGACCGTGTGAGTAAGGAGTGGGTAGGATTTACTATTTTAATCTCGGTAGACTTGAGAATTTTGCAACAGAGGCCGAGGAAGGATGTATGAGCTGAAAGAAGGATGGATAGAGGTTTGGAGGTGGGTGTGACCCCAGATGGCAATAATCGTTACATATAGAAAACAGGCTATTTTTTGCATACATTGCTTGGAGCTTCCACGCAAAACTTCTGGTACTCTCTGTGCAGCCTTAAGCCTTGTGTCTCTGTTTTCCTGTCTCTTCTCCTTTGTTCCTGTTGCATTACCAGTATGCCCTATTTTCTAGGATTTGATACACAATGTCTTGCATTCCGTACTTGATTATAGACTCTTAGCAGGCACAGTCAGTATACCATGGTTTTTTTTTTTCTTTTGAAGCTTTTCATTGTGACTGGCCATATGCCTTTCATTATTAGAAGGTAAGCTTGAATGAATGGAAAGACCGTTGCCTATTCCTTTCTTCTCAGAGAGCTGTTCACTCATTCCCACTGTCTCCTTGCCTGTCCCAAGCCAGTTTTAATATATATATATATATATATATAAAAAAAAAAAAGAAAAGAAAAAAAAGAAAGAGGCAGATGGCAGCCTCTTCATCTTCCGGAAGTGATTCTGTGAGGATTTATAGCATGTCAATAGTGAGACACTGATGGGTATGTAGAAATAGAGAAGATGCTAAAACATGAAAGACTACACTGGAGTCACAGGTTGCTGTGAGCTGCCCGATGTGGGTGCTGGGGATGAGCCACAGTCCTTGGAAGGGCAGCAAGCACTCCTAACCATTGAGCTATCTCTTCAGCCCCTGGGCTGCCATTTTTGATTTCTGGTATTCTGTTGCTGACTGGTCAAGATACTCCCTAGTCTCGAAAAAGAAGGGATAGCTTCTAACTCCCTGGTATTTCTTGGTTTCCTCTTTCCTACTGGTTATCACTTTTTTTTTAAATTGTACTTCTGTCCTGCCCCTGTCTTTGTGAGCACTGCTGGTCTGCTCAGGTGCTGGTTTCGGCTTTCTTTGGAAATGGGAAAAGCTAATTTTACTACAATAGTTCCTTAATGATTCTCTAAATGGAACTTGCTTACTTCATCTGCTCTCCCACTCTTCAGATATTAACCAGTTATCTTCAAGAGGCTTCCTTCTTTCCCCCTCAGAGACCAGCAGTTTGCTCAGCCAGGTGGTAAGAGATGGTGTGTGGGGTGGGTGGGAGGTGTTCACTGGTCCACCCGTGTGGCAAGGGTCCTAGGGAGGATGCTCCGTTTCTGTAAATTTTATTTTGACTTGTTAGATTCCAAGCACATAACAAGACTGAGCGTGCTGGCGAGTAGCCAAGCACAGAGTGACTGGCAGAAAGGGCCCGTCACTTCAATATTCTTACAAGAAATCTAGTTTTCCATGAATGGGAGGCTATGGAGGAGGCTGGAGGAGCAAATGCCTGGCTGGTCTCCAAGGCCAGATGTTCTGTAGCGCCATATGTCTGTCATGATAGCAAGGCGAGCGATGACGCTCATAGAGCATGTCAGGCCCGTGCTCTTGAGCTGCCGCCCTTGTGGTGTCTCCCTTCCATACCTCCCCCCACTTTCCAGGCCTGTCTCTCTCTACGGCTTTGTGGTCTGAACCATTTGTACCACTCTGCAGTGTTCATGATCTGCTCGAGCTGGCTTGTGTCCAGGATGCCTGTCCTTAGCCAAGAGTGATGCTCTGTTTCTGGGCAGTGCCTGCTGTATCCTTGGTATCTGCTCACCAAGGAGGCCTTTGAGGTTTTGTTTTTGTTTTTGTTTTTTTACTCAATCTGGGTCTCGTGGTCATTAGGACACCCACAACATCTGGAACAGGTGTGTGAGTCTTGTTTTCGTTAGTCTTCATGCCTCGCCCCAAACTATTTCCCTCTCCTTCCTTTCTTCAGTGTGTGTTGTGTGCATCCTACCCTCTGTGTGTGTGTGTGTGTGTGTGTGTGTATGAAGGCACGTGTGGAGGCCTGAAGTTGCCATCAAAAGTCTTTCTCAACCACTCTTTATCCTATGTTTTGAGATTAGGGTCTCTCGCTGAACCTGATCCTGGAACTCATTTTTCAGCTAGACTGGATGACCGGTGAGCCCCTAGGATCCTCCTGCTTCCCCCAACCCCAACACTAAGGTTTCAGGCACACAGCTTTGATGTGAGTGCTGAGGATTTGAACCTGGGTCTTATCCTTGGGCTGGTTCTGGAAGTACTTTACTCATCCAGCTCCTCAGCCTCTTGTCTTGTATTTTCATTTCACATTGCCAAATGAATTTGTAGGTGTGTGTTGTGTGTGTGTTGTGTGTGGCGGGGGGGGGGACCTCTGAGTAATCTTGCTTCTTGGCCGTATTGAATTGGTAGCCAGTTCACCTGCTCAAGGGGACAAAGTAACGCGGCACAGCCTTTCTGCTGTGCAATCTCGCAGCCGTCTGTGTCCTGTGGTAGTGATGACATGTTTAATTGAATGGAGGTAGCAAAGGGAAGCAGCCACTCTTTTGGGTTCCCTACCCTGTGGAGCCAGGGGCTTTTACCAGGCAGTAGAAGCAGTTTGCTTCAATCTCCTGTCTCTTTCATCCTCCTAGAAGCATCTTGTATTGCCATCTTGTTCTGGAAGGCTGACCTAATGACTATCTTTGGAAATATCGTCTCGATTTAGAATTTGGGCACTTCATTTCTTTCTCTGCTCCCATGGTCCCTTCCCACACCCAGCCTTCTGCTCCCAGCTAACTCCATTGTTCCAAGAAAGGTGTTGGGGGCTCTTCTGTGGCTGTAGCAACGGGAACAAAGTCCTCATTCTCTTGACCACGATTCTGCCTAATCTAGCTCAGGTTACCATCTCTGGTTCTACTTTTCCGTGAGACCACTTGGGATGAGTCAGGCCTGTCTTTGGAATGCTTTTTCAACTTGGCTTTGCCATCCTAACACCGGTCTTAGACACGTAAGGCTTTTCCATTTTTGACACTGCCTGGGCGGAGAGAGCCATTCCATGAAAAAAAAAAATCTGAAAAACAAGCTCAGCTTTGTCAGGTCCTCAGCCATCTTCAGCTATAGCACCCACAGTTTCTCTGTTCCTCTTTTGTACCCCCGTAACATTTTGGACATATTTGGATATTTTGTGCAGATCAGTACATCACCACTTCCTCCTTTTTAGATTTCTTCTGTCATTTCCCCTGTTCTCAGTCTTTTCTTCCAGGTCTGAGTCTTGGGACTACATTATAGACTGGTGAGGGGGCACACGTGTCTCTGTTTTTTCAGCCCACTTACTCTGACTGTGTTCTCAACACTGAGCTTGCTCACACGCAGGTCTTCTTCAACAGCCTAGCGAAGTCATGCCCCTTTGACAGGTGAGCAAACTGAGATTCCAGTCCGATGGAGACCTGGGATTTGAACACAGGGCTGGCTGGCACCAGAGTCTGCCTCCTTAAGCTCAAGTCACTGTCCTCATCACACTAGGCTCCCTCACCTGATGAACTGCACCGCTGTGGGACAGTTGTCCTTGTCCTGCGTTTCTGTTTCTTCTCATCAAAACAGAAATAAAGATTATCTGTGACTCATAGAATTGTTCCAAGGGTAGAATGGGAAGAAACACAAAATGTACAGAATAGGGCCACTGTGAGGACTTAGCTGTGTATTGTACAAGTTTCTCTTGGTTCTCTGCTACTGGTATAATCTAAATAATATTATTTTCACTCTTTTTTCAAAAATCACCTGGTATATGTCTCTAACCTCTTTCTAATCTTCTGGATAGAACAACCCAGCCCTTTGCACATGCCGGGCGAGTTCTCTCTGACTTAGCTTTGCCATCAGCCTTCCTGCATCCTCTTAGCACACAAGACAGTCTTATGCACCTGACTTGTGTCCAGAAAATGCTTCGTGAATGAGTGCAAAGGTGCCGTGTCTTCTAGAGGTGCCTTGGAGACAAACACGCAGTGTGATGTCTTTGCCACAGATGCCGATCACAAGCATGTCTATGCCGGTGTCTAGCCTCCGCGGGCTCGTTGGGTAGCCATGGGGTGTAAAAGATGGCAGGGTTGGGTGGAGGCTGCAGCCCACAGCCCTCTTGTTGCCTGCAAGCTTGTTCCTGCCCACCCCCTTCCCGATAGCTCTGTGCCCTGCCAAGCCTGTGCACAAGCCTTGAAATGACAAAGTACCCTTTAGTTAATTGCACAACGGATTGCCTAGAGTTAAAAGTTCTGATTTATATGACTATAGCTCTAACTGCTCAATAACACAGGCCTGTAATCTACTTTCATTTCAAACAGAACGGTGATTTATAGGGCAGCATGCCGCTTTAGCTCAGAAATGAGGTGTTCAACATATGCTCTGTTGACATAAATTTGGAATTTATCGCTGTTGTCAAAACTGCCTGTTGGACAAAGGTGGGTATTAAGGCAATAAATGGCTCAGAATAGTTTTCTGTCACATTTCCTAACCATTGTATTCAGTCTATTTGAGGGGAAAATATATACTTAAAAGTAATCAAATGTCCAAAATCCATGCATCTTGTTTTGAATGGAGAGAAGAGAGAAGATTCAGGGGCAGTGATGGTGGAGGGGGGGACACAGAGGCATGGGGAGGGGCAGAAGTGGGGGATGGTGGGAAAAGCATTTTGTGAAGTTATGGTCCATTTAAGAGATTCCACTTTGCTTTCTCTCCCCATCCCCATTAGGAGGTAGGCTTTCCCTTCTCATTTACAAAAAGGGAGAAAGAAAAATGAAAGCTCATTAAATAAAAATAGTAAAGGGCATTTTTATGGGTGGGTTTAAAGCCAGCAGTGTCAGCGAGGAGTTAGTGACTGGTGCTCAGAGGGAGGCAGGGGAGGATTTTGTTTATGGGGAAATGAAGCCACCAGCTGAGGTTCGGTTCCTTGCTAGGTTGGTAAGCACAGCCTTTCCCCAAAATGCCCTCTTCAAGCTTGAAGTTCCTGTGAACTGGGTGAATATTTGATTGGCTGACTGACAGTAAGGAGTTGGTGGGCATTGCACCCCAATCAAGACCTGACTGATTTATTACTCACCATGTGACCAACACCCACCAAACCCTCATCCACCCACTCAACAACATATCTTCTCAATAGCTGTTATTCCTATGCCCTTTATTGGACTTGAGAATTCAGATAAATAAGTCAAGACTGTCTTTGGGGTTGCCCGTCTAGAAGAACAGACAGAGAAGTAAGCACATGCAAGTTTCCCAGTGATGTTCACGAAACCGTGGACACATAGGCCAAGGTAGGGGTCATGGTTATAGGAAGGGAGGTAGTAGGGAAGGTGATACTGGCCCAGGTAGCCCTTTGAAGGCATTGGGTCACTCCTGAGGGTTGGGGGAATTGAGTTTTGAGAATTATACTACCACGATAGGACTTTGTTGAGACAGGGCCTCACTGTATAGGCCTGGCTGGCTTGGAACTTAAGATGCAAACCAGGCTGTATTTGAACTCACAGAGATCCACCTACCTTTACCTTCTGAGTGCCATCATGCCCAGAGACTCTGTATTTTGTTAATGTATGATATACTGTTGATATACAGATTCATACTGACTTATGTCCCTGGGTTTTCTGTATTGTGTTTATTATTATTACTATTACTACTATTTGCAGTGCTATGAATTAAGCCTAGGACCTTAAGCCACACCCTCAGATCTGTCATATGTTATAAAAAGCAGAGACCCAGGATCACATCATCTCAACTCAGAGTCCCAGGGCAGGCAGTAGGCAGGACAGGGGAATTAGAGAATGCTATCAGAATCGAGGTTAAGAATCTATCTCCTTTCTTCATCCCCTCTTTCAAGATAACAACCTGCACCTGCCGTAACATGTGGACTGGTGAGCACCATGCTGGGAACGAAAGCATTGCAGGCAGATTCAGGGAGCTGCAGCCTAGATTGCGCCACAGCTGCTCCTTGGGCCCTCATGGTGGACATTATGCATGGCCTCTGAGCTGCCTCGAAAGTCAGAAGGCAGAGGAGCATGCAAGCTGTCTGGTACTTTCCTCATGAAAACAAGGCCCAGCGGGGAAGAGGATGTGTATTTGTTGCCTTTATTTTATTTTTCCTTTTATCTCTGCCCACGTGCTTGAACAGTCTCAGCACTGATAAATGTGCTCTCTCTCTTTCTCCTCTCTTTCTCTCCCCGCCCCCCATCTCTCTCCCCCCTCACACACAATGCGCGCGCGCGCTCGCGCACACACACACACACAGAGAGAGAGAGAGAGAGAGAGAGAGAGAGAGAGAGTGTCTTGAGCACCCTGAGCATGGACACCCACTGTAAACCCCCTCTGTGTGGATCCCCCCAACACCCCCGCCCGCCTTTACCACCAACTCCTGTCCTTTTCACACAAAGTTCCCTGTTGGGAAAACTCATAATTTTTACACCACACAGTCTTGACTGGCCATTGCTGGAATTACTGGCTCTTTGAAGTGCTTTCTGTTGGGGCATTTATAGGCTGTTTTAATTACCTGCAGCTTGCAAAGGACCTTGCTTGGTCCCTGCCTTTGTTTGTTTGTTCTTTGCAAGGAATCTGTGCAGAAAGAGAACCTGATGCCTTCTTCTACAGAGAGAGAATAAGGAGATAAGAAGTTAAGGACCTGTGAACAGAGCTTCTCTGAGCTGCCTGCTTCAGCACTCTGTCCCTTGGAGCAAGCTCAGGCACAGAGGGGAAGCTTTACTTGTGACTTGCCAGCTGCTGACTCTGTGGGTCCCTCTCTTAGAATTTGCCAGGAATGGTTTTTGTTTCATTTGTACATTTTTTGAGATGTCTGTACATGTGTGTAGGCCATGATTCAGGGATTTGACGCAGGACCTTGCACATACTAAGCAAATGTCCTGCTGCTAAATTTCACGCCCATAGCCCCATGCATTTTCATTTTCAAGCAATAAGTCTGTTTTCAGAGCTCACAGCTGCATCAGAGGGCTATGAGTCACACAGCCTACTTTGACCAGATCAAAGTTGGTTGTACTTGAGCCAGGATCCCTCTCCTATTTTTCAACTAATTTGTTTAAGGAACAGCATCATTAGATTATTGAGTCTGGATTTGGGATGTGGGGAAGAATTTGAAACAATATATGTGAAAGTGGTGCTTGATTTGAGCCATCTGGTTTTTTATTATTTTTTTCTTCATTTGTTTTTCTATTTAATGTTTTTAAAAAATAACTCTTTCAGGAGATAGAGAGATGGTCCAATAGTTATTGTTGATCTTGCAGAGGACCCAGGTTCAGTTCCCAGCACCCACATGGCAGCTCCCAACCATCTGTAACTCCAGTGTCAGGAAATTCAGCTACTCTATTCTGACCTCCATGGGCACCAGGCAAACACACGATGCACATACATACATACATACAATAAAAATCTCACAAACCTTGAAAAGAAATTAAAGTGATTCTTTTGGGCTCTCACTGAGCCACAGTTTGGTCTATCCTCTGTACAGGTGAAGAACTAGTGTCCCTGGGGAGCATGGGACTCTGTCCTCTTCTCTGCCACCTTCACGGTGGAAAGACTCTTTGTTCATTTAGCCTAAGACTGTATTTCGCAGCTGGAAGCCGCAAGGATTGCTGATGGAAGCATAGAAGGATGTAACTGCTTTGGAAGACAGCATGGTCATTTCTCAACATGCTAAGCATAGATAATGCCCTATGACCCTCACCGTTCCGTCCCTAGGCCCATACCAAACAGAAGTGAAAACGTTTGGTCACACTTAAGACTTGTGCACTGATGCTCACGCAGCCGTGTCTGTGATACTCACAAGGCTGAGACAGCTACACAGGCGTCAGATGATGGATGGACACATAGGGTGTGGTCTAGCCGGACCATGGGATATGAGTCCATAATAAGGAAGAATGGGGGAGCTAACACAGTTCACTGTGGATGAAGCCTGAAGACGTGTGTTCGTGAGAGAAGTGGGATCAAAGAGGTCCGTGTTGTGTGCTCTCCACATCTATGAAGTGTTCAGATTAGGCAAATCCACAGAAGATGGATTAGTGGTTGCTAGAGACTGGGCTCGAGCAGAACAGGAATGAGGCGAGCCTTGTTAGTAGGAAAAATATTCTAGAATTAGACAGTGGTGATGCTTGCACAATTCTGTGCATGTACCAAAAGCAAACCCTCTCACTAGTACACTTTGATAAGTAGATTGTAGGGTACATGGGCAATATCTCAATAAAGTTTTATTTAGAATCACCTGCTGACTGCGTCCCAGGCACCCCGCCAGATTCTGATGGTGTGCCGCACGGCTTCTGCCTTGATGGAGCTGCCAGTCGAGGTGAGAGTAGTAAAAGCCCACTGTGCATCTGCAGGTCGTGTTAGGCGGCGGAAGGGAGACTAAGGAAGTGTAGTCACAGAACACTGTTGGCATAGAAGCTATGCCCGCAGACCGTGGCTCAAATGCGGTCTGGCTGACTTGGGAGCTGGCACCAGGTACATGAAGATACGGAGTGGGCATTGGTAGGGAATGAGTCAACATGTCTTCCCTGTGGGAGGTGCTGAAGCCCCTGTGAGACCAAGCCTGCAAGTAGAGTGTGGGGGGTCTTTGTTCTGCTTGTTTGCTGTGAGGCTTCTCTGTGCTCTCTCTAGCTGAGAAAGTCTAGGCAGGTTCCTAGTGTGTCTTTTCAGGAAACCCCTTCAACATGAAATGAGGTACACTCTGCCTTTGGAATTATACAGCCTGAGGTGACTTTGTTGTTTCTTGTGTGTGTGTGTCTGTCTGTCTGTCTGACTAACTGTCTGACTGCCGCCCCCTCTCTCCTTCTCCCTCTCTCTCGTGTATGTTTTCTTTCTTTCTTGAGATTGAGTTTCACTAAGCAGCCCCAGCTCACCTGTAACTCTCCCTGTATAGACCAGGCTAGCCTCAGACTCAAGAGATCAGCCTGCCTTGGCTTCTGCCTCCCCAGTGCTAGGATAAGAGGTTTTTGGTTTATTTGTTTCCTTCATTGTTTTTGGGGGAGGGTGAACCATCAGGTTTTGTATTTGTTTCTTGTTTGTTTTTAAGTAAAAATCTGTCTCAAACTGAGAAGAAAACAAACAAACAAAAACAAAAACAAAAACCATGAGTTCAAAACCTGGAGGAAAGAAAAAGTAAAAATCTCTGATTCTCCTCCCACTCCTTCATTAAATGACAATAATTTTCCCACTGTGATTAGAATGTGATTTGATGTCCATACAGATAATCTGCCCAGCTCATCTCTGGTGTTCATAACTGATGGGGAGAGCCCCGGCGCTCAAGCTCAGAATCCTCATAGAAAAGTAATTTAATTTCCAGTGTAGTAAAGCAGGAAGAATGAGGCAATATACATTAAAAGGATTTTCAGAGTGGTTTAATTCCAAAGGCATGGGCTTGCGGGGGCTTTAAGAGGCCTCCGTTCTGCTCCACAATGGTGCAAGTTTCTGGACAGGTCCCTGGGATTTTAAGGCAGCTCTCTGACTCCCTGACTGAAGTGGAATCCTAAGAAAATTCTTGGTAACCAAGAAGCAAAGACATCACCCATACGCAGGCAGCACGAGATCACGAAAATGTGGATTTTTCAAAGCTGTTTTCTTAGAAACTGGCTATTTGTGCTGGAGAAAAACCTTGTATGGGAGACGGAGAGAAAGATTTAAAAAAATAAAAATCAACCCCTGCTCATCCATAACCATAGTCTGATTCCCTTATAGGGCCTGCGAGAATCTGCAGAGAGCGCTTTGGATTTATTTCTGTTTCCCCTGGGCTGACATCATCTCGTATGCATCATGGTACCCTGTTTTGGGTTTGGAAAAAGCTCAGGAAAGCTATAAATCTTGAAGCTTTTTACTATTTTTCTTTTCTCTTATTCTCTTTAAAAACACACACACATACACGCGCTCACACTCACACACACACACACCACGCAACTTTTCTTCTTTGTTAAAAGAAAAACTACAAACGCGTGTATTGATCTCTGCCTTCAGATCTTAACTGCCTTGGCTGTAATACCTTGCTTACATCTGCCAGGTTTTTGTGCAGTGTTGCAACATCTCCTTAATCCAGTCAGCATAAATAGAACATTTCAGTCATATTTGGCTACCAGCAACTTCACAGATAAGCATGCTAAGACCTTGTTGAAAGAGACTGTATGTGATTGTGTGTGATACCATCAACCCACAGCCCAGAGCCCAAATGAAAAACTTTTGTTCTTGGTGAAATTTGTTGATAGAGATATTTGAAATAAATGACTTCAGAGAACTCAATAGCTTTAAAACAAGGGGCAGGTTATGTAACAGCCAGGGGCCCTGGCCACGTAATGCTCTAATGCCCCGGGGTCCATCTTAGATTACCTCCTCAGGGAGATAGCTCAGCACGGGCCTTTGCCATTTCCTGTATTGCCCCAGCTCCAGCTTCCCCACCTCTGCCTTCAGTTTCTTTTCTTGAGAAAGGCTCTCATTATATTTGGCCCTGACTGACTGGATCTCACTCTGTAGACTAGGTTGTCCCTGCCTCCCAAGTGCTGGGATTAAAGGTGTGTGTGTGTGTGTGTGTGTGTGTGTGTGTGATCACCCCTGGCCTCCTTTGCTTTTCTCTTTGGAGGCAGGGTCCTCCCTCACTCTGTAGCACAGGCCAAGTGCATACTCACTGGGGTCCTCCGACTTCAGCCTGCCAGGTACCAGAATCCAGTGAACCAAAAGCGGTGGCTCCTGATCCTGTTTGAGTACTCAGAAGCCTTCTTGCCTTGAAGTCGTATACTTGGTGTGGTTAGACTACAGAGAGGCTCTTGTTTGTCCTGTTTTCATAGATATGAGAATGTGTGTGTGTGTTTGTGTAGTATATATACAAGTGTGATGCATTCAGGTATGCATACACATGTATGTGCACGTGTGTGGAGGCCAGAGCCTGCCACTGGGTGCCTTCCACTCTCAGTCCCCACCTTATCATTTAAATCAGGGTCTCACTGAATCCAGAGCTCATCAACTGCTTTAGACTGTTGGCTCGTGATCTCTAGGGTTGGGCCCATCTTTCCCACCTTCTCAGTACTAGTGTCGTGGATATACAAGACCACACCCCTCTGTTGTGGAGGATCTGAACTCGGAGGTCCTCATGCTTGCCTCTCAAGCAGTTGACCTCCAGAGCCACCTCTCTAGCCCTCTGATGTTTTTTGAGTTTTTTTTAAAGAACATTTGTATGATTTATTGATTCTTATTTTATGTGTATTGATTTTTTTACTTGCATGTGTGTCAGATCTCCTGGAACTGGAGCTACATGCAGTTCTGAGCTGCCATGTGGGTGCTGGGAACTGAACTCGTGTCCTCTGGAGGAGTAACCAGTGCTCTTAACCACTGAGCTGTCTCTCCAGCCCCCTCTGATGCCTTTTTGAAGCATAGGATTATCCCATCGACTCATTTATTGGCCAGATTCTCCTTGATCCCAGGCCAATGATGTATGTATGACTTTCTTTCTGAGAACCCATAATAAGGCAAGAGAGGTTTCTTTCTTGGGCAATAGGGGCAGCTATCCTGTACTGAGGCGTATGGCTGTATAGAGTACATAGAAATGTATAGAGGGAATGCGGGTTTCTCCCTTTCCCACATTTTTCTCCTCAAACTCCCTTTTGGGGGTTGTTTCTATCTTTTAATGCATTATGCATTGCGTGGAACCCTCTGTATGTTCTGGGCTCAGTGATAAAGACCGAGAGGATGAACGTGGTGTGGACTCTTCCCAAAGGGGATAGAGTACAGCCAGTGTAGACTGCATCAGCCCCCATCGCCTTGCAGCTTGTGGAGCTGACTAGCAAGAACCCAAGAGATCGTCTCGATCTAGCCTGGCCTGGCTGCAAAGATGTGAAGGCAAAGGCTAGAGAGAGAGAAGCTTGGCCAAGGTTGTCTGCTGATTGGGAGCAGACCCTTAGTGAAAACCCCATCTCCTGCACCCAGTCTGGTAGATTGGTGTGACCAGCCAACATGTACTCCAACCAAAATGGCCTCCTGTTTCTCCTCCTCTGTAGCCTCTGTGTCCCTAGTTCCCACCCAGACCTGCAGCAGGGAAGGTGTTAACTAACATTGTTAGTTTTCAGTTGTTTTTTTTTTTAAATCGCTTCTTTGAAATCCTTAGCTTTTATTAGTATATTTACTTTATGGCGTACATAAAGATCTGTATTAAAAAATAAATTGTGTTGTAAAAAGCACTGGGTAATGTTTATTAATATTGACTAGTCAGGGAGCCACGAACTATATTGCTAGGAGGATAATTTGTGATAATACCAGCTACGCATTTGAAGCTTGTCAAATGATCGTCTGATGGCCACGTTTTTAAAGAGAAGTGGGTAAAAGGACAATTTCCCTTCTGTCTTGAGAAAATGAAAGTGACCTGTTCCTAGCTGAGATTGGAACTGTCCTTTCTCTCTCCCTGGGACTCAACCCCTCTCCAGCTTCTGGCAGGTGCTTGGGGCTACAGGACAGTGGCCAGGTGTGTCCCTTGGTCTTAGAGCAGCTGGAGACCACCTCGCTAGAAATATCTCCTCTTCCGTGTCTCTGTCTTCTTGAGTCTGCACTAAAGGTGTTGAAGGCAGAGCTGGAGGCATGATTCCTGTCCTTAAAGAGCTTGAAGTTCGGAGGAACTTACAAATATTTCTAAAGATGTATATGGCACAGTGACACTGGTTATGACTAATGCCCAGCCTGGAATATGACACTGTTGGTGGCATTAAGAGACAGTCTTTGAGAAGACCAATGTCACCCATAGAAGGTAGGGAACATTCAAGTGTCCTCAGGCCGTGTGAAGAGCTCGCTTTGGTCTAGGGTGGATGCCTGTGGTAGTGTTCACTGTTCAGCCATTGCCTTTCCAATGAAGATCTACGTAGAAGGTTGAGTATGTTGGTACATGCTGTAATCCCAGCACTGGAGAGGCTTAGGCAGGGGGATCATGGGCATGGGGTCAGCCTGGGCTACAGAGTGAGTTCAAGGTGAGTCAGGGTTACATAGGTAGGTCTTGTGTCAGAAACAAACCAAACCAAGGGAAAAGAAGCACCGAAGCTGCAGACAATGCAGGAGACTGGAATGGATAGTCTAAACAGCCTTCCTTTCCCCGGAAGCTGACTTTGGGGAGGAAATCTCCGATGGCCTCATCTTTATGTCAGCACTGTCTTAGACTACTACTGACTACTGGTTGGCCTTTGTCATATCATTTGAAATATAGGTCTGTGGACCTCAGAGTTAGGCCTTTTATTTTTTTATTTTATTTTATTTTTTTACCACAGCAGTCATAAGGAAGGTGAGATAGCCCAATACTGAGCTCTCCCCTTTCTGTTAGGTATCTGTTTAGAAAGCTGAGTGAGCCCAGCTGGGTGATTTTACAGCAGAGCTGAAAGCCTATTTTTTTGAGTCTAGAGGCTTTGGCCCAGCTCTTGGTGTCCCCACAAGGAGATACTGGGCCAGTGTCCGCGTTTGTTGATGTAGTCTCTCTCCAGAGAGGCCCAGCCGGTTTGCATGAGGCTAGCTTCTGGAGTAAGTAGAAGACCTTCGAGAGAGTTGTTGTTTTAGTGGACTGCAGGCTTTTGAGAATGCGTTTAGACCTCTGTCTGGATTTTATTCACAGAAACTCCTGTCTCCTTCTGAAGGTGCCATTGATTAGGTCAAATTCGTGATGCAATGCACAGCTTTAAATGTCAACTCGACATAACCTAGAACCCCCTGGGGAAAGAATCCCAGAGAGGAATCATCTACACTGGGTTGGCTGGTGTGCATGTCTGCGGTTGGCTGTCTTAGTTTATGTGAGAAGGTCCTTCAGAGTGAGTGGCAGCATTCACCAGGCAGAGGAGCCTGAACTGTTTAAGAGTAGAGAAACAGAGCTGAGCATAGACAAGCAAGTGAGCATGCATAGTTCATTTCTCCCCGCTCTGCTCTTGACCGTAGACGTGACCTCCAGCTCCTGCCTCTGTGACTTCCCACTGTGATAAATTATAACCTGAAATTTTAGGATGAACTAAACCACTTTCCCTCCTCATATGCTTTTTGTCTGAATATTTTATCATAATAACAAAAAGTAAACTAGAACACATGGTCATTAAATTAGAAGGCAAAAGCCCTAACTGGGGTTTGAGGTACAAGCCTATAATCCCATGTGCTCTGGACACTGAGGTCCTAGGAGGATTATAATAAGTTCAAAGCTGGCTTGGGTTGCAGAGGGAGTTCAGGGCAAACTGAGGCCTAGAGAGAGCCTGTGTCATGATGAAAAAGACTACGGAGGGATACAGAGCATGGTGAGCATGCTTCAGGTTTTTAGTCCCAAGACCCAGCAATAAGAAGAGGGTACAGTCACCAGCATCAGGGAGCTGCCTTGCAGGGCTGCCTCTGATCAGGCACTAGATGAGGTGGAAGGATCTTCAGGACCTCATTAGCCTTGTCTGAATATTGGCTCAGAGGATACATCGGTTAACTAGTGGATAAAACATCATCCAAGGTCCAGTTCTACATCCCCCCTCCCCACTGGGTTCTCCCAGTTAACAGGTTCTAATTCCCTGCATTGATCTCTTTCCCAAAACTCACAGGTCAGGTAACGTCAGCTTCGTGTTAGCAGAGTTGGGGAGTATACCCTTTGGGCTGTTAGAACTAAGAGTTTGTCTCAACTGTTCTTGCTTCTGGGTAGGTCCCCTCTTTGTCATGTGTCCCTACACAGAACATGAGAAGATAGGAGGCAGGGCAGTGCTGGGCCTTGGTCTCCCTCAACCCCCCACTCCAGAAGCCAGAGAGTCTAGCCTTTTTCTCTTAGCGATGCCATGAGCCCTTCTCCTCCTCTTGCCTTCTTGGTCCTTGGCTGAGTGTATGGAAGTGGACTCCTTCTATAGAGGTCAGGCCTGCAGGGTTCCCTTAAAGTTAGGGCCAGCTGTCTCTGGAGACTGAGGTTGGGGAAGACAAGAGAAGTCACTCCTTGCTGTCTTTCATGTTCTTGTGCTGTCCCCTTGCGCTGGGTTGATGAAAGCCTAGCCTGTGGGTGTGAGGTTGTTCCGAAGCTCAACACTGATTATTCCAGGAAATTGCCATGGGCCTTCCTTATATGAACATCAGGAGCCACGAGATAGGGTCTGGTTCTGGGATGGAGGCTGCCGACATGGCTGTTGCACTCAGATTATTCCTAGGACAGGCAGAGGAGTGCCCTGGAGTGCCCTATACCTCCTTTTCTTAGAGGGGTTTCTTTAATCTTGAGCAGTTACTTTAGAACGGGGCATAGGAAGCAAAGGCTAGCTAGAAATAGCATCTGTCACAGAGTCCTAACCGGAGTCTTCATGAGTTTCCCATTTAGTGAGCACAGACGTCCCAGTGACGACCTGGTCTTCTTGAGTTTCCCATTCAGTGATCACAGACGTCCCAGTGACAACCTGGCCACAGTGGCTTTGTTAGTGAGAGTGGCATGGTGAGATAACTGATGAGAAACAAAACAAAACAAAAAAAAGACCTTTTCTCTCGTGTTGCTTAAAGGTTCAGATTTGCTTAGATCTAATTTCTCATAATGATTTGGCTTCCTGGAGAAGGTAGGTAGAAATGGTCAGGAATGAATGTTTTTATCTTCTGGGACATAAGTGAACACCTGTTCCCTATACGGTGATGTTACCTGTTAGATCAGGCATTTGTCTGAGACGGGTCACCGTCTGAGGATATTGTAGAGTGGGTTGATGGACTCTAGAAACAGGTTACTTTCAAAATGGTGTCCATCTGTGTGGCTTCCTCTTGGAGAATGGTGCATGGGAACTCCATCATCATTGGAGGCAGTGCAAAGGAAAATGAGAACTTCGGCCATGTGAAAAGACAGGGCAGGATCGGGGAGGCATGTTAAATATGGAGAGGAGAAAGGCCTGTAGGTTGGCATTTTGGTTGAAATCTCTGCAGAGAGTGGTAACCGTGAGTAAAGAGGGGTGACAGTGACCCCATTCAGAGTTGTCATCTTGCTTTAGCTGGGAGTCTGTTGCCACAGGGGCTCTTCTGAAGACTGGGACAGAATCTGCTGGTTGCTGGATCTGTAAAACGCTTCTTCTCTGCCACTTGAGTTTTCTCAGACCGTCTTCCTTGCTGTGTGAACCATCATTTTTAAGATTTTGTTTTAGATGAACAAGCTCCTTGAATAGGGCTCCCCTGAAGTCCCAGGCAGGCCTGTGAGATTACCCATCTTTCTCTTTTGAACTTTGTGTGCCTGGCCTTGCTCTCCCTGCCAATGAAGCCTGACCCTTGTCCTTTGCTACATGTGGACTCACATGGGTGCCATGCTGGTCTCTGGGAACCTGTGTGGGGCACTGAGTTAGTAGGTCAGTTTCAGGGCAGTGTGCTTCCCCTGAGAATTAGGCAAGTCACAGCACCAGTATCACCAAAGACTTGAAAACTCGGGGTGGCAGAAACGGTTCTGAGGAGAGGCTTCTGGTGGACTTCAAGAAGTTTCTTTCACAGAAAGAAAGAGAAAATATGGCTCCTGTGTATTCGAAGGTTTTGAAATGAACAGATTGCTGGGTTGAGTCTAGAGTTTTGTTTGCTGTATCATATAGTCTGATGACCTGGGTGTCCCAGTATATCACAATACATGGTGACAAGCAGATCATGGCCCAGGAAAATAATAATAATGTCCTTTATAAGAACTCCTTGGAGGCCAGGTCAAAAGGATATGGATAAAGACTTTTGAGTAATAAAAGTTTATCTCTACCTAAAATTTTAGTTAATAAGCTGTATAATTTTACAAATTAGAAAGAATTTGATTGGTGGGTGTGGCGGCGCACACCTATGATCCCAGAACTTGAGAGACAGAGGCTGGCAGATGTTTGAGAATTCAAGACCAACCTGATCTACACATCAAGTTATCGGCCTATCAGGGCTACAGAGTGAGACGGTGTATCAAGAAAATAAAATAAACTTCAAGCCATTAAGACAACATGACTTGTTCAGTGTCTTTAAGCCAGCCTGGGCTAGGTCAGGATAAGAGTGTGGATCTTGCATTTGTGTGCTAGGTATTCCTACTTATACCCTTCTATACTTATGCAGGAAACATCACCTTTCACATAGAGCCAGTCTGGTTGGCAACTATTCGAAAAACCACTTTCAGCAATTGCTGAGCAAATCTCCTCATATCCAGGGAAAAGGCAATGCTGTTACTTAGGAGTGTTCATTGGGGTGAGAGATTTGATCTGGAACCCTTGAGGGAGGATCAAAGGAAGGCTGGTGGGGAGTATCCCCCAGATCTGAAGACTGACCATTCCATGGTCCTTTGAGAAAACAAAGCCACTTGAGGTCTGTCCTCCCATGCTCCCGGGCATGGGTACCCATGGAAGCTAACAAAACACAACAGTGAAAATCAGCTAAACCCAATTTGTATCCAACTTTCAGGAAAGTACCAGGGAATCTACCCTTGAAGAGACTTTGTGTTGTGTAGGTATCTCTTACAAAGACAA
Source organism: Chionomys nivalis (assembly GCF_950005125.1). NCBI lineage: Eukaryota > Metazoa > Chordata > Mammalia > Rodentia > Cricetidae > Chionomys > Chionomys nivalis. Next base: position 47,722,858 of record NC_080089.1, on the reverse strand, counting down.
ACATTTATCATGTCCATGCAAGCGACAGGAGTGTGCCACTGCGCTTGCTCCCCACACCACCTGTGTGTGTGTGTGATTCCTGGGTACCTACTTAAAAGCATACTTTGCCCCAAACACTATTAGGACATGCCCCAGTACCCTGACATTGTGAAATATAATCAGAGTAAAGAATGTTCAGTTAAAATGTTCTGTACTCTTTCTCAATTTGGATAGATCAACCACAGCCAAGAGTGAGATAACACGTGGGGGATGGGTGGGGCGCCCAGCAGTGTTGTGGGAGACCGTGTGTGTTTATGTGTTTGTGCTTGGGAAATCATTTGTCTTTGGCAAGGGGGAAGAGGAAGGCAGCAAACAGAACAATGTGATTGAGAAAGAGTTCTGCAAAGAGAACTGTCTGTGATCCCTATCAGAAGGCTGCACGCATGGTGTCGGGTGTTGTCCTCTTGCTACGGTTGGCCCATTGTCTGGCATGCTACAGAGACTCCGCTGGGGCACACTGAATGATTTTTAGCACCGATATGGGTGTCTGCAAGTAGGTAGCAGCGTGTGCTTGGCTGCCATTTTGATATGGGCAGTGCCAGTCTGAGCATATACTACCCAGTTTTCTCTAGCATTGGCAGCACCAGCTCCAAAGCCCACTGTGGTCTGAGCACATGACCATTCTGTCCTAGCAGTGGCCCAGGCTCTCCAAGAACTCAAGTCCTCACACCTGCCCCACTACCCTCACATCTTGTCTCTGGCTGCCACTCTCTGCCCTGGTCCTTAGTGACAGGAAAGACACAGATACTAGGGTAGCTGTACCTGGATCCTGGATCCAGCTGTGGCCATTGGCGTTTGAGAACAGGAGTGTGGTAGAGAGGGGCAGTCAGCATATGGGGCCAGCTCACATAGTACTCGGATCCCTTCCCACTGCTCAACTCTCTATTTTCTGGTCCACTGGGTTCCTTGTAGCTGACCAACCCCATTGCAAAGGGTCTGGAAAGAAACACCGCAGCAAGGAGTTAGGCTAAGAAGTAGCATTGTCTCAGAGCCTGTAACCAGTTATTGCCAGGGTCATAGCATGCCACTACATAGAATCCCAATGGTGGTGAGTGAGATGGCATGCATGGAAGACCCTTGATAGGCTAAAGAACCTCATTCTAGATTGAAAGTATTCAGTGTCGCTAAATTCTTCTGTCTGTTGGGTGGGGGAGGTAGGTCATGGCTATTCAAAGGATATCTGGATACTGAAAGAGAAGCATCCTTAGGCTTCTTGGGAAAGTTCCTGAACATTGGGAGTGGGGAGAAAGATGAGACACTGTTGCAGCCTTCTGAGTCTAGCAGGTGGCAAGAGCTTGCTTGAATCAGGCACAATTTAGTGTCTGTGTGTCTCTGTGTCTTTTTTGGGGGGAGGGGTTGAGTTAGTGCTCCTGGAGGTAACAAAGGCCAGGAGGGCTCCATCCATGATTGACAGCCCTCTGAATTCACATCTGATTTCTGAGTCATAGTAAAAGTGTTTAAAGTGATAAGAAGTATCCTGCACTTCTAGGAACAAGATTAAGAATGGCTACAAGAGTCCATGGACACTGGGGGCACAGGGAGACTATCCCACAATCAGGGTGAGGTGAGACTCTTCTCTCCTCCTCACTGTGATCTCTTCCAGTTCCCACTGCTGGGAATGGCTGTGCAAGCCTGCAGATGTGTGTGGTGGTGGTGGGGAGCCTTCTGTCCACCTGGAACAGTGGCGACCTGTCTTCTCCTCTCTTCTACAGGAAACTGCACAGCGGGATGAAGACGTACGGGTGTGAGCTCTGCGGAAAACGGTTCCTGGACAGTCTGCGACTGAGAATGCATTTACTGGCTCATTCAGGTAGGCAAGGCCTCCTTCCCTGGCCCCATGTTGGTACAGACAACTATCTCCTGCCCATTTTCCCTCTCAGCTCGGAGCTGGCCATGGTCTGATTGTCTTCACTGCCAGTCAGGGCTTCAGTCCACCTTGTCCCTTGGATCTTCCTTCCAGTTTCACGGAACAGAAAAGCCACCCTGAGAATGTGCCCAATCAAAGAAACCCATCCTCGTGCTCTCCCCTGGGGTTCCCGGGCCATCACTGGTACCCATGCCCTGTGCGATCTACCTTCCAAAGTAGACTGCAGTTTCATTAGCAGAAACAGTTGTGGAATTAGGTTCTTGCTGTCTAATGAATCTGACTATTGGGCTCACATTATACAAGAGCCTTTAATTAAATAGATATAGAAAGGTTGGAACTCAAAGCTAGTTATAGCATGCTGTCTTTTGCAAGTTAATTTTATCCAATTCTAGTAGGGTTGACTATGTGGCTGCTTGTAATTTTGTTCATGTTTGGGCAAAACTGTTCTGCCCCAAGAGGTGCGTGGAAAGGGGAGAAGCCCTTGACACCCTGCCTGCCTGGTGGGGTGGGTACAGGGAAGGAGCCTGCAGATCTGACGCTGCAACCTTTGAGCTGAGGGCACAGCCTGCCTGTTACTGTAAAGGCTGGAACTGCCCTGCCAGTTCTTCTCTCCCTAGTAGCTTTGCCTTTAAACCTTGCATTCATATTTTCGGGGAGAAAAGAAGGCTGTCTGCTTTGGTCTTGCTCCCCTTATGTGGGTGTCTACCAGTAGCTGCCTCTGCTTTGGCCATATTGCCTCAGCAATATGTCCTCCCGGAGTTTTAACACGTGATCCGTCCCTTCCCGTGACAGACACTAGCTACGTGACTATGGCCAAATTCATTCTCTCTCTCTCTCTCTCTCTCTCTCTCTCTCTCTCTCTCTCTCTCTCTCTCCCTCTCAGTGCAGGTGCTTCCCCCACATAGAAGTGATTTTTTTTTTTCTGTTTTGAGAATTAGGTGACAGAATACTAAATGTCTCCACAGCAAGTTCCTGGCTTGCAGCTGGCGATTCACAGATATCGTGGTCCCTACCTAGACCTCTTTCCTTCTTCCTTATCCAGAAGCTGTCACCCTGGGGCATGCCTCATCACCTCACCCCAGAGGCTGCCTGCCTGGTGGGCTGTCTGCGTACTATTCCTCCTCCAATTTGTTTTGTGGATGATGGTGTAAGTTCTCACTGGCGGCTTGGTGGTATCCCACAGAAACTTTGCTGCGTAGCCCACGTGATTCCACTCACTCATTGCTTATCAAGAGCTTTGTTCTGTTCACCCCTTTCTGACAGAGACAGAGAACTTCTCCCTTCTTTCCAGGTTTTTCCAGACCCCTTTCAAAATGAGACCACCTTTGACCACTCCCGACTCGTAGTCAGAAGTAATCATGCCTTCCTCTGGTGCCTGTGTTTCTGTATCTGATGCTGTCCTTGAGCATAATCTTTCTTCCCCTTGTTACTGTTATATTTCTGGGCTTGCCTTATCTCTCCATCTTGAAAGGCAGGAAGATGCAGCCTAAGAAACTTGGTCACCTGCCTCCTGATAAGGTGACTTGGCCTTTCTGAGTCTCCTCACCCTTGTCCATAAAGCGGCAATGTTTAACTTGAACTGGAGACCTTGTAGGCTCACACAGCTCCTTTTCCACTATGCCCACTGTGTGGCAGGCGCTTGGTAGGTGCAACCTCTCTTCATTCTCCTTACCAGACAGCAAAGTGTTAGGGCACAGGATTGGGCCTGTGTTATGTGTAGAACATTGCCTGCCATCGGCAAATGCTTATTGAATGAATGAATATAGCTTGGGTGTCTGATGAACCACTCAAGAGGACTCTAAGGTCCTGGCTGGTCTCGCCAGCAGCAGAAATCCTTTCATGGCTGAGGGGCTTGATGGAATGGGGACACACTGAACTTCCTGGCCCTCATCCAGGCAGTGGGCACAGGCGTGACTTGGCTACCATCTCTGCTGTAAAAGTCATGTCGGCAGTGTTGGTGGGTGTGGCTGAGGCATGCCGAGAGCTGCTGAGCTCTTATTGTTAGGTGGGTTTGGTGCCCGCAGTTCTGACAAGATAGCGGTTTTGCATCACTTCACTGTAAGCCGGTGGGTCCCTGGGGGGAGTCACTTTGGTCCTATCAGAGGTACCGCGCCAGGGTCCCATAGACTTATTTGTATGCTTCCTAAGCTTCAAGAAGTGGGCTGTGCTTCCTTACTTTCCCAATTCAGTGCTGATGTATTGGCCACTGAAGCCTGACTGTATTACATGACTGGCCCCTCTGAAATCCACTTGCCAATGCCCTTGTGAAGGAAGACTTGGCGATGAGTCACCATTTTGTTTGAATTCACCCTCGCACACAGCCAGCCTGCAGAGTCTGAGACTCCTAGTCTTTCCCTTTTCGTCCTGCAAGGGGTGTCTTGACATTCAAGTAGCCCCAAAGGGCAGCGAGGCTAGACCACTTCCTCAGCCTTTGCTCCCTGCAGAGACCTGAGCTTGCTGCAGGTTAGGGCTTGGCTGAGGGGTTCCCAGACTTGTAGCAACCCCTACACCAGCTAAGAGAACCCTGTTGCTCTAGAGATTTGTTTTATGCTGGGCTTGGTGATCTATACCTATAATCTCAGCACCTGGGAATTACAAGGAAGGGACTCAGGAACTCAAGGCCTGCTACAGCTACATAGCAAATTCAAGGCCAGCCTGGGCTACATGCTACCCTGTCTTAAAAAAACAAAAGACAAGTTTTTATCTATCTATCTATCTATCTATCTATCTATCTATCTATCTACCTATCTATCTATTTTGATACACACACAAAGGCTGGCCTGGAACATGCTATAAATAGCACATATTTTTTGCTTCTCTGGTTTGAAGACTCTGTATTAGGGGAGGTGACAGTGAGACCCATTTTTTTTAAGAGGGTAAAGGATTGGAATTGGGAAGATCAGTAGTTGCCCAGGGCTTGGGGAACTTGTTTTTGTCTTTTTTTCTTTTCTTTTTTTTTTTTTTAAAGAACATGCTGTGAAGAAAAGAACTCCAGCCTGAGCCCGGGTCCTGGTTGCTCCCTCAGCGTTGCCCTTGCCAGGCTTATCCCGGCTGTCTCTTCTGCTCCACCGAGCTGCACGCCTCTCCCTTCCTCCCTTGCTTGCTGGTGCTGGCCGCCCCACCCCCTCTTGGCTAGCACAGCCTGTGTTTGTTATTGTAGTCCTGGCGCTGAGCCAGGGCTGGCTGGGAGCCAGACTTGTGGGTACAGTATGTACAGTGAGTGCTCTGCCAAGTTTGTCATCATACGCGATTATTTTTTTTTCTAATCTGGAAGGGGTGGGGTGAAAACAAGGGTTTGTGCGATGCTGGAGGAGAGGATGCACTGAATTCCATGTTGTTTCTGTAAGGAAGGCGCTCCAAGCACGCTCGCCTTACCCCTTCTGCGTCTTTCCTTTCGCCTTCCTCTCCCCTTCACTTCCCTATCAGATGAAATCAGCCTGTAGGAGATTGACAAGGCAAGCTCTTATTTGCAGTGACTAGAATACTAAATTTACACTCTTAAATCAGTTTTCATTGTGTTGAAATTGACAATTTGTTTAATTAGAAGTTTGCCCTGTAGGAGGCCCTTCTGAGAGCCTGCTATTTCTCCCCTCCTCTTCTTACTTTCTCTGTTTTAGTTGTATTGTGTTTTTCTTTTTCTTTTTTTTTTTAAGACCCTAAATGGTGGTAGTAATGTTTGGTTTAATTGAAGTTTCTATTCCGATTTGAATGCGTTAACTACCCAAATGTTTATGAGATATACCTGATGATAACAATAAGTTTAAATTAACCACCAACAACCTAACTCGTTAACTAATGAGTGATCTGGCAGAGTTCTGGATTTTAGAGATGGTTTTCGGGATCAGAAGGGCTTGAGGATTAGGGCTGTGGCTCATCAAGGGAAGAGCAATAACTTTATTCAAGTTTCTGCCAAATTTGAGGTAGGGTTGGGGCAGGGAGCGGAATATCCTTCAGCCCATCACCCGTGTCCAGAGATGACCCTGAGGTCTCGTTCATTGCCTCGTTCCCGTGGGGATAAGGCCCGGAAGCATTTATGGGTCCCCAACTCTTTGCCTTTCCTTTTTCTAAAGAGGTGATTTCCAGCTGGGATGTGGGGCTAGACAGACCACAGACCATAGGCTGTGGCTCAGTGGGTTCTGAACATGCCACACCCTGGCATGACATACTGCAGGCTTAGAAGCACACTGCAACTCCTTGCCCTATTTTGGACAAGGCTGTTTACTGGGAGGGGTCTGGGTGTCTAGGTGGTCAGGTCCCATTCTGGGGGTATCATTCACTTTTGGAACGAGTGCATGTTTAATAAGCACTAATTAGGAGTGAGGTCGAGTGCCTTTGACAGTGATGGATGTCAGCGCACCCTTCCCCTCCAGGAACTTGGTCTAGTAGGAGACATCGGGTCGGTTATAAAACATTGGTGAAAGAACAGTACTGAGTGTCAAGAAAGAAGTATAGGAGAGGTTCAGAAGATGTCGACCCCGAATGGCAGCGAGAACAGTGCTCTGGAGGGGTCACGGGAGGCCTGACTGTGGGGATGAACAGTGCTGCTTGGAGAGGAGTATGTGGGTAGAGTGGGAGCGGGGGACAGAGGGAGGCGTGCAGGGCTTGCAGGACGAGGCAAGACTGTGGGAGGCATGCAGGGGCAAAATGATTTGTAACTCCCCAGCACTGGAGAGCCACTAACGTATAGCGAAGGGAGCAACCTTGTTTTCCCTTAAGGGACTGTTGAGCTTTGGCTATCAGTTGGCCTGGAGTCTCGATAGTCAAGACATGGCTGCAGTGTGGAATCCCAAGCTTCCTACCCTAGGGTAAGCTGTCAGGGTGGGAATGCCTCACACACGCCTTCCCTGCTTGCACTGGTGCTTAGGAGATGTCAGCCATGCTGGTTGAGCACCCACTGCTGTGACTAGGCTTGTGTCCACACTCAGAGCCACAGCAGAGGAGTGAAGGCCTAGGGTGATGGGTTTTACAATTCTGACAAGAGCATGGGGTAGCCCTGGTACAAATATCTGAGACCTGAGTTATCCATGGAGCAGGTGAAAGTGACAGGGAAGTTGGGATCAGAAGCAAGATTGGTTTTCTTTGGCTCCTGTGATCAAGGGGAAAAAAAAAATACAAGTTGGCAAAGATCACTGAATTGACCTGGTTTCTTCCCTCTCTCCCTCCCCCCTCCCTCCTTCTAACACTTAGCTTTTGACTTCAGGGTTCTTAAAGACAGAGGAGGAGGGAAAACAAGGCAGCTAGCAAGTCCCTGTGACTGCTAAGTGAGGGGTGCCCAAAGTGATCTTCAGAAAGGCTGCCTTAGAGTTCAAAGATGGCTTCTCAGGACTGGGGCTTGGAGTTGGCCAGGCACAGGGGAGTCTGTAGCCAGTCCTTTACCCTGTCTCCTCTCCAGAGGACACCAACTTTCCTTTCTGCCACCAGGGTAAAACTGGAGAGTCCTGGAAATACCATCTCCTGGCGCGGGGTCGGAGGGGGTGCTCTTTACTGGGAGACCCAGATCTTGAGAGGTGCCCACCCACTGAGCATTCCTGTTGGCAGTGGGGCTCTGAGGTCCACACACTGGGGTGGCACAGAGGAAAGAGCTGGAAAAGCACTTCCTCCCGTCTCTCCCTTGAACACCCTTTTCGCTCTTCCTCTCCCTCCTCTGAATTTGGCCGGCTTCCTGAACTTTTTCCCAGAGTGGTGTCGTCACTGGCCTGCCGGCAGGTCTGGATGTTCTGCCAGCATTCCAGAGAGTTTATGATCGCTTGCAGATGCGTCTCCAAGAACACACTGTACCCAAAGCAGAAATTAATGCAGGCTTGACTGCAGTCCAAGCCCCTACACGGGAGAGAGGAGAAAGAAAACAAAAACTGTTTAATGCTGTTTATAAATTATACACTGGCTGATGAAAAATACATTTCTTTCCTGCCCCCTTCCATTCTCCTCCTCCCCTATAGCCCCCTCCCCTCTCCCGCCCCTTCTCCATTTCTGCCTCAAGAGCCTCAGCTGAGAGCAGGAGAATATGGTTTTGCTTTTTAGCTCCTGTTTTGGCTGGGATCCGAAACCCTGCCGCTGACTCCTAGCCAGAGTGTTCTTCCCCTTTACCTGATGAAATACACTGATTTTTCCAGCCCACACAAGCTGGTTTTGGTTTAGTTGTTTGGGTGGGTGGGTTTTCACCCCCCCCCCAGGGGGGTTGTTTACACTGAGTGTCATATGCAATGCAGGGCGCCATGCTAGTCCTAGGAAGATGAGTCCCCCACATCTGTCCACCTTAATATCACTGAGCATATATATATATATATATATATATATATATATATATATATATATATATATATGCTTTGAAGTCCCAAAGCCTGCAAGGCTTTCACCTAAGGCTAACTGGACTGAGAAAGTTGGGGAAATTCTTTGCAGGTCTTTGTATTAAACAGCAGAATCCACCGCTTCTCTTCCAGTCATTCACCCATAACCTGTGTGAAGATGGGGTTCACAACCCCCTAGTACACACATGTATGGTACTGTAGCAGGACTGGGGAGCTCATTCTGTCTATCCCTCTGGATCCCACCCAGCTTCTTCCCACACCCCACCAGCCCCCCTCTCCCAATTTATTCTATAAATTCGTTTTTACATTATGTCTATCCATTTACATGGCTTTTGTGTTTTTTAATACTGCTAATGTTTATCATTTGCCCAACAGGCTCGACAGATTTTGCTTCCTGTAGAGCATTGAGGCTTTAGAGCCCCCTCGTTGCTAAGTAGCAGTCTCTCTGTACTGTAATGGGCTGATTTTGTATTCCGTTCAGCGCTGTATCTTATTTTTGTATGCAAGACAAAGTGTTTTGATGGAGGACGATTGCGGCAGTGTCTGGAGGCTGTTTGGAGTTTTATGGGCTGTACAGTACACTGTGTGCTCTCCGAACAGAACGCAGGCTGTTGAATTTTGGATTGGATTTGTCATTTTTCCCCGCTCGGAGAGGAGCCTGTCAGATAGAACATGACTTTAAGGGTGGAAGAAAGAAAGTGGGGATTATGTAATATCCCTTTCCTCTCTCCCTCTTTCTGTCTCTCACTCTTGCTCTCTCTCAGTGATCTTTCCATCCGCAAATAGGGTGGCACACCTCCTTTCCCACCGCAGCATGAGTTTGCACAGCTAGCTGGTGACGTTCCTCTTAGGAATGAATGGTGCCCTGGAGGAGAGGATAAGACATCTGTCTGTCTGCTGCTCACTGGAGTCTTCTCTCCTTCGCTCCTTCCATCCTGCCTGGGTTTCGGACATCTTTCCAAGCCCCTGATTTTTGGCTGAGGAGGAGTAGGATGGGACTGCAGGGCAGGACCATTTTTATGGAGTGGACCCAAAAGCAACAGCGTTTTGTTATTCTCATAGATTTTACACCTTCGCTGGACTTCCTAGATCCGCCTCTTGACAGAAATGTGTTCCTGGGTGGGCTCCCATGGCTGTCTTTCCCTCTAGCCTCTGTTCCCGAGTCCTTGAGCCAAGTGGGGCCTGTGTGGTGTGGTGTCCAGGCCTGCACCTGCAGATCGTGTCCTGCCCTGTCCATCACGCTGCTGCTGTTCCTCTCAGCACCCCCTCTGCATGGGCGGGTGTTTATTTTGTAGCTCTTTTCTCCTTTGCTTCCACTTCCCCCCAGTCTCCTCCAGGCTCACTTCATCTCTTTGTCACCGTCCCCATGTCTGTGTCAGCAGCAGCCGTCGCTTGACATTGCTGTGTGTTTTCTGTCTTCTTTCCTGTCTCTTCATCTGTCTTAGTCGCTGTCTTCCTTAGCCTGTCTTCTCTCATCTGTCTGTTGGTCTGTCTGTCTCTTTTGTTAACACCCTCAGCGTTCCTTAGCTTAGAGGTTAGGCAGCCATCAGAATGGGAACTTAGATCACGCTGGCCCAGAGGCCTAGTGAGGACATGACTAGAGAAAGGTTGAAGCTTGGACCTTACACGTGCTGGTTCTTTACCTTGAGGGGACCAGAGTGGGTGCGCTCTGCCCTGGCTTCTTTGTACATACTGTTTTTAGGTGGATTTGGTAGATAGAAAAACAGAGTTAGGTTTTGCAAGGCCTTTATTGGACGCTGCTCCTCAGAACCCATGCTCAACACAGGTGTGTACTGAATACCTACCAGAGCATGGAAGCCTCCAGACAACCCTTGCCAATCATTCTCCTATACCTATGATCTGGAAAAATGCTTGGCACACAGAAAGCTTGGATCGGTATTTTTGAATCAGTGGATATCCTGTAACTAAAGTGAGGTAGCTCAGTGGATAAAGGTGCCTGCCGCACTAGCCTGGTGCCCTGAGCTTAATCCCTGGAACCTGTGTAAAGGTAGAAGGAGAAGACCTATTTCACAGGGCTGTCCTCTGATGTACGCACATGCACACATACATACACACACCCCTACCGCCACCACCAGCAGTAATAATATATACGTAAGTACAATCTTTGTACTACTAGGGGAGATCTGGGGTTGGTGGGACATGAAGCTTACATGGATCATGAATTTGGGTGTTTCCTTTAGGACAGGATTCTGAATATTCGGAGTTTGGGATCTACTGGGAAAGGGACGGGTGCTGGAGAGAGTGAGGGAAAAGCTGCAACACCAGTCCGTTTTGCTAGGCAGACCTCTGTAGATCCAACATGAGGAGCAGCTGATTAAACCTCCCACCCCCATGAAATAGCTCAGCTGGTAGCACATAGTGGTATCTAAGAACCTGCAGGCCATGGGGTAGCTGTACCTGATGAACCCAGGTTTCTAGTCCTCAGGGCTTGGACCAAGTCTTCCTCTTTTTTTTTTTTTTTTTTTTTTTTTTGGTAAACCATCGCTGGTCACAGGAGCCTATACACTTCTTAGGATCTCATGCTCCATTCTCAGCCAGCACGGCTGATTGGCAGGGAGGTCCTGAGTTCTACCATGCCCTGAGCCTTCAGGCAGATAGACAGTCATGGTAGCTATTAACTTAACTAACCATGGGATGGGATGGTGTTCAGCCCCATTCCTGTCCCTGGTGATCTTTCTGACTAGGTCAGTGGATTTCGTTCGTTGGGGGCAAAATCTAAATCTGGCTAAGGACCTCTTGCCGAGTGTGTGCCAAGTGTCTGTGTGTCTGGGAACCTAGAGATGATGGGGGGGAGGGTGCCTGTAGAGGTCCAGGCTAGGGGTGGGTGGGCTTGGACAGATGTTTGGTTAAGAATGTGGCTCCTCATTGGAGGGTCTGAAGAGATAACCAAAATAAGGGGCAGTATTTTCATCAGACATTGTATGCACGTGTGTCTGTGTGCACAAGTATGAGTAAAAAGGAGTTTGAGATGAAGTGCTTACATGAAATTCTCAAAATTGTTCCTCTGCTATAATGGGCCCACACAGGCCATTACCTTGAAAATTTAAAAACAAAATGAGCTCATGATATCTAGTGACTGCCACCGACATTTATGCCTGGCTGCAAACCCAGCTTTACCTTTGGCTTCATTGTTGGTTGTTAATTTTTGGATGTTGATGGCACCCCCCACCTTGGGTTTCTATAGGAACCCGTTGACTGATGGATGGATAGGAGGAGCCTTTCTCAACGCGACCCCAGCGAAGAACCTTTTCATTTTCAAAATAACCTCTGACCTTTCAGGCCAACAGAGCAGAGTTTCTTGGAGGAATCCCCAAGGGCTAAGGCCCAGGGCTGAGGCCGAGACTCCAGGTTGACTTTGGTGGGGGGTGGGGGAACAGGGGTTGAAGTTTGCATTTTTTAAAATTTAATAATTTGGGTTTCCCATGAATGGTTCTGCATGGCGTGCAATAGTATGCATTTTCATAACTGTCTCTTCCACTTTGGGTAAAGGAAGGGAGGGGAAAAAATAACAGCAGCAGCATTCTGTGGGCAAAGGAAGAAAACAAGAGAATGGGGCAGAGAACAGGCTAAATTTAAAATTGTAATTGGCTGACTTCCACTGGCTTGCGGGTGTTTTAATGACTCATAATAACTTCATTTAAAACCAGCTGAGCAGAAAATAGATCGGAGAGGAGCCTCGGGCCATTATGGATTTGTTTTTTTTGACAAGCTCGGTTTTCAGCAGCCAGGAAGGCTCTCAAAGAGGGCTTGGCTGTTTCTCTCTCTCTCTCTCTCTCTCTCTCTCTCTCTCTCTCTCTCTCTCTCTCTCTCTCTCGCTCTCTCTCTCTCTCTCTCTCTCTCTCTCTCTCTCTCTCTCTCTCTCTTTCCCTTTCTCTCTCTCATGACTGGGAAAGACTGTATAGAAAAAACAGAGATAGTTCCTTTTTCTTTTCAACTCTCCCCTTACCCCTTTTAATTTTTTTTTAAAAACTGATTAAAATAGATGCCTCGGGGTGTTATTTTAGCATTTTAAGATTCGCCCCACACCCACATACACTTTTGATGTGGTAAACAGAACATAAATAAAATTGTTTTGGAAATGACTGAATTAATTAGGTAGTAAAACAACTCCAATGAATAAATTCCCTGTGCTGGTTTGCCCTCCCCCTCAGCCATATTTCCACCAACCCCCTCCTCTTTCTCCCGGCCCCTCCCTCCTCGGTAGGAGACCCTCCCCTTTCCATGGCAAGGCTCTCCTACTACAGGGGCAGTCGTTCAGCGATTCACCTGCCCCACATGCCCATCAACTGGGGTTTCCGTGGGACTGGCTCTGTCCAGGAAGTTTTCGGGATTGTCAGAGGAGTCTCTGACCTGTCTCTAGGCATTTCCCCATACTACCTAGCACAGGAACCTGAATGGTGGTTAGAACTCTACTGCCTTTTGTGTAGATGGGCGGGGGTATGGCAGGAAACAGACTGGAGGCTCTCCTGTGCTGCCTCAAGCCCTGGGACCAGCAGTCTGGACCAGGAGAGGGAGGCAGGGACCTTGTCAGTGGCCTGTTTCCTGGCCTCCCTACAGCCTAGCACATAGTAGGCAATCAGTAGATGTCTGTTGAAGAAATGAATGGCTTTGGGTGCCTGATAATGGATGCGGACAGGGAGAAAGCATTTATCTGCTGTGTCCCTGCTGTGTTCCAGGCGTAGTGCAGTGCTGGCATGCTGACAGCTTTGACACGCTGGTGCTGTTTATAGATGGGGACACTGAGCCTTCAAGTATCCGCGGCTTAGCCTGTTTGAGATCAGAAAGCCAAGGGGTGGCAGAGCTGGGTTCCAACCTAGATCTTTCACTGTGCCTGACCCTGGTTCCACACGGTCAAGTGTTCCAATTCCCGCTTTGCTGTTTGTTTAGCTAGTAATGCCTTACAGGTTGGGGAGGTGAGCTAAGAGAGCGAAGGCCAAGAAGGCCTCCTCTGCTGAGGCTCGGAGACAGGAAGCGCCATATTGGATGCCGCTCCAGAGCCTTGCACTGGGCCAGCCACCAGAAACAGGAGTGGTTTATTAACCTTTCCTGCTGGGCCACAAGAGTAGCTAGCGTGTGTTCAGTGATTGCCTGATACATATATGGCTGTCGCTCTTCTGCATTGCTTTGGAGGGCTGCAGCAAGATGGTCCTGGGAGCATCCCTAGAGGATCATGGGTCAGTATGCAGCTTCACCTTCAGGGAAAGCTCGGGAGTGCCATGCCTTTCATTCCTCTCCATCACTATGCCCCACAGAAAGAAAGACAGAGAGAGACAGCTAACTGTGGTCTCCTGTCTTCTCCTAGGGAAGGTACCCTGGGCCCAGGAGTAAAAGGGAGAGCTTGCTTGTTCTGTGACTCTTAGAGGAGGAAGCGTGTGGGATGTTTCTAGCCCCATAGGTGTCCAGCATCTTGTAGTGTGAACTTTTGTAAGGTTGTGGTCCCCCTGGCCTTTCAGCCCTTGTCCAATGGCGCTGTATCCTTTGAAATGAGACTAGTTTTGCCCACTGTCAAACAGCAGAGCCTTCTGGGGTGGGAGTGGGGAGGGGATTTTCACCTAGTGTGAACCGGACTGTGAAGGTGGAGAAGCAGAGAGATGTGAGTGGTTGTGCTGGATCCCACCCACATGTGGCTCTGTTTTAGAGGGAGGAGAGCATCATTGTGTTTGAACTCAGCTGTTAGCAGCTGAACTGAGGGTCAGTGGTGTGCCACCCAGGCAGGGCAGACAAGAGTTGGCACTACTACCCTTACACAACTCTTGCTAGTGAGTTAGCTGACGGGATAACATGAGCCCAGAAAGGGAAGGGTTTTTACTGTCCCCACAAGGGCAACAAGTGGGTGCTATGGGGGTTTAGAGTCATGAAACCATCCCTTGGATGAGGTGGGGGTTGAGGAAAGTAGTCCAGAAGACGGTATGTGATGTTTAAATGGGGGGTGCTGTGCTCAGGCTGAGGGGCGTGTCTTTTCTAGGTGAGAGGAAGCAAGAACATCTGTGAGCTAGAACCAAGCAGGTTCTGTCTCTGGTGTCCATAGTGACCATCAAAGGCTTAGGACCTGGTGTCTTGCATCTGAGGATTCTCAGGTACCCGAGGGTATTGTGGTCCTCTTGATTGGCAGGTTGAGAAGCACTCCAACGAAAACTTCTGTCAGGCATGGTGTGGGTGGGTGGTGCCTGGCATCCCAGACTTGGGAGGCTGGAGCAGGAGGATTGAGAATTACAGGCTAGCTTGGGATCCATTGAAAGACTGAGGGTTGGAACTACAGCTCAGTGGTAAGCGTGCTTATCCAGCGTGCAAGAACCTATGGGCAACCTCAAGCAAACCAAGCGAGGACAATGGGGAAATACGGGAGAGGGTGCTACAAGACTCATCCCGTGAAAGCAGTGTTTAGAGCATTGCCTTTGGGTGAACTGAATCTAACGGGGCCACCCTGAGGACTTCAGCTTTGAGGGTTTATCCCAGATGAACGTCACCCGAAACCCCAGCCCCTCTCCTTAGATCACAAGGCAAATTACCCCCGTGTGTACTTCGATAAGAGTGGACTGGATCCCTCGGCTTGAAGGCAGGGCCAAGGGCTGCTGTAGGAACGTGGCTGTGTCTGGAATTCAGTGTGGCATACATGCCTCTTCTAGGCTCAGCCCCCTTATCCTGGCCCCCACGAGTTGGCACACTCCTTTCTCTTTTCCCCCAGCCAAGTCCATTTGGAACAGAATTCTTTCACTTGCCAGAGAAAAAGGAAAAAAAAATCCCAAGTTCTAAACTTTTCATTAGGTAGTTGGGATAAAAAGCCTTCTGGGGTAGGCGGATTAAACCTCACAGCTCTCTCGCTGGCTATTAGAAGCTAATTGAGCACCTAGAGCTCATTGGCACTGAGTTCTGCTGGCGTAATTATGCAAGGCCACCATCATTTCAGTAACAAGGTAACTCCAGGTAAAAGGAGAATGCTCTGAAACTTCTGATTCGCTCGAGTCTTCCTCGTTTGCTTTCCTGAAATGAGCCCAGGACAGACAAAAGCCTGGAGGTGAGACTTTGGGGGACAAGCTGTTGTCCTGGGTAATTACTGCCTCCCCCAGCCTAAGTCTTCCCATGGAGACAGCTCAGTGTGTCTGGTAGAGCCCTGCTGTGAGCTAGTCTGGTCTTGATTGAGGTTTGGGGTCTGGAATCACACGTTGTGGAATGGAGGATACAGAGAAGCAGGTGGAAGCTTAAGGGTTGCCCCAGGAGGAATAAGGAGAGTCCCAGGGCGGTGTCTTCCACAGGCACGGAGAGCAGCGCCTGACCCAGGTGCTAAGGGAGACTCAGAGTCTCGGTCTGTCTGTCTGTCTGGAGGTCTGTCCAGTGTGGATGGGCAAGGTGTGAGTCTAAAAGATGAGGACCAATTAGGCATTTAACAATGCCTGGAGGACTCTCGGCTGTAGGCTTATTGATGGTGACACATTCTCTACCGCAGCATCTTTCCCCACTGAACCCCACCTCTGCCCAAATCATAATCAGGAGGTATGGGGGGCGCTGTTTCCATCAGGGCTTGGGCTCAGTAGCCAACTGGACCTTGAGTATGTTTTGGAAGGAGTCCCAGGCCATGGCCAAGTTAATCGTGTCCTCTGTGGCCCTGGCTGGCCTTTGGCCTGCTACCCATCAGCATTGAATCATGCCCCCTAGGAGGACAGCATGTATCTTGGCTTTCCCAATATAGCCCCTGCCTTGCAAGGTGACAGGAAGAGTCATTGTCACTTAGGCGCTCCATCTTCCTGACACCACATGGCTGACCTGGCTTTTCTTCCTTCTCTTCTCAGACCTGCCCAGCCTTGAATTCTGCTCCAGGGGCCCCCTTTAGAGCCGGGTTTTATTTTAGTTTCTAAGTGAACCATCTCCTGGTGTTGTTTTCTAGCCCCTGCCTTCAGTTTCCAGCCTGGACGCAATCGTTCCCACTGTCTCCACAATTGCAAGTTTGTCACTATCAGCGCTGAATGGAGGCAGAAATCTGGTGTTTGGTTAAATTGTAAAATTAGCTAGGAAAGTTAATGAGGCATTTCTCCCTCTGCTTTTCAGAATGCAGGAGCCTTACGAAGGTGCTTCAGGTGCCTTGCGAAAGAAGGAAAAGGGGTGGGGGTTGGGTCCAGGCAAGGTGGCATATGCTTATAATCCCAGCACTTAAGCGTTGAGACAGGAGGATTACCAAGATTTTGAGGACAGCCTAGATGGCATAATGAGTATCAGGTTTGCCAGGACTACCTAGCAACGAGACTGTAGTCTTAACAACAACAATAGCAACAACAAATAAAGAAGGAAAGAGGGGAAGGAGTTCTTCAGACTTGCGTAAGACCTCTTTTGAGTCGATTTTACTGTGTCCATTTTATGGATATGCCACGCTGACTGCTTGTCTGAGCTTCGCGGGCTACCACTGCTGTGGCATGGAGTTCACGTGGTACCACTTGCCCGCTTGCAAATGCTGACCCTCACGCTCTGGAAGTCACAGTCTCGGAGGTGCGTGCGGAAGCGCTGCCAACAGTCTATTTTCTGCGCACACCAAATTCGCAGGTCCTCTAATTACACCAAACAAACCGTTCTGTTTTCAGGCAGCAATTCGATGTCATTTTAGTTGTCAGGGGCACTTTAATAACACGATGGGCTTCATCCTGGACATCGTCCCCTGCACCCCCTGGACCTTCTGTAGAGAGAGAACCAGAAACAGCCAGTCATGTTTTCTCCCCAGTTGGGGAGATGGGCATTAATTGTGACAGGCAATATTTTTGTTTTGAGAAGTGTGGCGCCTTGAGCCTTCTGAATTTTGAGCCTGAAGCCGGCAGTGTTGGGAGTGTAATGTAACACCTCAATTATGGTGCAGGGGGTCAGGGAGCCAGACTCTGCAACCTACAAGGTTCCTTAGATCCGTGGCTGGAACCACAATTAGGGTTTCAGAAACACCAAAGGCAAGCCAATGAGTGTCGTTTTTAACCAGTTTGAACATTTTACTACTTCCGAACATCAGAAGCACCCGGGCTGGAGAGCTCGCTTCTTGTCCTCAATAAAGCGATTAAACTGAATGGGTGCCGGGGAGTATTATTAGGCTGAGAAGGGCTAAAAATAGGCCCTCTCTGTTTTCTGAAAGCCACAGCAGGCCTGGAGAGGCTGGCAGCCTCGAGGTGCCACTGAGGGGGTCACAGGGAGGGAGCGGGATCACGGCAGGCCCTTGGGCGTGGGGTCTGAGGCGGGGTGGTGGGAATAGAGGTGGAGGGACATCTCAGTTGCAATCAAAAGCAGTGCCACAGGATCAGGTGCCTGGGTTCCTTCTCTGTATATTTGAAGAATCCTCCAGGAGAGAGGGGGTGGGACAGAGAATGAAGATACTCATTTTCAATGATTAGCAGGTCCAGATTTTAGGATGGATTCCTAGGCTCTTTAGCACTTATCCTGTGGGAATCTTCTGCAGTTCTAGGTAAAGGGGTTCAGCTAGGGCAAGGAGTAATGGGAATGTTTTCAGAGGGATCTGCAGAGGAGGAGGGGAGCCAAGGAGGAGGTTGCTTTCAGCAAAGCCTTATTGTACCAGAAGGATGCCCAGGGGGAGTGAAACAGAAGGATTTTTGGTAACTGAAGGTCAGCCCAGAAAACCATGTCTGTTTTAGACATTTGAGAGTGCTAACGTGAGAGTCCATTTCTCTCTTTTGAGTGAATACTGTTGTTTATTGTGACAGGGCCTTTGGCTTCCATAGATGCCAAAAGGAAAATGTCGGAGGAGATAGCCTGGCCCTGACATCTGGGAGAGCTGGGTATTGCTTCCTGGTGGCATTTCTAGATGAGAAGCCCCATCTTTGGGGACTGGTACAGCTCACACTCGAGGGAGTAATGTAGAATTGGCCTGCTGAGCCTTGATAAATGGCTTCTCTCTATGAGCTATACTGGTCACACTTGTTACAGCGTTTGACATCTTCCAGAAGGCTGTGTCTTGCCATGTGCTGAAATATGAGTATTATGTAAGGAAAACACACGCTCATGCATACACACACACACACACACACACACACACACAAAGTTGCAAGTGGCATTGGAGAGGAGAGAATCACCTGTATGGCGATTCCAAAGAAATCTACCCATTTTGAGAAGACTGGGCATTCTCCTTGGTGAGAAAAATAGGAACTTTCTGAAGGAAGGGAGGATCAGAATGCTCTTGGTGGAGGGAGGCTTCCCACTCTCAGAAGATAAGCCCAAACTCAATAGAGTGTCAGGGGATGATGGGACCATGGCAGTGGCCGGCACAAGCTTGACGTTTCATAAGGTAGGCACAACCACAATCCTAGTATGGCGTCTTCGTAGTAGCTCTGGTTTGCCTCTCCGCCCCCCCCCCCCAACAGGGTTTCACTATATAGACCAGGCTGGCCTCAAACTCACAGAGATCCTTCAAATGCCCCTCCCTCTAAGTGCTGGGATTAAAGGTATGTACCGCCATACTAAGCTGGTTTTCTTTTTTCTACTGTCCGAGAAGCCCTGAAAAGCTTACCCTGGAGGCAGCAGTCTGTGTGTGCAGGTGTATTTGTATGCTTGCTCGCATGCATCTAGAATGTCAGCCTGGAACCAAGTCATCTGGAGATGTGTCAGGAGTGTAGTATTTAAAGATAAGAGGAGCTCCAAGGCTCAGGTAACAGACAAAACTTTGAGGTTGCTTGATGCAAGGAAGAATCCTTCTTACTATCCTTAATATGCCACAAGGAGGTCAGCAAGGAAGATGTCCAGAGTTTGAGTTCTTGTATCCCATAAAATGGCTGAGATTCCCATTATTAGTTCCCTGGCTTTAAAAAAGAACCTAGCCAGGATGGCAATGCCAACTTCCATAGACCAAACTGCTCTGAACACCCAATAGTCCAGTGTCCCTGGCGCTTAGGGCTCAACTTCCATTGTGGCCTTTTTGGTGACCGTGGATCTTGGCTAATGATTGCTCCAGAACCGGACTCTGCTCCATTGGGCCATCTAATAGAACAGGGTGTTTCCACCAGAGAGATTTCTCTGCTGAAAGGAGGCCCCCGGCCCTTGCTGGAGGCAGCCAGAGCCAGCCTTCCCAGTGCCAAGGCGGTGAGTGCTACGTTCCCTTTTGTAATCACGGAAGCTTTCTTTGCCATGACCTTCCAGCTGCTTCTCTGCCTGCCCTGCTCCATTCAGTTTTTGTTTTCCTCTCTCTCTCTTAAACTTTGAAACCTGTCATTTACAGAGGGATAGGCAAGGCTCACCCATGGTCCCACAGCTCAGGTAGTGACAATCAAAGACCCTGAATGTCCTTCCTTTGTTGCTTTTGGGGACATCTTAGTTGTTCTTGAGCTGGTAATTTTACCATACTCTGTATAAGTGTGGCCATGCCTTCCTTTCCAAGCAGTGGGGTATGTATCCAAAGAACTTGAGATAGTGAGTATCTCATGTACCCAGGCCATACACTGTTTACAGTGGGCCTTTCTCTCAGGAGCTGGGATTCAAGGGGAGGCACCAACCTGGGGGGCTGCTCTCCATCAGCTTGAGGACATGAAATCAGTCTGTAACCACCCTGCTAATGGTGACTTGGGCACTTTCTGTGCACCAGGTTCTTCATACAGTTTCTTATTTAAACTATTGTGTGGAGGTGGACAGTGCCCTTTAATTTTTATTTTTTTTTATTTCATTTTACATTCCATTCACAGTTCACCCCCAGCCCTTCTCCTGCCCCATCCCGTCCCTGCCCCCATACCTTTCCCTAGCCCAAACTCCATCCACTCCTCTCAGTGGGTAAGGGCTCCCATGGGGAGTCAACAAAATCTGACACATTAAGTTGGGGCAGGGTCAAGCCCCCCCCCCCAACCCCGCATTAAGGCTGAGCATGGGATCCCACCATAGGGAATGGGCTCTAATAAGCTAGCTCATTCTCCAGGGATAGATGCTGGTTCTACTGCCAGGGGCCTCATAGGTAGACCAAGCTTCACCACTATCTCCCACATATGGAGGGCCTAGTTTAGTCCCATGGAGGCTCCACAGCTGTTGCTCTAGAGTTCATGAGTTTCCATGAGCTTGGTTCAGCTGTCTCTGTAGATTCCTCCATCATGATCTTGACCTCCCTTGCTCAGATATTCCCTCCTCCCTCTCTTCGATTGGATTCCTGGAGCTCAGCCTGGTGCCTGATTGTGGATCTCTGCATCTGGTTCCATCCGCTGTGAGGCTCCAGAATTCATTCTGTATCACTAACTGTAAGAGGAACCCAGCACCACAGCACTGTAGGACTTCCCTGGGCTCGATCATTAGCCATGGTACCCATCAGTATAACGTGAGCCATGGTACCCATCAGTATAACGTGAGCCTTGGTACCCATCAGTATAACGTGAGCCTTGGTACCCATCATCAGTGTAACATGTGTAGAAGGAAGTCACTTTCTTCACAGCCCTAACAGTAGGAGGCAGTTGTGAGCTCTTGTACTGTTCACTGTGGTGCTTTGATTGCCCAGTTGCAGAAGTTACTAGGGAGAAGGGGACCAGAGCCTGTAGTCAAGTAAGACCCTCCAAATAACACTTGTAGATTTGAAGATGTTGATGGTGGTGGTGGTGGCAGCGGTGGTAGTGGTGTATGTGTGCGTTTAACTGTAATCGATTTGCCATCAGACTTGGGTTTTCCTTGAAATAATTCAGCATCAATGGGTTTGTGTTCCTTCTGGGTGACTAGTAGAAGATAATGATGCTGTTAAAAATGGCTCGTGAATGATGATGGGAATGGACCGGAGAGACGTCTTGCCGCTGACCTCCAGACTTGCTCTGTCCTTGTAACTGTCGCTTTGTACCGGGATCCTCTGAGAGGCACACTGCTTAGAGGCACCTGTCTTTCCTTAACTTCCGCTGAATGAAGAGTTATCGGAGTGAATGACTTTTCTCCTTTCTTTTTCTTTTCACTTTTCTGGGGGTGAAAAATGTATCCTAAATATATTATTATTCCCCTTCCATGCACCTGTTTGTTTCATGCATATCATATATTAACTCTGGGGAATCTAATGGAAGCTATATTGATGTTGAAGACATCTAACATTTATCATACAGTTACTGTATGCATGTGTGGGGACAAAGACTTTAAATGCATAATTTAAATTAACCATTGCTTAATCACATGGGAAACAGCTCCCTCATTCAGGATGATGGCTAGGAGTGGTAGAATTGAGACTCGAACCTAGGCTTCTTTGATCCTAGAAGGCATTACTATTCAGCTTTTCACTGTGCATGTGGAGGGGACTATGTTTCTAAGCCTCATACAGGGTCTCAGGTAGCTAAAGTTAGCCTTGAACTCCTGATCCTCTTGTCTCTACTTCCAAAGTGCTAGATTCAAAGTGTGCACCATTGGGCAGACTCTAGTGCTAAGAACTATTGGCAGGAGCTCTTTCAGGACCTTTCTGGTTCAAGTGGAAAGAATTTGGAGCAAAGTATTGTTCTTCCTATGGGTCCTGGGGCAGAGACTGTAGGATTCCTGTAAAACCTGAGGGCACTGGGCACCATGCTTCTCTTCCAGCTACTGCAGTGCCTAAATTGGGTGTTTTTCTCCCAAATCTAGCAATACCTTGCTCTTGCCCCAGCCCATCCCAAGGTCTCATCTTGTGTGGAGTGGACCCTGAGCCATACACAGGGTACTGCCCTTTTCCCGAGTCAACAGTTGAGCCTACACATGGCCACCCTCAGCTCACAAGACAACCCCCATGCCCATACATCTCTGGCTTTTGGCACCCAGTCTTTGATTTGGGACGTTGCATCCCTGGCCTCTCTGCCCCCTGTTCTCCCCTGAGGGAGGCCAGTGCAGTCAGAGCTGTGACACCTTAGAGCTACTTCCTGGGGTCACCCCTGGGACTGCTGGGCTTCCATTTGGTGGCATCTGCCTACCTGTTCTCCTTTTCCTGTCCAGTGTCCCTTAGAGAAACTGAGCCTTCCCAGTTTTTATTTTCATTTGTGTTGAAAAAGGAGAAAGCGAGAGCTAGGGAGAGCTGAAGAGGGCCCGAGGCTGCAGGCAGCTCTCTCCGGGAGTACACAGCTCCTTGAGGGAAGGAACACACAGTGCTGGCCTTTGGAACTGGCAGCCAGTGTGCTGTTCTCCGTCTGATAAGAGGCACTGTAAATAAAACTGTACACCGTGGCCTGTTGTAAAATGCCCAAGTCTGTACTCATTGTTCTGACAGCTTATGCTTTTTTTGGGTCTGCTGTTTTGGTACACTCTGTACTTCCTTATGTAAGCAGGCATGCATATCTCATCAGAACATTCAAGATGTTTATTTTAAAATTGCGAGGAATTAAAAAAAAAAAGGACACACCACTCAACATCAGATGCTGGCAAGGCACTAGGTGTCTCCCTCCTCCCCGCCGCCGCCTCCCCCCCCCCCCCCCCCCCCCCCCCCCGCAGCAGTTCCTCTTTTTTTATTATTATTATTAGCTTGGGGGTTGGGGAGGCTTTAAAGAGGGAGGGATCTTTGAATTTTTTTTTGCTTTCTTTTGGCTTCTGCCTTGCTTCCCTAGAGAGACATCCCTCTGCATCTGATTGTGTGTAGTGTCTTTTATTAATTGCTATATGCCTAGGACCCCCACTCATACTCCCAGTCCCATTTCTACTTAAGAAGACAAGGAAGGAGATTCTGTACTAGGCCAGAGGAGGAGGCCACTGTAGGGAGCGTCATGGCTTCCACTGGGACTCAGCTATGTTGTCCTTGGAATCCTGACATTTAGATAGAGCTTTATGTCTTTGCTAGTGCCTCTGGCTGGTTTTGGTTGAGTTCTATGAGCCAGGGAGTGAGGGTAGGCTTTCCCCCCACCCCCTGGTGAAACCTTAGACCAGCTCCAGCCTCATCCAGGCTGTATCTTTTCTTCTCACCAAACCTTTGCCCAATAGTGCATCCATCCACATGTGACCTCTTTTCTAGCCTGCCGAGAGCACCAGGAAGTCAGGGCACAGCTGGAGAAAATGGCTCTCTTCAGACAACTCTCTGTACCTCAGTGTGATACTGAGAACTTCCTTGGGCTCTGGGATGTGAGGGTCCCTGGGAATCTGGCAGGGGTAAGGGTGTCTGTTTATCTGTCAGTAACAATCAAGCTTCTCGACCCTCAGGTAAACCTAGAGGTAAGGGTGTCCCGCAAAGGAAACCACTGCCAGCCCCAGCCAGTGAGTGCCCGTCCTTGCCTCCTGAGGAAAGCCTGCCTGGAGAGAGGTGGCTCAGAGTACACTAAAGGGAAAGGACTTGCTGCCCCATTCCCAAGAGGAATGGGAGCCCCACTTTTCTAGTCTTTTCTTCTTTTCCCATGAGCTTCCTGAGTCTCAGGGAGAAAGCAGGTCCCATAGTTTCTACAAAGGGGCCGTAGAGAACCCAGAAGGACTCGAGTGTTACACCCCAGGCAACAGTTTGACAGAGCTCTGAATGCCCACCCTCTCCATCCCAGACTGGTTTTATACTCCAGTTTATTCTCACAGAGCTTCCAATATGCTGGGGAAGACAGGGCAGAACCTGGAAGCAGGCCCATTGCAGGAGGCTCCAGGGCCTCATCCCCAGAAGATTTAAGAGCTGGGTAACTGAGTTGCTGTTGTTGCTGACATATTGGTCCTATGGCAGATTTTTCTGTTTCCCCTCAACAAAACAATCACTCATTTTTAAATCAACAGGACGAGGGAGGTGGGTATGTGTGTATGTGTGTGTGTTTTGAAATATGTCTTTACAAACGTGAGACTCACTTTATACAAGATAAATGGCCCTCAAATAACAGTGCATCGAATCTCAGTAAAATCAATCATACTTTAATTGCACAGAGGCAGTGTTTTAAAGAAATACTGGGTGGTACTGATGGAATAGCTACTATTTACTGGTCCTAGGTCTCTACCCAGTCAGGAGGCTGTGCACTTGACTCCCTCGTTAGCTCTCTGGGGGACTACTCTTCTTGGTTCCATTTTACAGATAAGATGGCATGCTCGTGGTTAGATAGCTTCCTGAGTGTTGTAGCTAGTGGGTTCCTCTGCCAAGATCTGGACTACTAGTTGGACCCAGTTCCCAAGTCCTTAATCACAATGCAAACCCCTTCAGGGGCATTAATAACATCCGTGAGCTCCCAGCAACAAAGAGTTTCGGATTTATTAATATTTGGCATCTGCCTCAAAGAAACAACACAGGGGCCAGCGAAATGGCACACTGGATAAAGTCACTTGCCACCACACCTGAGGACATGGGTTCTAGCCCGGGGCCATGGTGAAAGGGGAGCAGTGACTTCACATTCCTGCCATAGCATGCCCCACCCCACATAAATAAATAAATGTAATTTAAAAATGTAAAGAGTAGCCAGGGAGCCGTAGGTTCATTGAGCTGAGAAGACCTGAGTCTTGTGTGATGTCTGCAGCATCCAGTGTCTGACTCAGGCCTGGACTCCCCTTCTTCTTGGTTCACTGTGATTGACAGAAAGGATTGGATGGAGCAGACTCTCTCTCCTTCCCTCCTGTTCCCCTCCCTCTTCTGCTTAACATCTCTGTCTCAAAGTGGTCCCCTTTTCAACTCTTGTCTGCCGCTCTCCCACTGCCCCCTGTTTCTATCCACCCTGCTTTCCTTATTCCTGCTTTTCCAAGAGAATATTCCATGACAGTGGACTTGTTTCTTTCTGCCTCCTCTCTTTCGTTTTCTCCACAAAGATACGGGCTCATCCGAGGCTGCTGCTCTGTCCCCATCTAAAACAGCAGCCCTGCCCTTTGTCCCTCCTCACCGTGAGCTTGTCTCTCTACCATACACTACTGCCTGCCTTGTTTTGGTTTGCTTTAAAAATGCAACTGTGTTTGCATCTCGTTTGTAAGCTCCATGAGGACAGTGTCATCGCCTTCTGACTCTATTGATGGGTACCCACGAAACAGCCTCATGTGGGAAGAATGTGACAGTCATGATCATCTTGGAGCTGTGTCCCTGGAGGTCTGGTTTTTGGCTCTGTGGTGAGCCCCAGGACATTTTGTGGGGGTCAATGTTGCTGCCAGGCCCATATACACCCACCCTCTTTCAGGTGGCATGGCCACCTTTGACACTCCACCCCCAGCCTTTCCACTGAAACGTCTCAGGGGCTGGATGATGTCACAGCCATGCATTTCAGGAATGGCTGTGTGGTTTATACCCATCTGCGTTGCTTTGAATACAAACCTAACATACCGAAGGCAACAGTGAACAACGCATGCACAGTAAACAGGCAGAGACTGTCTTATTGATTAACAGATGAGGCCTCTATTATCGATCAAAGCTTGGCGAGGAAATTTATCACTTTTAATTTCAGGGCTGCCAAATATTTCTGCCTCTGAGCCAGCCATTCCAGAGACGGTTTAATGTACGGCCTTCTTGGGAGAGGGGATTTCATCTGGTGTCTGCTCTGCTCTTAGCTCCTTGCCCTGCAGAGGCTGAGTATGTGAGTGTCTCTGGGCAGGTGTGGAAGGAATACTGGGAAATCGTGAATGGGAGTCAGTCGTGGGAGCCAAGTTTAGCATGGAGGCTGCTGGCCCAGAGTCCTTTGGGCAGAGAGACTTTTCACACACTGAGCTTAATATCGTGACTTCAGCATGTGTGGAGTAAAGGTGACATTGAAGGCCACCAGATGTGGTCAGGCTGGGACTAAGGAAGCAGTCTTTTGGTAGATGGTGTGTGCTGTTCTGCTCTTCTGCTGAACCCTGGGTGATGGTGTTTGTTCGCCCTTCATTTCCTCCCTCCCTCCTCCCTTTCTCCGCTCATCTGCCATGAAAGTGAGATGCTACTAGCGGCCTCACTGATGGCTGTTTCTAAGAGCCTCCACACACCACATCCCTTTGAAGCTCACAGCACTATTGGGGTCCTAACTCGATCGTGATTACAAGGCTCCAAAGCAGTGTTGGAGCCCGGGAGGTGCCTACCCCCTCCCAGTCTTCTTTGGGAAGCTGGGAGGACAGATAGAACCAAAGAGAATCAGATCCCTCGCGAATCCACCGGAAATCATTGATGGTTAATGATTCAGGCCAAGGGGAAGTTGCTCATTGTGAGGGAGCTGGAACTGTATCCAGCTCAGCTCCTCCCCCATCCTGACCTGCTCTGCTTTGTGAAGCATTTCCTGTGTACTCCTTCTCCTGAACAGGGATGAAAGTGGTCCTAGCTGTCACCTCCAAACACACAGACATCGCTTTGCCACCGTCCCCGTAGAGTTTTTCTTGGCTTCATTTTCAAAGCCCTGTAAGCCATGGGCCAGGTGCTTGGCCTGAGGATATCCTGTAGCTTCCAGGGACACCCAGAGGTTGTCCTGGGCTTCCTCCTGCCTCCAGGTGAAACTCAGCCGCAGTCACCAGAGGCAGATGACTAATTATTTTGAAGTCTCTTCAGGAAAAGTGATTTCATATCAAAAGCATATCTGCCCTGGGGTGCTTTCCCTCCCATTCCTTCAGCCAGCTCCTGTTCTGAACATACACTAGGATTCATATAGCCTGCTCGCCATTGGGACTCTAGTGTCAGGCTGGGGCCTCAGGCTCTGCAATCCTCATACTCTTTATTGACAAACACTTTTTTTTTTTTTTTTTGGTGTTTAAGTCTTTGTATTTTGATCTGTATTCCTTGAGGCACCGATTTTCAAACTTACTTTTTTTTGAGACCAGATCCTCCTTTGTAGCCCAGGCTGACCTGGGACCTACCATGTAGCCTAGGCCGGTCTTGAACTTGTGCTCCTTCTGTTTCATTTTCCTGGGTACTGGGCTTACAGCTGTGCACAATCATGTCCATCCTGAAGTTTTTTAAAAACGAGTCCTGGACCGATTTTTCTAAGTGCAGCCTGATATGAAGTCCTAATACATAAGATAGGAGACTGGATTTGGTTTTGTGGAGTCGTCGGAAGGAAGAGGGGAGCTTGCCTAGCCATGCGTAAGACATCTGTGCAGATGGGACCCCGAAAAAGCCGAAAGTAGGGAGGATTAGAGTTCTAGAATCAGGCTCTTGAGATTCCCATCTGTGTCTATCCTCTGTTCTGTGTGACGGCTGGCAGATCCGTAACCTCTCTGAGCTGGCGGTTATCCATCTGCTCAATGGAGGGCAGTAGGGGTGTATTCTCCAAATGTTAGTTAGGACTTGATGAAGTAATGCATAGTCAGCATTTAGCACCGCACCTGATATATAGTCAATCTATGGGAAATCCTAGGTGGATTGAAAATAGCAGTAGAGGCTACAAATGTGCAAAACATCATCTTGTACTTATGCGGCTATAAGGTATGGGTAAGGTACTCAGACTCACATATAGAAGAGCTCAGACACACTGGCTGGCGCAGAGCAGGTTGGAAGGGGCAGAGCAGTGAGGGCTGGAGGGTGTGACCTTGGTGCATGGTCTGGAACATGAAATAGCACAGAATAAACAGGAGTGAGCCTAGGACAGACACACCTGGGGAGCCAGGCAATGCCTCAAGAAGGTGATGAGGGACAGTCTGTCTATGGAGTTGTTTGGCTTGCTGGGTCAGATTATGGAAGATCCAGAGGTAAAATGAAGGAATTGAGAACCGATACAGATTACAAGTCTCTTAACATAAATAAGTATGAGGAGTTATATAGCCTTCCAGAGAGGATCAGACAACCTAAATCCGACCTCGAGTCTTCCAGTGTTCCAGGCATGATACCACAAAGGTCAGGGTAGGTGAGGATGTCCCCTACACAATAGAGAGATGCATAGTGAAGACATTTTGAAGAAAAAGCACCAAGACTTGAGAGTGATGACCCTTAGATGAGATGCAGAAGACTATTGAGCCAGCGGTGTGATGTTGTTTTACATTGGCATGGTGACAGTGTTGCTTTGATTTTTGTAAGTACGACTCATGCTAGCTCTAAGAATACTGATACAGTTTAGGTTTTCATAGGCTCCCACCATGAATCTTGCAGATAGCGCCATAGACAAGATGATAAGAGTCAGGGAGTCAGGCTCACAGAAAGATGTGGCCAAAGAAAGACGAGTCACCTTGCCCAGTCATGAAGACACGGGTATCAAAGCAGAGGCCTCAATGATGACTAGGGATTGAGGGTCTAAGGATGCTGAGAGGCAGAGGAGGTGTAGAAGGATGGGCAGTAATGGGATGGAAGGCAGCCCCTTCGGGGAGCCACGGCAGCCTACTCTGCCGGAGTAGGTGTGGAAAAATGAAGCATGGGAGATAGCACTCCAACAAGAGCCGAGTATACTAGGAAGAGGTTTGGACATAACCTTTAAGTACTGGGAAATTTCACAGGGGTGTTAAGTGGCCAGATAAAAGAGGCAGGTAGGAGGTCACCGAGGAGTTAATTTTGCACATACTGAGTCAGAAGGTTTGTAGGTATGTGCTGTGGTATAATGCCCTTGTACACTGTAAAGATTTTGCACTCGTACTGGCTTAGTAAAATATTGATTGACCAGTGGCCAGGCAGGAAGTACAGGCGGGGTGATCAGACTAGGAGAATTCTGGGAAGAGGAAAGGCAAAGAGTCAGTTACCAGCCAGATGCAAAGGAAGCAAGATGAGAATGCCTTACTGAGAAAAGGCACCAAGCCATGTGGCTAAACATAGACAAGAATTGTAGGTTAATTTAAGTCATAAGAGGTAGTTAGTAATAAGTCTAAACAATAGATCAAATAGTTTATAATTAATATAAGCCTCTGTGTGTTTATTTGTGACTGAGTGACAGTGGAACCAGGTGGGACAGAAACTTCTGTCTACAAATATAAGTAGTGGACTTTTCTAACTTTTCTATGAAAAAGAAGGTGACAGTGATGTCCCTTCTTGTTGGTATCTTTTGCTCCTGTCCATCCACTCAGCAGAGCTAGCCTTTCATCTTCATGAGGCATCTTGCCTAGACTCTGCCTTAGTTTGTCTTAGTCTTGCTGATTTTATTTCTTCTCTCCTGGGAGACCTGGGTGAGCAGTCACCTGTCCCAAGCAGATCAGGGCTAACTACTGGGGCTATGGATTATCTGGGAGTCAGCACCTTGTATCCCAGCCACTCTCCTAGTACCAGGACGCTTCCTGCCCTATGAACTATGATTCTAACATTAACAATCTTTTCTTTTCTTTCAGCGGGTGCCAAAGCCTTTGTGTGTGATCAGTGTGGTGCCCAGTTCTCAAAGGAGGATGCTCTGGAGACACACAGACAGACCCATACTGGTGAGTGTCCCTGACTCCATTCCCCGGACTAACAAGTATTTTAGTACAAAGTAGGTCCAGGGAATTTGGTGACATCCTCATCCGGGCAACATAGTATCATCATGTCCAGGGTCTTTGTGCATAGGAATGGTCTTGTGTAGATTCCTGTCCATGGGGCTGGACAAGGATTGCAGCTACGACAGCCCCCGTGAGAACAGCTCTTCTGAGTTAGGCCAAGATTCTGTCCGTAACAAGCCACTGAGCCTCCATCTTCCCCAGGTGTCTTTGTGTGCTCTTGCTGACGCCATTAGGAGTCTGTGGTGTTGCCTAAGCACCCATTCCCCTTGACGATGGTCAGAAACCTCTTCACCCTCTCTCTGGTGAAATTTGGATATTCTGGTGTCGCCACAGTGTCTGATCCTCCCTGCCATAACACATCCATCTACACGCAGGGATGTATTTGGACAGTATTAACTGACAGAGATAGAGCCCTGTTGGATTCCGCAGTGCAGATTGCTCAGCATCAGCATCATCTCATGACCATGATTGACAGCCCTGTTGCCATCATGGCGAGCATTCATTCATACTGGTTGGTTGCTCACTTGGTGCCAAGCATTATTCTCTTTGCTTTCCACGATCCCTCTTCTTTCAGGAACCCTGTAAGTTACTCTTAAGTCACAAATAAAGAAAGGGAGTCATAAAAGAAAGCAGGAGCCTACTAGAGTCAGAAGCAGGGATAAGTGTGATAGTTTAGAGGCGGGACTGCCCGGGTTTCATCCTGACTGGGACAGTTCCTAAGTGGAACTGTGGATTAATTACTTAATCTCTTTCCTTTTGGGTTTCCCCATCGATTAGGAGAGTGGAGCAATGATAGTATAGATCTGTCAAACAGTGCTTTGTGGGGATTAAATAAAAATATTTTACCTGAAGCGCTTCACAGAGTGACTCATAGTAAGCATTTAATGAATAGGAGTTGATTGATACAATGTAACAAATATTTATTGCCTTCCTGCAGTGCCGCCAGGCTGCTGGGGGCATTTAGGACATAGTAGCATATGAGACAGATAATTTTGCCTCTCATGGAACTGAGTGCTAGGACATAGTATGAGCCACAGTGTAGGCTACAATGCCAAGTGGGTGCAGCCGAAAAAACCAAAGCAGCTGGGCGAGAGAAAGTGAGAGGGAGAAAAGTGGGATTTGGGATAGAATGATCATGGACGAAGGCTTCTTTGAGAAGGTGACATCTGAGCAGAAGCCTGAAGGGAAGGGTGAGCCACTCAGATGCCCCCGGGGGGAGTGCCTGGGCAGAGGAACCTGTACTGGGAAAGGTCTCCAGGCCAGGTGGGGCCTCGTAAGTTCCGAAGAGCAGCGGACAGAACAGAGAGCAAAGCGGCCAAGGAGCATAGAAACAAGGCAGGTCTTTCAACCCTAGCACACGGTTTATTTTGTGTTTGCTAAGAGTCCTTCCGAGGGGCAGGTCCGTTGTTTCATTTTACCACAGTGACAGCAAGCAGCCCAAGGATGGAAGGGTTAATTTTGGCTCACTGTTTGACGTTACAAGTCTGCCACATCTCTCCTCAGTTAGACTTCTTTGGAAACACCTTCTCAGACCTGGCAGAGGTGTGTCTCCCAGGGGACTGCAGGTCTAGTGATGTTGACGCTGAAATTTAACTATCACAGGGAGAGAGGAGGTATCTGTAGATCGCATGTTAATTTTATAGCTAGAAAACATAAAGAGCTTTTACAAGCTGAAAATACAATACAGACAGCTAAAGTAGAACATAAGTAAAGGAAATGCCACATAACTCCAATAATAGACACAGCCCAAGTGCACATAAAAAGATGCTCCATGCCATTAACCACCAGGGAGATGCAGATCAAACCACAGTGAGATACCACTCACCCACCAGGATGTGACTCTTCAAAAAGAGAGGTAGTGGCAAAATGTTGCTGAGGATGCGGAAAAACCAAAATCTTCAAATGTTACCAGTGGGAAGGTGGAGGGGGGCAGAGCCACTTCGGAGAACCACCTGGAAGCTCTTGAGACATTTAAACATAGAATCACCAGCTCTACCAAGAGAGATAAAAATGCGTGTCCATACAGAAACTTGAATGTGGCTATCCATAGTGTCAGTCAAGTGGAAGTAAGCCAATGTCCATCAATGAACAGACAAGCAAAATACTAGGTACACAAGGGCAATGAATAGGGTTTGGTTGCAAAAAAGGACTGAAGTATTGACACTTGCTATATAGCACAGCTAAATCTTAAAAACATTCACTGAAAGAAGCCAGACTCAAAAGTCCATGTGTTATATGGCCTCTGTTCATATGTAATGTCCAGAATGGGCAACCCTGTACAGACCCAGAGTACAGTAGTAGATACCAGAAGCTGTAGATACTGGGGTTACATAGGGGTTGACAGCTGAAGGATACAAAGTTTCTTTTGGGGGAGACAAACATGTTCCAGAACAGATTGTGGAATGATTGCACAGTTATACTAAAATCCATTAAACCGTATACTTTGAAAGTATAGATAGATATGTTGCATGTCGTGTATCATAGCTTTCAAAGCCGAGTGAATATGTATGCATGTGCGTATGTAATCTGTCATTGTCAGGAAGACTAAACTGGTAGTCCACATATGCCACCTCATGTATTTTCATAGATAGATAAATATAGATCTATAAATACATGTAGATCTGTATACACACAAACTTGTGTAGAGAAGGGGAAGACAGTCCATTGGGGGAGGCTTAGGGAGAACCCTGGAGGTTCAGTCCAGGGCCACGCGGTTCTCTGGATGCACTCCACCACTGAGCTATACCCCCAAGCTCCACAGGAGGACTGGGGAAGAACACTTGTGTTGGGAGCTGACCACACAGAACGTTCCAGCTGTTAGCTGCTGTTTGAAACACTGCTCCAGGAGTGGTTTTCACTTGGACTCCCCTGTGGCTGCCATTGGCCCGTAGCCGGTGCTGGCACCTTCTGAATAGTCCACTGGGGTATGTGTCAGGTGACTTCTCCACTCACATCACACACCTGACTGAGAACTCCTCCAACGTGGCCTGTCAGCAGTCCAGCAGCCTCTGCCTGTTTCTATAGAAGACAATACCTCGGGCTACAGGAGCCAGGAAGCATAGGATGCCAGCCCCGTCACAAGCTGGGGAAACAACTCTAAACATACAGTTTTGCCTCTGCTCTATTTTTCTGTCTAACATTGTCACAGGTCAGCCCCAGATTTAAAGGAGTAGTAGAGACCCAGACTTCCCTTCTCAGTGGGGAAGTGCTGAGAACCTATAGGGAAAGAGAGATTGGTGGCAGCCATCTTGGACACAAACAGCTACAGAGCCTGGAGGATCAAAGGAAGACTGGGTCGGATTGTGGCGCCATTTTCTGATTGCTAGACCACACAGACTCAGGAATCCCACTCTGGGAATTCTGACCTGGAGTGGCTGAGGGGAATTTTGAGCCAGCTTTGTCAGGTAGCTTCACCCTGTCCATCTGGACGAAATTTGACAACAGTGGGAAGCAAACTTCCTTCTAAGCCAGAGGCTGGGGAAGTAGTGTCTTGAGGGGAAGCATCAGGCTGATTGCTCTGAGACAGACCCAGGTGCTTACTCATTGCCTGCTGGGTCTTTGACTTGTGTCTGGGAAGTGGTAACAGCATAGCCATGTTCCAAGAATACTGGGGTCTTGTCTGTGAACTTACTTCACTTTCTCTAAGAGACCGTGTGGCTTTCTACCAATAGAGAGAGAAATCGGTCTGAGAGAAATCGGCTATGTGGAGATAAAGTGACGGGTGCTTAGTAGGACCACATGTGACTTTCCTAGTAAAGATTGAGAAAACTAATCTCTGGCAGGGGTGAAGAGTGGAAAAATTGGGACAAAAGGCCAGGGTAGAAACTTAGTGTAGGGCCTGGCAAAACTACCCCAGAACAGCATCAGCTGCCTACTGCTACAGAACAGGCACTCAGCGAGGCAGCCTGCTTTACTCCAGAGCATCCTCCTGATGCGTGGCAGGGCTCCTGTATCACTAGAGGTGGTACTTCCTGACAAACCCCTTTGTACCCCTCAGGCTAGCCTAATGTCAGTGAAAGACCATGCAAACTCCCTTCGTCTCTACTGGGCCTCAATTGCCAGAGTGCCTACTGGCAGCGAGAATTCTTGGGTTCCATCCCCACCCAACATGGCCTACATAGAGCATGGTGGTACCTGTCTGTAATCCAAGCATCTCCAGAGGTGGAAGCAGGTGGATCAGAAGTTTATGATCATTTCCAACTACTTACTAAATTTGAGGTCAGCCTGGAGTACACAAGGCCCTGTCACAGACAAACACATACACACACACACACAGGAGAAGGTTTCCAGGGAATATTAAAAATAATACTGTCTGGGCGTAGTGGTACACACCTTTAATTTTAGCACTTGGGAATCAGTAAGTGGATCTCTGTGAGTTCAAGGCCAGCAGGGTCTACATAGTGAGTTTCAGGACAGTTAGGACTTCATAGAGAGACCCTGTCATAATAATTAATAATAGTAATAATGATAATGATAATAATAAATAATAATGCCACCAGAGACAGACAAGCCAAGTGAGGTGGCAGATGTCACCAGAAGGCTAATAGAACAGAGAAGAGATCTGGAGAGAAGGAATGGAGACCCTGAGGAGAGGAGAGTCCTCCTGGTACTATTTGATACTTTTGATACATTGTTTGTCAATCACCTATTTTAGCAGACCCATTTTACAGACAAGAAGGTAGAGGCCTAGAAGGTACCCATCAGAAAGTACAGAGCTGAAACCTGACCCAACTCCTACCTCAGTGCTCTCTCCCCATAACTCCTCAGCTGCCCACATCATGGCCTGTCACACTGTCTGTGAGCCTGTGGACTGAACAGGTCAGAGAGAGCCTGTGCTGTCATGTAACTCAGGGCCCTGTCCTGGCGATCCTCATGACCCACTTAACTAAGGATTCCCAACACCCTGATGCCCACATCTTCGTCTTGGGCAAGGATATAATTTCCCTGATTCAGGTTGGTCTGGGCATTCCCTGACCCAGGGTTCCACATGGGGCAGTAACAGCTAGCACAAGACACTGCACGCAATGGGAGAGCTGCTGTCTTGCAGGTTCTTATTGAGCCCCCAGCTGAATCAGGTAGAAGATAGCTGTGGTTCTAGCATCAGCTAAGCAGATGGTACCATCACCTCTCCCCCCTTTGACTCCACTTCGCCTGGATCTCTATCCTGGTGCACATGCCACCCCCCCCCCACACACACACACCTCCCCGAGGTCTCCATGGGCTCGGGCTGGCGTTTCAGGGAGGCCATCCTTATGGCGGGGCTGGGCTCCGGCTTTGTTGTCACATTCGGGTTTTCTGTTTGGGTACAGCAAAGACTTTGAGGAGATAAACAGAGATCATTTTACACCTTTTATATTATGACAGATACATACTGCAAAACACTGCTGCTTCCAAAATGTTTGGGTTGCAGAGCAGCGAAGAATTAACAGCCAGGCAGCTCTGAGAGGCTCGTGCTTCATTTACACATCAGAAGGTTTTTTTTCCTTCCTTTTTTACTCTGTTCAGTCAAACCCGAGTGAGAAAACACATGCGTGTGCGCATACATTCCTGTGCACACCCAGGGCACCTCCGGGCTTCAGTAGCAGGACCATCTTAAATTAATAAGTAGTTCTTTAAGTCCAGATAAACTGATAAATACCATTAATGGCTTAATTTATACTCTGGGTTTGAAATTTGACACACGGACACTGTCTTGACTCAAGAAACACAAGTGGTTTTATGCCCGAGGTTTTAATGACCGATCAGTAATATAAATTGCTACATCACTGAGCAGAAATAGCCTCTCCTGTCATTTGATCTGGAAACTTCTCTGGCCAGGCAGCAGTTAATAAATTTAAAAATAATTACCCTCTTTATTCAAAGTCAAACTAATTAGGAGTGGGTTTTACAAATCATAATGTTGTTCAAGCCACTGTACGTTCCCTCTTGAGACTTGAACAGGCCTAGGGGCAGCAGACAGTGCCCGATGGCGGCCACCCGAGGGCAGAGGAACTGTCTTGGCTGCAGGGCTCAAGGGGAGTGGCTGGGACAGTCTTCATCATGTTCCAGGGAGAAGGCAGGCACTCTGAGGAGGCCATGAAGAGTCCCGCATGGGAACCGTCAGTTCTGGCCATCTATATGGAACTCTGGGCAACTGCTTATTTTGGTGTGACTATGGGAGAATTAAGGTCAAGGCTGGTCTGTGTGGCAGCCGGGCTGAGAGACAGTGTTGGGGAGCAGAAAGGGTAGACATGGGTACACACGCTCATGGCCATTGAGGGAGAATCAAGATACTAGAAGCAGAGGAGTAGGTGGGACGATCTCTGAAAAAAAAATTGCTTTCTCACGAAGTGGGTCCTAGTGGAGTGACTTGGCTTATGTAGCACACTGCAAAGGAAAGGGAGCCTCTGGACTCCAGGAACCTTAAGTCGAGAGTGTAGAGTCCTGGGTACCAGTGTATGGTGGCCCAGAACTTGGAATCTGGTGTCACACCGCCTTAGCTTTGTCTATTTTGTCATCTAGGTCGGATTGTTTAACTTCAAGTCAGTTTGCTCACCACAGTATCAGAAGCGTGTGGTGCCTAGTTGTATGGGGTGTCATACGGATTTGTGCGAAGCGTGAGTTCAGGAAATGGTAGTTAGGGGCACTGTTACTGCATCCTCCAAGTCTTATTGGAGACGAAGAGCCCTCATCCCCTCACTGGGTAGGTGGAGAGGGGAAGAGCCATGTCCACAGTGCTGGTGATATGGACACTAACTACATCCAGCTGCTTTCCCATATTGAGGGTAGGGGCTTCTGGGATCCCATTTATGTCCTCCAGCCTAGACATCAACTCTAACATGCCTGCCAAGCTTAAACCACTGTAGCCCTTCAGGTGCACTCGAGAGTAGTAAGAACACAAAAGATTCTATGCTCTGAACAAACTCAGGTGGCAGGTTTGATAGATATGAAGAGCCCAGGGCCTGGAATGTCCCACCCTGCCATTGTCCTGCCATAGCTAAATATGACTGAACCACTGCAGAACCCGGGGCCAGGGTTAAGCAGGTGTTGCAGCCTCAAGCAGCGCCAGGTGTGTACCCGTCACAACTTAGGGGAGGCCAGGGTAATGCCATCGAGGGCACAGGAGGACAAGAGTTTGCTAGTGGGATCTCACATCTGCCCCTATCAGACACCTAGATGTTCTGAGTCTTCCGCCTTCTCATCAGACTTTCTACCCCTCCCACTCTTTCCCCATCCCCATAATGAAAGAAACGCAGACAGAAGGTGGCTAGAGATCATTCCTGGGGTTTGCCTTCCCTGGGTACCAGGAACTAGACCAGGAACTTGCCCCTACCACAGCCTGCTCCAGAAGATCCTCCATGTTGACAATCTCATTTGCTGTCCATCGGAAGAGGTTATCCAGCTTTGTGTCCCATTATTCATTTATTCCCACTGAGTTTTTGGAGCGCCATCCTCGATATGCCAGGTGCCAGGTGGATGTCACTCATAATGGTGACTACACTTGAATCCTACTTTCCTGAAGGTCACAGTACTTGAAGGACATGAGTGTAGAAGTTGAACTTGGCCTTAGATGTGGACACTTGACAAGCTGGCCTTCATGGGTAGTTGGCAGCTCTTT
This sequence comes from Chionomys nivalis, assembly GCF_950005125.1. Taxonomy (NCBI): domain Eukaryota; kingdom Metazoa; phylum Chordata; class Mammalia; order Rodentia; family Cricetidae; genus Chionomys; species Chionomys nivalis. The sequence continues at coordinate 47,685,867 of NC_080089.1, read as the reverse complement.
GGGACTAAGGCTGGCATTAGTTCTCCCTCAGCTCTGGTGGAGAATGCTGAGACCTAGGGGGTGGGGAAGCACCAGTCCAGGACAGAGCTGGAATGAGTGCCTCGTGGTTCTCCCAGAGCCCCTTCATTAAGCACTGTCTTCTCTTCCTGTGTGGTATGGGCACTGAATCTGATACGCATGCCAGAGGCATAAAATCCATGTTTGGAAAAGGTAGTCAGTCAAGAACAAAAATTCCAAACTAGAATTAGAACTCACATGATTTCATGTTCTGCCCAAGCTTCCCTCCCACCTGACTACATAAGAAGGACTTTCTTTCACTGGCCTAGAAAAAAAACCTGTTTAGTTTCCACGTTGCTGTGTGATAGGGGAGGCCACTCAACCAGACTCAAATGTTTAGACAGTGCTTGTCATGGACTTAAAACTGGCTTCAAGCAGGTTTGTCAATCTGGGGACCATGGATTGAGACATATACCCAACAGCAAGGACTGCACTATGGGCTCTGTCTTTCCCTTCCACCAGGGAGTGGACACTGGGAAACACTTGCTCAAAGGACACATCCTGTCTTAGGAAGAAGGTTCTGTCGGCCACTTTTCTCATTATTGTGACCAAATAAATACCTGGCAAGAAGCGCCACGGTGGTAGGAAGGACTGATTCTGGCTCACAGTTGAAGGGCAGACAGTTCGTCATGGCGGGGAAGACATGGCATCAGGTAGCTTCCTGTTGGCAGGAATGTGGAGCTGGCACTCTTCGCTTCCTGGCATCTTAGTGGAATAGGAAGCAGAAATGCAGAAATATAGGAAAGAGGTATTCATCTGTTTTTCACCTTTCCCTCCCCTCTTTCCCCAAGACTCCAGCTCAGAAGATAATGTTGCCCATATTCAGGGTGGATCTTTCTTTAGTTGTTCCTCTCTAGAGATGCCATCAAACCCAGACCCAGAGTTGTGACTCCTGAGTTATTCCAATCCCATTCAAGTTGACAATTGAGATTTACCATCCCAGAGCTGTCTGACTCCTTGGGTGTTGCAAATGGTGTCTCCATCTTTGTGTGTTGGTCCGTGTCTCACCTTGGATATGCCAATGACACTTACAAAGAGCAAGGCGTGCCCTTGACTGATCTTCAGGTGGGAAGGGGAAGCTCTTGTTTGAAGGGCTCCTCATGGAGGCTGGCTGTGGGAGGAATGCAAGGATAAGTAGAGACAGAGTCAAGGGTTTAAAGAGTAAAACCAGCATGTCCTTCCCTCGGGACTATTGCCAGCCAGCCTTGTTTATCTGCTGACCTGAGCGTGGCTAGAAGGACACTTTGGACACCTAGAAGTCATGTCAGGATCCAGGCCTCAAGCACTGTCTCTGTCTCCCAGGGCCCAGCCCCAGAGGAGGCTGGAGAGAGAAGAGCAAACAGATGACGAGAAATAACCTTGATCTCCTTGATACTTTACATGAAATAAAAAAAGGAAGAAAGGGCCTCAGGCCCCTGCCCAAGGTGGAAGGTAGTGGGGAGGGCAGGACAGTGAGTCATCAGAAGGACAGGCAGACTCCATGCTGGTTGGCAGGCCCTCATCATTGAAAGCATAATAGCATTTGACTTTTATAAATATCAGAGGTGATTCGTATAGCGTTTCACATGCCGTGCCAAGGAATTTAACACGAGGAAGCTCAAACCCCAGAATGGCCACAGAACGTCATAGGCACTTTGGGAGGGAGGTCATGTGCTGCTGTTTGTACAGTCAGTGCTCCAGCATAGATTTACTCTTGACCTAATTTCATGCTGTTACTATAAAGGCATGCTTGATGCCTAATATAGAGTTTTATTTTCCAAGCACAGATCTCTCTGCTCTGCGGAAGCTGCCTGCTGTAGAGCCGGGAGGGGCCACCCAGCTGTCACTTGCTGGTCTATACAAACTGCCTTCTGCCCTGTGTGCTCCCGGGGTCCCTCCAGCCACCTTCTGGAGGTACCCTCTACAACTGATTTTTAACCTAGCATTAATGTTCTTTAATAGAGCAGTTTTAGGCTTGAAACAAAGTTGCCTAAAAGGGATAGACTTTCCAGGAAGCCCTTGTCCTCACACGTTACAGCCTCCAGTGCTGTCAGCATCCTACAGTGCCATGGCTCATTTGTTACCCACCCCAGCCCAGCCCAGTGGACCTACATGGACTAAGCATGTCACTTCATGGCCCATAGTTGATATTCGGCGCAGTCTCAGTGTGGGACATGTCGTAGGCTTAGAGCTGTATATAATGACGTGTGTCCACCATACGGAGTGGTTTTGTTGCCCCTCTCATCTTCCCGATACGTTTAGAGAGCTACTTTACATTATGTGAATGTACACTTCTGTGGGTATCCTGCAGGTGGGGGTATTCCACAGGAGTGCATGTGTCTGAGGAGGCCGGGATATGTGTCAGGTCCCTGGAACTGGAGTAAAAGTCAGGTGCCAGAGCTGGGAACTGAAGTCGGGTCTGCTGCAAGAGCAAAATCGCGCTCTTGACTGCTGAGTCAGTCAGCTCTCCAGCCCCGCCCCTTGACTACTGAGTCAACTCTTCAGCCCCGCCCCCTGACTGCTGAGTCCACTCTCCAGACCCACCCCCACCCAAAGTACTTCTCTTTTTCTGCTTTTTTTTTTTCCTTTTTAAAGATTGGGTTTTGTTTGTGTGGCACTGGACGCTGAGTATGAGGTCTCGTGTGTGCTGTGTTAAGTGCTCTACCTCTGAGCTCTATGCCCACACCCTGGGACTGGGAACCCAAGTTGGCTGGCTCGTGCAGCAACCACGTTTACCTGACAAGCCATCCTGACAACCTCAGTTACTCTTTTCTTCTTTCCTTTCTCTCCTCCCCTCTGTCCCCTCCCTCACTTAGTCCACGCTGGTCTCAAACCCTCCTATGTTAACTGAGTCCGGTTTTCAGTTTCTGGTCCCTCCTGCCTCCACCTCCCCAGTACTAGTAGTGTAGGTGTAAACCTCCACTTTTGGATCCCCACACTGTTCTGTGAAGCATCACTACCTTGGGCGGTGTTTGAAACCAATCAGTGGGGTTTGACTATTGGGGGATTGGTAAAAGGGCTTGAACCAGACAGCTTGGAGAAGACTCAAGTGCTCAACTCGAGGCTCACCTTGAATAACCACTCCATGACAGACATTCTTCTTGGGATTCTGGGGAAGAAAAGTAGCAGTGGGCAGGACCCACAGGGGCCTCGTTGTCCCTCACCTCCCACCATGACAGAAATGGTGTTGGGCACTGTTGTTGGCATCGAGGGAGACAGCATGATACTTGAAAGGGACAATAACTTAGGAGAAAGGAAAGCTAGGCTTTATCCCATTTCTGCCACAGACAAACCTTATGACACAGAAAAAAAATGACTTCATTTTTTTGACTCTCACATGGAGAGTGTGGGAACTGGGCAAGAAAAATTGCTGTTTAGGGCTTCTGTGATCCAGGGCAGAGCCTAAGATCTGATCCTGTTTGACGGTGTGAATTTCTCTCAGCCTGTCTTTGTATTTAAAAACTATGTTTAGAAATATGTAAACGGCACTGGGGGTGTAGCCCAGTTTGTCTGTTTGTCTGATATGCACAAAGCCTGGATTCAATCCCTAACATTGCATAACCCTGGGCTCAATCCCCAGTGTTGCATAAATGGTGCATAGTAATACAAGCCTGTAATCCCAGCACTCAAGTGGAGGCAGAAAGATTACAATTTCAAGGTCACCTTCAGCTATCTATATGGTGAGTTTGGGACCAGCCTGGGCTACATAATATACATAATATTACACTATGTAATATAATAATAATATGTGTGTATTAATAGACATCTATCGTAAGTAATAAAGCAGTATCTAGAAAATGCTTGGCTCATAACTACTGGAGAACAGTGTGTGTCTTGGAGTGGCTGCTGCTGCTTCTGCTTTGAGGTCTGCAGCTTCTTTCCCACAACTGTAGATCGCATTTGCTTTACTTCATAGCTTTGCATTAAACTCATACCACGTCTGCACAGGAGACTAGAATGAGGACCTTCTGCCATTTAAAAACCGCTCCCGGAGCTGAAGGGGAAGTGAAACATTTGCCACTCTGTGGGCTTTCAGTCTTCAGCCCATCAACATCCCTGGTGGGGGACAGCGCAGGTCCCGGGAAGTTTAAACAATCTGACTGGTCAGGTGGCAAAGCCAGATGCAGGTGGATTCCCAGCGGTGAACAAAATGGTATTGGAGACTTCCTGTGTCCTTTCTACCCAGAGTTTCCACGCAGATTGCCCCACCGTCGGAGTCCTTGTGGCTAGCCTTCATCCCCCATGCTTTTCTGCCCCTTCCCATGGCCACTCTCTGCTCTTGCTTGTTCCTTTCTGACACCTGCCCCTCTCCCCCGTGTCACCCCTGCTGTTGCTGACAGAAAGGAGTTAGTAGAAACCTATGTGTAACTGAAACTTGAAAAGCCATAAATCGCCTTGTTTTTTCTAGAATGTTGGTAGCATTTTGATTTAATAGTTGGACAAACACAAGGGCCTATTTTATTCAGAGTTTACAGGCCTCAAGGCTGTTATTCCTCCAAATTTAATAGCATCGAAATTGCAGGGTTCGCTATAATTTGCCTATCGCTTGCTGCTCCGCCATTGATGTTTATTGTCAGCGGGATGGAATCTCAATCCGACTCACTTAGATAACATGTCTGTTAAACATTTAGATAATTGTACAATCATTAACTTGTCACATTATTTTAGAGATTCAAAACAGAGGCAGGGTAAGTAGAGGTACCCAAGGGGAGTGGAGGTGGGGGAGGAGGAGGAAGAGGGGACCTCTTTGGAGTTAGATCACGGGAGATGAGGTAATCGATTGCACGCGCTGCTGTGTCATCTGAGGGGCCTGAGTTATGGAGGTGTGTGCCGCACAGATAGGCCTGTGGTTTTCCCTGCAGGTCGCCTTCTCAGCCACATTGCCGTGACAGTCAGGCCTGCTGTTCGCTGACCTCTGGGACGGGGTGGCAAATGCTCAGACGTCTTTGGTGCTTTGTCCCCCAACTTTGGCTTTTATGGACCGAGGACTGATTTTCCAACGTTGTCAGGAAATCTGAATGTGCCATTACTTGTTGTAACTACAAAGCGTTGTGAATGAATTAAATGGCTGTAGAATCTGTTAACTATGATACCTGACCTGGAATGATGTCTGTGATATTTTGAAGGTCTTTAAAAAAAAAGCAGATTTTAAAATAAATTTTGAAGAGGCCTCGGAGAAGGCTCAGTCTGTAAAGTGCTTTTGTTGCCTAAGCATGAGTGTCTTAAGTTCAAGGATTCCAAACATCCACCTGAAAACCTGCCTTAATATAAACAGGAGCTATGATGTAATAGTCTGGAATGCTCTATTTATATTAACAGAGTATTTTTAGAAACAGGATTAGAGGGTATTTTATTTTCTGTCTTGTCTATGTTTTAGTAATTATTGTGATTAGACATTTACCACCTAGATAATGCTGAAACTCTAAAATCACTTTATAAATTAGGAAAATTTCACTTCTCCATCTCACCCTTCCCATTAAGGGAGATTGCTAAGAGAAAATCCTGAGTGATAGAAACACCCTGGTCACCGCAGCAGGTGCCTCAGTTTCCTTGCTGCAAAGACAGATGCCAAACGGAAAACTCTGCAACCGTCGTGGGCCTGTGCCAGCCTTGAGATGTCAGGGACTATGGGAACGAGCACCACAGCAATAATAGCAGGGCAGCTAGATAAGACTGTAGAAGTACCCCTCAAAATAATGGGGTAAACCTGCTGGTATCAGGACCTAAAGCAGGGAAGCTGTGACTGCATGTCTCTCTAGCTTTGAACAGCCTGTCATGTCCTGTATTACCAGAGCCTACACTGTGCTGGGGCAAGAGGAGCCCCAGCATTGCCTGGAACAGCCAATGTGTATCCAGGTGAAGGAAGAAAAGAGGAAAATACAAACAAACAAACACACAAAAACAAACAAAACCCAACAGTTTAGTATTTCCCCAACTGTACTGTAGATAATGCAGGTATTTGGGGGTAAGAGGATAAACAATATAAATGTCTTATAGATTGTAAGCTAAATAATACATATTTTCAGAAAAACAACTTAAATATTTCATATGATGTAATGTCGATTCCTGCCTAAATGAAGAAGCCGGCTGCTAAGGCCTGCAGGTTGAGGGTGAGGGTTCCGTGGAGGCCAGAATGGAGGGCAGCAGGGAGTCAATAAAAAACAGGAGGCTGGAGCTTGGTAAAAGATAACCAACGATCACCTCCTGCGACCCAAGTAAAGGGTAGTAGGTAAGTTTGGAGTTTTAAATTTTTTTCCAACTGTCTTAAACATACAACACTGCTAGGTTATAATATGAAAGAGAAGCAAATGATGGGATAATAGCAAGAATTTATTTTCTAAAATGTGTGTGTGTGTAAGTGAATGCCATGTGTGTGTTGTGTGTGCCTGTGTAGTTCAAAAGAGACCACTAGGGTTCCAGGCAGTTGTGAACTTCCTAACACAGGTCCTGGGAACCAGACTCCAGAAGAGCAACAAGTACTCTTAAGTGCTGAGCCATCCCCTCCCTATCTCTTAAGAATTCATTCTCATAAAGCAGCTACAATCAGAGGGCATTGCAAAGCACATGCTCACGCAAAAACTCGCAAGAGACTTCATAGCAGCAGCCTCGCAGGCCAAAGGTGGGAACGATCCAATTTCCATCTGTGGGTGAATGGATAAATACGTTATGGTATAGCCATGAAATGGAATAGGATTCATCCATAAAAATGTGAAGTACGGCTACATGCTCCGTGAAATCGGTCTAAATGAAGGAATGCAAGCAGAAACAACTGTATGTCATGCGAGCCCATTGATTTGAAATGTGCAGAATAGGGAAGGCCCCAGAGAGAATGAGTTACTAGAGCCAGGGGCTGGAGTGAAGAAAGGCTTAGGGGTGAGCGACTACTCAATGGCTGTGAGTTTTCTCTGGGAAAGGATGAAAGCATTCTGGAATTAGCGGTGGTGATGGGTTTCTACTTTGCTGGATTCATTAAGAACCATTCATAGGGCGAAATTTGGGTGTGTGTGAATTACATCTCAATTAAGGGCAGGTATTTTGGGGTATGCGAATTGCATCTGAACTACAATAAAAGTCAGCTTCAAGTGTCCCTTTTAATCCCACATTAATCCTGCTCTATCACAGGACTGACTAGACAGGTAGCACTTGGCATATAGGGGCTCTTAGGGAATGCAGGAGACTGTGGCCAAACAGACTGTGTCTATTTGGAGGTAGTGGTGGAAGACCAGGATGACCCAGGGATGCCTCTTTGCTGTCCCCATTCCTCTATTTCAGTGCCTTTGGATGGGTACCATAGCCACAAAGTCAGGAGATCAGGCAGCTGTGTGCTGGGAAGACCTGGAGCATAAAAGTCAGCCCACATCTGGCCTTGGAGGAGTCACCTGTCAAGGGCAGGACATGGCAGTATGAACCTAAAAGCTCATACAAAGAAGAAATCCCATCAATAATATGGGTTTAAACGTGGGAGAAATTAGAAAACCCATTGAAACCAGGACTGTGCTCCTCAGTCCCTCTTGCTTCTTCCCATCCTTCATTTAAGCACAGGTAGGGTGGTGAGAGGCAAGGCATGCTGCTTAGTAACCAACCTCTGTCTGAATGGCCCCCTGAGTGGCTTCCTCACATTCCCCCTGCCCCATCCATTTTCTTTCGTAAGCCCGGTGTGCCTTACCTGGGCAGAGAGGGGCCGTATTCCCACCCAAATGCTCTTTCTGGAACGGTGGAAGCAGTAGGTAGCAGAAACCAGGGTGTCATTGCTTCCCTATCCCGGCTGCTGTCAAGAAGACAAACGGGACAAGCTGGGCAGTGCTGTGGCCGCTCTCCATCGGCCATTCCAGGCAGGCTCAGGATGCTGGGAACGCACCTCGTCCCCACCTTCAATCTTTCTTGAAGCTGTTTCCTTCTGTATTCTTCAGCCTTGCAAATGGCCACTCGCCCTGGGCAGGATTTAGGCAGGTGATTTATGTCTTCTCTGCACCTAACAAATGACACTGCCCCAAGGCTGGGCAAATGGAGGGACACCCAAGCATCAATTTATTTGCCAACTTAAAATCTTCAGTTAAGTAGCAAAATTAAGCATTTCCATACATACCCAAGGCCCAACTAGGGAAAAAAAAAAGAGTATAGGGCTGGTGAACTCCAGGACGGTGATAAGGGGATGGGGATAACAAAAGGCTTTTGTTCTAGAATGTTTTCTTGTGACCATTAGGGGAAAGTTTTCTCACAGAGGGATTGTGGGTTTGGGTCAGATGAAATGTTCCCTGTCCCTACCAGGAGAAGATCCATTACAGATTGGAAATGACTTTGTCTCTAAGAGCCCGTTGTCAGATGGGCTATGCCTTCCCTTCAGCCAAACAAATATAAAATGCTTCCAGCCTCTGCCTCGATTTTCTATTACTGTTTCATGGGACTCCAGAGAGTTTTAAGATAGCAATTTGATTAAGCTTATGGGGAAGATTCTATCAGATAACATTCGTTTTCTGCAGGTAGCGAGAATGTGTTCGAGTATTAAGTATGTTTTAAAGGTAATTATCTTTTCCATATTCATTTTAGTTACAGGAATTGAAAAGGGGGAGACGGCATCTGTAGGTTGCCCCTTGGGCCCTGGAGTCACGGTGACATCTCTCTGGGGAACACGGTGAAATGTTTTTGACAAATGAATTAGCAGCAAGTGGTTTTGAATTTGAAATGCCTCATGGGTCCCCCGCATCCAGAGAGCTGGTCTCAAGGTGAGGGCTTGGTGCTAACCTTGTCTGACTCTCCAGCTTACATTCCTGGTTCTGGAATGCTCCTGGATGTCCGGGGGGGGGGGGGGGCTTGGCTATTACTTAGAAAGAAGGCTTGCCTCTTTAAAGGGCATTATGGTGCTGCTTGCCCCACCTCCCAAAAGTGGGGCCTGGAATTAGCATTTGTATATACCTGGCCTGGCTTTAGGGTGTGCTCAGTTGGGAGATATCAGTGGTCCTAGGGTTCTAAAATCTATACACTCCTAAATCATAGACCTGGAGCAGGGGGTTTAGAGAATGTGCCTCTGAACCTTAAAGATGGTCTGTGACTTTCCCATGATCACACAGCAAGTCAGACAGACACACTCTGTGCTCGGGGTAGAAATCCCTGGTCTTAGAGCACTCCCCTGTATTTTAGTGTATCTACAGCTTTGTACAACCACCAGACAAACAAACGAACAAACAAACAGCCCTTTCCCCTCCTTGCTTGCAATTTTCCAGGGTAGAGAATTCTGTCCTGTGTGCTGACTATCCTGGTTAGTTTTTTTGTCAGTGTGACACAGACTAGACACAGACTAGAGTCATTTGGGAAGAGGGCACCTCAGTTGAGAAAATGTCCCCATCAGATTGGCCTGTGGACAAGCCTGAGGGACATTTTCTTGATTGATGATTGATGTTTGAGGGCCCAGCTCACTGTGGGTGAAGCCACCCCTTAGCTGATGGCCCTGAGCAAGCCGAGCAAGCCATAAAGAGCAAACCCGGAAGAGTGTCTCTCCATGGCCTCCATATCAGGTCCTGCTTCCAGGTTCTCACCTTGAGTTCCTCTGATGATGGACTGTGATGTGGAAGTGTAACGGAAATAAACCCTTTCTTCCCCGAGTTGCTTCTGATCGTGAAGTTTTATAGCAGCAGCAGGCACCCTCCCCAGTCATTTTGGAGGATGAGGGTCTTCACAGAGTCTTAGGAGCTTTGAGGGTCTACAGGGACCCATAACAAGCATGGCATTGACACTGTGCAGCTCTGTGAAACCCACACTCTGTCCATTAGCTGTTGTCCTAAGCACTTGGCATTTTTTCAAACTAGGAAAGCCAGGCTCCAACCTTAAACAACCCCACCCTCAGAAAGCTAACCTTTGCTAGGGAGAAAAGCACACACGTATGTTGGAAGCAACACGCCGCAGAATACGACAGTTGGATGTGACGCATGATCTAGTGATTGAGGGGCATATTTTCCATGTTCTCTCAGTTTGCCTGTGGTCCTTCTCATGATGGCCAGAAACTCACGTTCTTACAATCAGCACCTCCCGTGTTACTTCCCTGATAGATGTATGTTTTATGGTTTATTGGTCTGAAGCCTAAGAGGAACCTAGGTTAGAGCTTGCCCCTCATGCTCCATCCAGTACACTGGCTCGCACAGTGACCTGAATGCCGGCTCCATCTCTATTAGAGATTGGTGGCAGTGGAGGAGTCGACGTTGAAGCTTTGGTGGGTGTGTGTTGTCACAGGCTGAGTTCTGGATATAAAGAATGTCGGCATCCATGGTGCGTGCTTCCTCTCTCATCTTTGACTTCTGTCCTTCAAAGTATCCCCCGGTGTCATCCCATGTACCTGTCAGAATCTTGTGAGGGGAGTCAGCAAGATGGCTCAGTAGATAAAGAGCTCGTCCCAGAATCCATGTAAAAGAGGAGAAGGCACACCTACCGGCACAGACATCGCACACACTGGTGATCAATGCCGCTGCTGCTGATTGATGAAGATGGGAAAGAGCCTTGTGAATCAGGACCCACACCAGTGATCTTCATAGACCCTCAAAAGATTCTTATATGTCCCAGAGTTCAGAACTTCTGAGAGGGCTAAGATCTGACTTCACTGTGTAGCCCAGAAAGCCCCCCGACCCCAGTTAGTCTTTGGCCTCATCTTCTGCCATTCTGTAATGCACCTACACGGAATCCTTGCCTCAGTTTCTACCCTGCGAGTTGAGGGTGATAGCTAGACCACTGGCATCCTAACCCTTTGGCCGTCTTACTTCAGTAGTCACTCAGTAGAGACTTGCTATGTGCTTAACCAAAGGCAGTGGATCACATTTCCTGGTGGGAAGATTCTTCTGTCTGGATTTAGACTTCACCTTCCTTCTTGCCAGCTGAAGGGCCTTGGATAAGTCATTCGGCCTTCACAAGTCTCGAAACCTTTAAATGAGAAATGGGAATGCCAGGAACAGGGGAGATTAGCCAGTCAGTAAAGAACTTGTCATGCAAGCATGAGAACCTTAGTGGGGTTCTCAGCACCCATGTAAAGTCCAGGGACATCACGGAGGGTGGGACTCAGAAGATTACTCGGGCTTGATGGACAGCTAGTCTAGCTGAAGGGGTGAGTTCTGTCTGACTTTATCTCAAAATAAATAAATAGATAAATAAAGTGAATAGCTAAGTGGTGGCAGACAAGACTTTAATCCCAGCCCTCGTGAGGCAGAGGCAGGCGAATCTCTATGAGTTTGAGGCTAGCCTGGTCTACAAAGCCAGTTCCAGGACAGCCAGGGCTGTTACACGGAGAAACTCTGTCTGGAAAAACAAAGCAAAAAAAAAAAAATGGAGTGCAATTGAGGATGATACCCCATGTTGATTTCTGAACTCCCTGTGTATACACACACACACACACACAGAGAGAGAGAGAGAGAGAGAGAGGGAGGGAGAGAGAGAGAGAGGCAGAGGCATACACACATGCACAAATAGAATTCTATACTTGGAGCACATACACTTAAACCTGGAAGAGAGTGATGTGAGGACCAATATCACCCCAGAACAAAGTAGACTGTTCGTAGGTGGTAAAACACAGCTCAGGTTTAAAGTGGCAACCGTGCTGTCTCTTCTCAGGATTCCCAGGGACTTTGGTTTTGGTGTGCTCTGTGGTGCTAGTGCCCTGCACGCGCCCTCCCATCCCCACCCTCTGCTCCTTTCTTTCCTGTGGCTCACTTGCTGCACCTGCCACGCTCTGCACCGTACATAGGATGAAGGCTGTACAAAGGCAAATCCAACCACTATTATGTTCTGAATGGTGAGGAAAATAATGAGGGAAATAGGCTAAGCCATTCAAGACTGAAGAAGCCAGTGTCAGGTGGGGGACAGAAGTTAGGAGGAGAGGTTTCCTCAGACCGTGACCCTTTGTCATCTGAATGGCCGCATGAGACGGCCCCGCATTCTCTGCTAGGTTGAGCGCCTAAAGAGATTGCTCACACCTGCAAGTCTCTCCTCTTATCAGATGCAGTTTGAGCGCCAAACATTGGCACCTTGCTGGCCTTCCAGGAGCTGGCAAGCGTGATGAAAGGCTGGGCCAGAGATGCCCTATCGGTGGCTGCACAAGGTGAGTGTAAAAAGGGTGGGCACCCAACCCAAGTGGGACAAACAGGCAAGGCTGATAATAGGCTATGCTCAGATAGAATTGTTTTCCCTTTTCCGTCCCTCCGGCTTAGAGCAAACTTATTTTACAGGCCGTCACTTAGGGTGTGGACGTGTGTGTGTGTGTGTGTGTGTGTGTGTGTGCGCGCGCGCGCGTGCGTGCGCAGGCTTTTACTAATCCCCTTCCTTGGTTTTTGAGGTTAGGAGTGTCTGGGATTTGTGGAGGGAGGGTGGGTATAAAAGGGTAAGGCAGGAGACCCTGGTGCCTGGATTCAGCCTCCCACATTCCGGAGATCCCCAGAGGCCCCTCTCCCCAGACCCTTCAGCTCCAAAAGCCATTGTGCTCCCTTCTGGCCTCTGACCCCGAGGCTCTGGGAAGCAGCAGGTTGTTGACACATGGACAATCATTTCTTGCAAATCACAGGCCTCCCCTCTCTCCTTCCCTCCCCAGCGTGCTCTCTCTCTCTCTCTCTCTCTCTCTCTCTCTCTCTCTGTATTGGGGTACCCAACAAGGAAGGCAAGAGAAACTGGACAGGAAGGAAATTAGCTCTCCATCAGAGAGGGAGAGAAGAAGGGGAGGACACCCCCCCCCCCCGTTTCAGGTCCCGCGGGCAGCTTCTCAATCTACCAGGGCAGACACACGAGTCCCTGCCACAGCCACTTGGAACCCAGTAGTACATGACGGTGAAATGGCTCAGGAGGAGCCTTCCTTTTGTGAGTCTCACTTGTATGAGGTCCCCCACATTTCTTCATGAAGGATCTCTGTGTCTGTCCTCCGCAGTCACGGGAACAAAGAGCTGCCTAGCCCTGTTGCTGCAGCTTGTGAGGAGTACGTCTTCAGGGAAGTCATTTGTTCTTTCAGAGCTTGGGTTTGCTCTTTGGCAGGAGAGGGTCAAATAAGCTACTTGCCTAATGGGCCTACTGTGAGGCACAAATAGAAGTTTGTGTCGGGGAGTGCCTGGCGCACAGCAGAGTGCTCGCAAATGCATACGTGGGTTATTGATGGCTTCCCTTAAAGCCAAGGCTAGTATTTGGTGAGTATTATTCTTACTGGGAGGATGGAGTTCCCAAGCTTTTTCCCTCCCCCTGTCTCATCTAGGCCCTTTTAAAAGCATGATTCAAAAACAGGTAGGGTGGGAAAGAGAGCCCTTTAAACTCTCAAGCACCTCTTTGCGTGCCGTTCACCTTGGTTGCAGTAACTCTAACTGCATGGCTAGCCAGGAGCCAGTTAGCCCAAATAAACTCAAGTTTGTCCTGCCAGCCACCAGGCAGCCCCATTCAATGGACTGGGTCAGTACCATTTCTCCAGGAAAGAGAAAAAAAAGTAGCTCGTTAACTACAGAAATCTCTCTCTCTCTTGTGCTCTAATTCTGAAAGAAGTGGATTAGTGTGGCCATATTTAACCTTTGACCCTGAGACAAAGGCATTATCAAAATTAGTTACTAAGAGAGTCCGTCTTCTACTCTCTGCCCCCTCTTCCCTGTTTGCAGGGCTTGGCTGGGATCTTGGTAAACTTCAGAGCAAGAGCAAAGGTTTCGAAGGCCATGGTTGCCTTGGAGACATTCAGGGTCTTTTCATTCACAGCCTGGACTCTGGAGATTGTCTAATGTGGACTAAAGGACAGAGCAGGGATCTTGCACTCATGTGTGAATTGGGCTTTAAAGTTTGCTCTGAAATCAGCCTTGTTTCTGACATCGAAGACTGGCCTTATTAAGATGACCTTTTGTATTTTAGAGCCATGTTTTCAGAATTTTTAACAGCCATATACAGTCAATGGCCATTTGAGCTCAAATCATGAGTTGATCTTAAGGACTGGTCTCTAGCACCTTTTCCATCCATCCCTCTGCCCATCCTGCAGTCCAGTCCCTTTGCAGGTGGAGGCATGGCTAGACGTAACTTACCTCTGGGTTCAAACCTCATCGTCTCTGTTATTGACTGTCATTATGGCCTGGACCAGTTGAACCCCACTTTCTACTTTCCTCTCTGAAACAACACAGTGACCATAAGATCTCCTGGGGCTGTATCAGAGGTTAGATAACCATGAGATACTTTTCAGGACTTAGTGAATATTATCTTTCATTGTCAGTATTATTATCATGTTATCATCAGTATCCAAGCCACAGCTTCTTCATCAGCCCCTAGGTCCCCATTCCTCTTCAGATTGTCCCTGCCACACTATTTTTTTTGTTTGTTTGCTTGTTTGTTTGTTTACTTGAACTTCTTGCTTCCTATTTTTTCTCTCCCCTCACTTTTTTCTTGTGGGGAGCTGTTTAAAGAGACCCCACCTAGCCTTCCTGAATGGAGTTTAAAATTTGACTTTCTTTCATACCAGGGAAACTTGTCCAGCAGGATTGGGAGGGGAGAGCACTTTCTTTATAAACTCGTGATGAAAGCCGTAAAGCAAGACGGTCAAGGGTCTGGCCGGCCATGGCACGGGATTAAGGCCAGCCCTGGAATGCTGAGGGGCCTCTCTCAAGAAGCGAGTATCTATTTACAGTGTATGTCTCATAAACCCCAACGCCAGGGCGAGGGCAGGGGGACTTGCCCTCCTGGCATGTGATTGATTATCTGGTATTTATACCATTGAGGACTTGTCAGCGGTCTGGGGTCACCGGGTCATCTCGTGTGTCTTGCCGCCATCCCACCCCCTTTTGTACAGTGTGGGCCGGGTGCACTGGGCACAAAACAGCTTTTTCTTTTCCTTGGGAAAAGGGGGAGGGGAGTGGGGGGAGTCAATGAAAAAATTTTTTCAACCTTTTCTGAATGTGCCCTTTTAATTCTAAAGAGCATTTAATTAAAAGTAGCAGGAAAATTCATCTTAGAAGGGTTTAACTTACCTTAACAGATACTTTTTGTGTCCCAAGGAAGCTGAATGACACATACACCCACACACACACACACAAAAAAAGCAAAGAAACTGAGTAAGAGGTTTGGTATCTTCCTCCTCCAAACATTTCCAGGGTCCCCTGAAGCCACTTTCACTCTCTGGGCTATATGGGTCCTGACTTAGACAAGAAGACCGTATTTATTCACTTACCAAGCAAGGTTACATTGGTGTTTGTTGTCTATATGGCTTTTTATTGCTTGGGATGGAGACCCTGAGTTGGATATGTAAGCATTGTCACCTAGAGGCAGCAGCCCGGCCCTGGGGTCTCCTTCTGACCCCTTCCCCAGTGCTTTCTCATCACTCAAAGCTTTGGGCCACCTGGAGATAAACATCGTGTCAGCGTGGTTGTTATTCAGTTCAGGTATCTGGATCTTGGAAACCACTCTCTTCTTCCTTGTGTTGGAGGGGTCCCTAGGGGCTACTGCTTCCCTTCTGCGCCTCTGAGAGCTGGCGGTGTATGTTTGTAGCTCAGAGTGATTTTCCCAACATTGTAGGAGAGACTAGTGCCCTTCCCAGCCTGGTCATTAGAAAAGTCACGACACCCATTGACTAGTCTCCTCCTGCTGAAGTTCAGCAACAGAGGAATTCGTCTCTATTGCCCCTGTATCTTTAGGGAACCCTCCAGAGTTGTGACAGGCCAGAACACCAGTATGGGGTGCTATTCCACAGTGGCCTTGCTGCTGTGAAGAAGTATCAGCATCTGAGACCCAGCCAGGCTCCTGGCTTTGGGACACCCACGATGGTGAAGTGTGAGGCCTTCTGGGACGTTCTGTCTGCCGCTCAGTTTACTAATCCCCCATGCAAAGCGAAGCAGAGGGATCAGCTGTGCGGAGCTAGCTATGAATTTGCTGTAACATTTGATGTCCTCGTATTGCAGAGTTGTGTCCTTTCTCTCCCACCCACACACCATCCTCCACAACAAAGAGTTGTTGTCTACAGAATAGCTTTAGAAATGCCAATTCCCTTCTATTTCCTCCATATCCCATTCGCGTTAAATTAGTGCATGCTAATTTGGGTTGATGGGACACACTGTGAGGAAGCTGGGGTTCTGGCTCCTGCTCAGGAAAGGCCCAGCAATGGCAGTCCACATTCTAGCCAGTGTCACCAAGAACCCTGTGCCCTCTGCCATCTGAATGCCTGACTTGGATTATTTTCTTAGTCTCATCTCCCCTGGACAAGGTAAACATTCTTGTGTCTAAGCACCAAAAACTCAGACTGAATGTAAGTAGACTTCTTTGGGGTCATATAATAAGCAGCATAGCTAATATCGAAATGTGCTTTATGCTAAGTAGGAACCGACATTTCCAACACACCCTCTCTTTGGTTGCTTAAAAATCTTTGTGAGATAGTTACTATTATTGTTGTTTTTCTGAAGATGAGACAGGCACAGAGGAGTCAGGCAACTTCCTCCAGGTCACAGTCACACAATAACAGCAAGGGTTAGAGCAGGGGTGGGGGTGGGGGTGGGAGTGAAAGGGGTCGGGAGATCTGAGTCACAGTGAATGATGCAAACAAGATGGGAACCGTGGGCTTTCTGAGCCTGGTTCTCAGCTGTAGCTGTGTTTTACCTCACTATCCTGACATCCATTTGCTGGGAGACACTACACAGAGACACATATAAATCAGCCAGGGACCAGCATCAGGTCACTGTGAAGTTACACACCAACCTGGGTGGTGTGTGGCAAGGAATTTGGAGCAAGACCAGGTATTCAGGCTTCTCTCTGGGACTCCCATAGTAGGAGGTCAGGATCTTCTTTTCATATTATGTTTCCATTACGTTCATTTATCCCACCCCCTCCCTCTGTGTATGTGTATGTGTGTGTGCACATGCTTGTGTAAACATGAGGGCAAGGGACTATCGACCGTAGTCAGCTTTCTTTCCCACCATGGAGGTTCCAGACATCAAGCGCAGGACTCCAAACTTGGTGACAAGCACCCTTACTCACTGAGCCATCTCTCCAGCCCAAGAGCAGTGTCTTATGCATCCTCCATCCCCTGGCCATCTCAGGGCTGATAGCATGATGCTAATGAAATGACTAAGAAAGATCCAATTAGGAGCCCGAACTGACTCTGTTCCATGATGATACTATTGATTCATATCTTATTGCATGTTTCCCAGATCCCAGGGGCTCCTCCAGGACCCCTGTGAATCTTAATATCCTCAAGGTAAACTGAGGCTTAAGAGAGGTGTCTATGTCTTGTTAAAGGAGTCAAAACCTTTAGGCTTATCAAAAGATTGTTTTTTTATTAAAAAAAAAAAAAAAGATGGGCTAGGGGAATGGCTCAGCAGCTAAAGGCATTTTAACCTGGCCTGATGACCTGGGTTTAATTCCTGGTACCTATGTGGTAGGACAGAATTGACTCCCACATGTTGTCCTTTGACCTCCACTTGCATGCCAGGGAACCTGCATAGCTATAGTACATGTGCACACATGCACACACACACACAGAGAGAGAGAGAGAGAGAGAGAGAGAGAGAGAGAGAGAGAGAGAGAGAGAGGAAGAGAGAGGAAGAGAGGGAATAAAACTAAAATATAAGGATAGATGTTTTTCTGATTACAGAATCCTTTCCTTTTCCCTAAATGACAGGAAGGCAGGAGTGGAGGACAACTGAGAAAGTAAGCGAGGGCCGCGGACACGTGCTGTGCAAGCTGACTGCATGAGCTGCTCTTTCATGCTCCTAGCTGGGAGTCGCCTCTTTGATAGGATTTCTGGATCTGTGAAGTTACCTGTGTCCGGTTGATTGAATTGATAATTCAGCCCCCAGATGCCAGAAAGAATGGCCTTTTATGCCCCTTAATGAGCGCTATAAAAATAAGTGGTGAATCTAATTTTATGAATGATCCTTTATGACTTCCCTGATAACTAGTCCTGGTTCAGCACAAAGAACACATAACTCAGCCTGGCCCTGCGCTGGCTGCTTGAAGCCAAACGATCTGGCACTGGACTTGAAAGATATGGATTCAGGTGTTCCAGCACTGCTCTTTCTGGTGGATCATAAAGCTGAGGTTCCTCATTTGGGGGGGGGGTGGTATTGCTCTCATTGATGCACCAAAGAACTTATAAAAGCAACTAAAAGAAGGAAGAATTAATTTGGCTCAGGGTTTAGGAAGTGCTATAGTCCATCACGGTGAGGAGCACGTGGTGTCAACAACCAGGAAGCAGAAAGAGATCATTGCTGGAGCTCACCTGGCTTCCTCCTGTTTTCTTCTTTATTCACGCCTGTCAGATGGCACCGCCCACTCGCAGGTGGGTCTTCCGTCTCAGCTTCATTTCTCTAGACACATTCTCACAGATGTGATCACAGACATGATAAGATGTGTCCCCTAGGTGATTCCAAACCTAGTCAAGCTGAAAATGAAGACTGACCACGGTGGGGGCAGTGAAGAAGGAGCCACTTGGCCTGACAACACACATGACCAAGAACTTGAGGCTCAGAATTGGTTCTTACTGAGAAGGGGATGAGAGGGAAAATGTGGCGCAGTATCCGATGTCTGGTGGAAGGTATTGATGCTATGAATAGGTTATCTATGTGCTAAGCAGGAGACTAGAAACCCAGAGTTTGACTCCTTTCATCTTTTCCAACAATGAGAGGAAAACCAGAAGGAGGGGAGGGGGAGAGAAAAATAGGGGAGGGAAGACAGGGAGGGAGGGAGAAGAGAGAGAGAAAGAGAGAGAACAGAGAGCAGGAACAACTGCTTAGGTGAGACACGGGTGAGAGCTTTTTGAGTTGCAAAGATGTCCCTGCTTGTGTTGTGTGGGCACACATATGTCCTTAGTTTCTTAGGGTGTTTTATCAGCCTGCCTGGTTTGAAAGTTCACTTTGAATTGCTTTTTGAAAGGTTTTATTTTTAAATGTTGTGGATAGGTGTGTGGATTTGTGCACGGGGGTGCAGAGCCTGAGGAGGGAGGGGCATCCAGTCCCCCCTCCCCACACCAACTGGAGTTCCAGGTGGTTGGGAGTTCTTGGTGTGGGTGGTGGGAACTGAATCTGGGCCCTCTGAGTTTTTAACCACTGAGCCATCTCGCCAGACCCATGATCACAAATCTTTAAAAATAGCACACGTTGGCTCTAGAATTCCAGTCTTCTCCATGAATGCCATTTAAGAAGGGCTGTCTATTTCTATATTACACAGTCAGCACAGGGGCTTGGATCCAGTGGGTCCATGGTGCTGACTGGGAAGCAGACAGACAGGCTTTAGACAGGTGGAAGCCCTTGGATAGAGTGTCCAGGTTTGCAGGCTGGGAATGCTGTTAGGGCAAAGTGGTGGTCACCGTTTGTCCCTTTCTCCACTTGTGAGAACAGGCCCTGTGGCCCCGGGTGAACCTTTCCTCAGGCTGTTGAGCTGTGAAGACAGCAGTGCAGCTTTAGGGGCTCTAGCCCCTCTCTTGCTGGTGTTCACGGTCCATCTGAAGGCTGCTGGGTGGGGCAAGCCAGATGCATAGCTGTGGGTTGGGAATGAGGCTTGGCCTCTGCTCTTACACCCACCCTGCCTGCTGGGCTGCTTTCCCCTTTTCCCTTCCTCCCCAGGCATCAAGCTGCTGTTGGGGTCAGAATGAAACTGGGTAACAAAGAGAGGGAGGGTTGTTGCTGAATCTTGACATGTGGAGACTGATAACCTTTGCCAGTGGAATGCTCAGCCAACTAGTTAGAGGCTTGAGGAGACCGTCTGTCAAGACTTCTGGCCATCAGCCCAAAATTCCCATAGGGGAGGTGGCCTGAGCCTTGTACACAGTTCTCTTGTCTGTTGCAAGGCTGGGGACCATGGGAAATAAGAAGCTACACACACACACACACACACACACACACACACACACACAAGATTTTCAGTGAGTCAGCATGTCATTGAGTGAGCCCTATTTTCTAGAGTTATTAGAGGACCCAGGCCTTTATTGCTTCTCCGTTCCAAGTTCACTTGGGCTGTGGGGGGCTGGAATTCTTACTACATCTGGTCTCCTGATCCAGAGTTCTCAGCTCTAAGGGTGACAGACATGAGGACAGGTCACATTCATGCCAAGTGCCAAGTTTCCTGAGGTAGACAAAGGTGCACAGAAGATTGTGGGGGCCAGAGGAAGGGTGCAGACGCCCAAGGGACAGGTAAGGCTTCCGGGAAAGGAGAGACCATGAGGTTATAAAGACGCAGTAGACGTTAACTGGGATCAAAGAGGTAAGACAGAGAGCTACGTGGAATCATGTATATTTGAAAATTGTTGCTAGAAGGAGGCTTCATTGTCATAGTGGAGACTCCATGTGGCTAGAGGTGACAGGGACGAACCACATTGTATCCATAGAAGTCCTGGGAACTCTTACACCGGGTGTGCTCTTTACCCCAGCTCCCTCTGGTGCTAATGCATAGATTGACACTCACTGGGCATTGTGCTGAGGAGTCTGGGGTGGAGTGGGCTGGATTCCAGAGTGATACAGGTGGCTTGGGATTGATTGGCTGGTGTCTGTCAGGAGTGAGGAGGAAGGGAGAGAGGAGTGCTGGATGCCTGGGTGAGGAGGGTGGTATAATGCAGAGGCTACAGCAGGGTGTCTGGTGTGGGCAACAGTGCTGTCCGCACCGCAAACAGCAACCTAGGCAAAGAGCTGAGGGACAGAATCGGAGATCTCAAGGTTGAATGTGGACCATAAACCAGGAGCCATCCAGGGGACACTTGGATTTGCGGATTTTGCTCTCAAAAGAGAAGTCTAAGCCGCAGTTATTAACTTCCCAATGTCCACTGAGACCGTGAGAGTTGAGTTCTCCTGACACAACAGTATGATTGCGCATGGGGTGGAGGACAGTACCCAGCAGCGATGGGACGCCTCAGGCTTCAGGGAGGTGAAAGGGGCTTTTGACTGGAGGAGTGAATTGGTGCTGGAATCCTCAGGGCGTGGCTAGAAGTGGCTAAGAGTGAGGAGGCCCCCTGCTGGCCCAGCTCCTGTCTGGGTGTCTGTCTACCTGACCCTACTGGAAAAAAGAAACTGGAAGGGTGAGCCATCAGAACCCCTGGGGCCTCTAGGGATTGCAGATTTATCCTTCTGGCACCAAGGAATTGGACGCTCTGTTCTCCATGTTGCGGCTGGCAAGTTCTCAGAGAAGGACCTACCTACGCTATTGCTGTTGCCTTCCTGGGCAGTCTAGTCCAGGTGAAGCCTCACACTGGTTCCGTTGCCTCATCCCCATATACATGTGCTTCTGTTCTCAGATGGTCTATGTTTGCTTCCATCTCATCGTTGGGAGGGGCTAAAACACTCTGGTTCCTTCCAAAGGAAGCAGATAAACAGGGTCCCTGGGCCCCTCTTCAAACAGTCTGTATGTTCTTAGGTCCCCACTTCCCACACCAGATCCTAAGATGAGCGCTTCATTTGGGATGTGTGTCTAGACCCTTTCCTCAGTGGTCTGGCACTTGGGGACCAGCTGCCAGAGTGATTGACATAAAGCCAATCTATAAATAAAGTCTTTTTCTTTTCTCATAAAGACTTTGTGGTTGAGTTTGCCTTCAAGGTCAAGATCAGACCTTTCTAAATAAACACATATCAAAGGATCATTAGCAAAGCAGCACTGTTAAATTGAGATATTAACTTCTGTCAACTGCTTGTTTCTTTTTTGTTCTGTAACTCATGACCGCAGTAGGTTTTTATTATTTCGTCCTCAGGCGGTAGCATCTGGCTTCTGTAGAGACTGTAAAAATTAAAAAGCAACACAAATCATTGCGAGAGAAAAAGCAGTAAATTCAATGATAAGAATTTAAAATTAAAATGTTGCAAAGCTTTTCTATTCTGCAAAACATGAAATGAATGAGTCTGTTGTCTATTGCCATAAACCTAGCCCAGCTAATCGCCTGCTCCAGTTTTTCCCCCGTCTCCTTTGCTCATCACCATCAATTCTGTCTTGGTACAAAGCGAGGCATGAAGCGAGAGCTCGGAGCGTGTGTGTGTATGCCTCTGTGTGCATATGTTTATGTGTATGTGTATATGAATGCCTGCATGCATGTGTGTGTTCGTGTGTGTGTGCACACTCATGCGTGTATGTGTGCGATTGAAAATGCCACATCGTCTGGCTTTCCTAGCCAGAAGATTGAGTTTCTGTATCAGGGTCATTCATTCTGACTGCAAAATAGATTTGTGATTCTGGGCCTAGCTAGGTTCTAGGCAGTAAGGAAGACTAAAAGTAGATAGTTTGTCTCATCCCTGCTCTGGAGGAACTATCTCTCGTGTGTGTGTGTGTGTGTGTGTGTGAGAGAGAGAGAGAGAGAGAGAGAGAGAGAGAGAGAGAGAGAGAGAGAGAGAGAGAATACGAGGGGCTAAAGAGATGGCTCAGGGATTAAGAGCACTTGCTGCATTTGCAGAGGACCTGGATTGGGTTCCTAGCACCCACATTGGGCAGCTCACAATCACTTATATCCATCTCTGGGGGAATCGGAGACCCTCTTCCTGACATGCATGTATGCATTCAAACACACACACACAATAATAAAATATATATTTTAATCAAAAATGATGTTTTTCATTAACAATATAGAAGACAGTTTAGGGTGACAGTTCATAGGAGCTGTGTTGGTGCGACCCAAGCTGTATGTAGTATTGTCAGGAGCCAGTGGTGGCTTTCCTCAGAACCTGGGTTGCATTGGGCTCTTTGCCCAGTTCATCTGGCTTGGGACCTGGAAGTCCTGATAGGTGTGGGATGGACATTTATTATTAAGTTTATCCCCCACGTCTGAACAGGGCTGTGGTTGGAAGAGGGAAGTGGGACCTCACAGGTCCGTTTGCTAGTCTGACTCCTGGACCTACAGGCATGAGGCGAGAGCACTTTGTCCGTGATGAGTTTCTCTAGCCCAGGGAGAGGGCAGGAAGGAGTGGGCCTTGGCCTCCATCAAAGAGAATGAAGGAAAGTGTGAGGATCAGGGGACAGGGGTCGAGTAACGAGGGTATGACTAACTCGAGGTCACTGAGAGAGGAGAATACATTGTTCTCCGGGCCCAGATGGTCCTTGGAATAAATCAGCCCAGGCAGAAGCAGACTTCCAGTACAAGGAAGTTGGAGCAGGGACTCGCCTGCCATTGCTCAGTGACACAACCCAGGCCCCTGGCCCTGAATGGCAGCCATTCATTTCTCTCCTAAGGGTGTCAGAAAGAGAGGATGTGTGTGTGCACGTGCGTGCGTATGGTGCATATAAACATGTCCTTTTATAGCCTCTCATTCTCACAGGCAAGTGTGGGTGTTTATGGGGTGAGGAACATAGGGAGGTTTTAAACTTGGAGCCCAATACCAAGAGGTTTATAAGTAGCTGCTTGTTCCCCTTTGTCTCAGTCAGCAGAGGAGAGCCCTCTGAGGGCAGGGCCTGCGGCGGGGGGGGGGGGTCTCCTTTATCAGTGATCCTAGGCCCTACCCAGCGCAGGGACAGGTCACAAGAGGTGCCAGAGAAATGAAAATGGTCAAAGCACAGGTGTTTGTATCCCCCCTCCCCCAATCCATTTGTACCTAAGTAAATGAGTGGATCGGTAATTATGTGCTACGTCTTACGTGGCGCCCACCTGAAGGTGTTGAGGACTAGGTGAGATAGGGTAGAGACACTCACGATAGCCATCACACAGATAGGTGTCACTGTTAGCATGTTTCCTAGTAGATGTCTTCACTATGGTCCCCGCTTGGAGACTTATGCAGGCTTGTGCAAGACACAAACCGGGTGCAAGCAGCATGCCCTCTGGCTGTGTTGTTAACAAGGAAACCAAGAGGCAAAACCAGTGTCTTTTTCCCCATGTTTGCCTGTGGTCTTCCTCCGAAGATTGTGGCAATTCCTTTTCCTTTGTAAGAATCTACGTAGGCTGCTTAGGAGTGAGGATAGGGCAATAGCTAAGCAGTAAAGAACACTGAGCAAACACCAGTGATCAGACGGATTCTCCCTTGAGAGGGTTTTCTTCCCATGAAGATGTTAATTAATATAAATGTACTAGCCTCACATTCTAAGGCATCCGTTCTGAACAGACTGCATACAGCTGAGAATCCAGCTCTGCTCAAGCTGTATTCCTGGAGTCTTCATCCGTTGGAATGTAGCTCCTTAAGAGAGTCAAGTCAAATCTTACCTGTTTAGAGGTTAAGTAAGTGGTTTTGTCTTGAAGTGTAAAACTAAGTGCACAGAGGAAGTAGATAAAGACCTCCCAGGCTGACTTGCAATTGAGATGGATTTTACCCACACCCCATGGGCACCTGCCACCCCCGTCTTTGTCTCTCACCTTCTTTCACTCCATTCTGGTTTCCACCAACCTCGTGATATTCCAGAAGACCCAAAACTTAGGTTGCCACCATGTTTAGTGGGGTGTTGTTTCTCTCCATCCATACCTAAGACCTTGTAGAGTCCTCAGGGCTGTCTCAGGAATGCTTTCTTCACTGGGGGCCCTCAGAGAAAGGGGTGGAGGGGGGCTGGGAGGGTGGGGTGGCAGTCATATTAGCATTCTCTGGCAGCTGGATTTACCAGGGGACACCTCACCAAGCCATTGTTCAGCTAGCAACTGCAACTGAATAACATAAGGCTGGAGAATGAGAAGGGATGGAGGTGGGTTTGCTATGTATTCTTGGGATGTTTGGAAGTGGAGGTGCCAAGGAGTGATAAAAAGAGTGCTGGCTATGACTCGTGCTTTGATTCTTGTATTAAATACTTTGTCTCTGTCACCAAATACCTGATAGACCAACGTAAGGAGGAGGACGTAGTTATTCTGGCACCTGGTTGTAAAGGTCCAGCCTGGGATCACGTTTCCCCATGTGTTGGGACAGAGCATCACCGAGGCAGGAATGTATGGCAGAGGTTTGAGGCTAATCTACACTTCTAGGTGGATGAAAAGCAGAGAAAAATTCATGCCAGCGCTTTCACTTGCTGTCTGCTTTTCTCTTTTACTCTGTCAGTGTCCTCAATCCACAGGATTGTGACACCCATTATCTGGGTGAATCCCCTCCCCTCAGTTAATCTTTGCTGAAAACATCCATGGAGTGTGCCTAACCAGTCTCCCAGATGATTCTTAAATTTGATCAAGGTGACGGTGCAGATTCCCAACTACAACTCCGTTATTTCCTTTGTAAAATATACTTCATGAAACAAATTGGTCTTGAATGAGAGCTGTGTGGAGGGGTTTTTCATATAGGACTCTTTGGATGATGGGTTTCTTTGTTCTTACTTTTCTCATGGATCTGGGGACTGGAAAACTCTACAGTGCCCCCATCTAGGCTCGAATGGGAAGGTTTTGAAGGTTTATCAGATGCACGCCTTTCCATGGTCATTACACAGATTATTCCAATCCATAATTACTCCGACCTGACTGAACAGAAGATGCCATCTATGTTTTCTGGTTCTCTCTGGTTTGTTTTTTTGGGGGGGGGGTGGACAAGAAGCTTTATACTCCGACTCCTTCCCTGAAAGGGGAGGATATATTAGGAAAAAGGAGTAAAGATGATAGGCTCTATACTTCCTTACCTCGCTTTTAAGAGTTCTTTGAACTTGGGAGGAAGCTGAAAGACATGGGCCACACCTTGCCTGGGACCTGGCCCATCTCTGGAGGCTGCTTGACTTGTCCCATTTGCTCATAAGCATGGCCGGCATGCTCACAGCTAGCATTGTGTTCACAGCTGACAGGCCTCTCAATCCACAGGATGCTTTGTGGGGTCTTCATCCGAAGCAAGAACAACTCAAATCTGACAAAAGCTTGATCAGTTCTTTAAAATACATATATCAATCTTTATTCCCCCAGCAGGATGGTAGCGGAGGTTATAATTTATGTGCATGTTAATTGCATGGTTTTTGGCGTTTCCATTTACCAGCCTTGTTTCTTGTTTCTGCAGTAGAAATTGAATTTTAGAAACTATATATTTTACATAATCACCGTGTGAGGAGGGAGGAAAACCCACCAAAGATGGAACTTGGAGGTTTAGTGCCCTAGTTCAGTGGAACTGGACATTGAGGCCAAGTGTGTGGCTGGGGGTAGCTCAAGACAGCCCTTGCAGGTACGGAAAGAAAAGCAGTTAGTACCATGCAGTAAGGACAGATACAACTTCTGGACCGTGTCCCACCAGGAGCCAAGAGGAATTACCAGGTTTGATGTCTGGCCCCAAAGTCTAGTGCTCCTCCACTACATCCTGAAGGTGCCACCATGGATAAGTCTCCGAGGCTGCCTGTCCCGCAGCCGTGCTACCCCACTCCCTGTTGTTAAACTGGCATCAGCCCCTGTCCATCACAGAGAATCACCTGGTAGTTCAGTGACAACAAATACTTCTGGGCCCACATGAGGCCGATCTTGACTTGTAGATGGGCGGAGAGCAGAGAGAGGTGCACACCAGCACTCCCACTCGCTGTCTTCCTTCTCCGCTTTACTCCGTCGGTGTCCCTGGGACTGTGACACCTCTTGTTAGAGTGGATTCTTCCTCTCAGTTGACTCTTCACTGGAAACCCCCATAGCGTGTGCCTAACCAGTCTCCCAGGTGACTCTGAGTCCGATCAAGATGGCGGTGCAGACTAACCACTGCAGCTCTGTTGCTTCCTTTATAAAAGGTACTGGTGAGACTAGGTAGCCCAAGGTGAGTGCTGTGTAGATGGATTTTTCATACAGGCATCTTTGGATGACAGATTTCTTCGTTCTTGTTTCCCCCATGAGCCTGGGGATTTGGAAGACTTTGGAGGACTCCTGTCTAGGCTGAAATGAGCCTATGTTGTAATGTCTTGCTATAGGCAGATGAATACAAGCCAGATGTGTTAAGGGATACTCACTTAAAGAATATTTGGGCCCAGAAGCTTGCAGCTCACATGGGGATTAGGCTGGGTGGCTGGAAAGGGTAGGAAGGAATGTTTGCTTGAGGACAGTAAGAGTCAAATACTAAAGTAATGGCTTGGGCTCTGGATATTGTAACTATCAACTCTGGCTCACGCTTACAGAGAAATAGTACTAGGTTCATTTGTTCATGCATCCATTTGTGTGTTAATCCCCTGAGTACCTAGGATGTAGCAAGTATTTTATTAGGTTCTGGGACTTTAGTGACTTGAAAAACAAAGAGTCCCTGTCTTAATGAGTCTCATGTCTTCAATGAAAACAGCTAAGCAGTTAGGCAAACCATGTAAATACTGTAGAGTTGTGATATTTAATGTCAAAGATTATGTTTGAGGGGCTCCCTGCTTATGGATAGGGCTTTGGGGGGGCGTCTACCAAGGGTGGTTTCATCAGAATAATGAAGGGTGTTTGGCTGAGACTATTAGGTAGTGGGAGAAAGGGGAAATTGTAGGCCAAGGGCCACATGGGCACGTGTCCAAGGGTGGGAGAGTTAGGGCAAGTTCACGGAACTGAAAGTAGCCATGAGGAGAGAGCTAAGGTACACCATTAGAGAGGAAAATGAGCACTCCATGGTGAAAGCCTCCTCCAAACAATTGTTAAGTGTGCTGACCTCCTCCTAGGGACAGGAGGGAGCTATTAGGAATCGTAATAAAGGATATGATATTACATGATAGCAAGGACAGTTACTTAAAGGGCCAGGCAGGAGTAGATTGAAGACTTTTGCCACCGGTAGAGAGATTATGTAGGATGAGATTGACATCGTCTAGGCAAGAGAATGGTAATAAGCGTGAGCTCAGATAATTGCAGCAGGGGTGGACAGAAGTGCCTGAGAAGCCGGTAGGGAGCTGGAGAAATGGGGCTGATACGCAGTGAGAGATGAGAGAAAACCTAAGCGCATGCCTGATTTCATTTTTCTTGAGTCATTGAATGATGGTGGAGTTGGAAACAGAAATGGAGGTGAAGGGGGATTCATTGTTAAGATAATGAAGAGTTTTGGTATTATAACAGCAAGACTTCAGCCATTTGGATGTGGAGAGGTTGACAAAGGAAGGGGTTGGCTATTCTGGACTCATCAGCATATAAATGATTGTCCAGAGCCCTGGAAGTAGGAAATTTTACATAACGAGACTGTATAGAAAGAGACAAGACATCAGCCCTTCCAAGGCAAGTTAAGACTAGACACAGAGTCAGGGGTTGAAAAGGCATCTCGGGGGGGGGGGGGGAGAACACAAAAGGGTAGAAACTCTTACTGTAAGAGATGCTGTTGATGGTAATGAAAGAGGTTGCCAGCTTTAAATACTGCCCAGAAGCCCCCTGAGAGGGACGAGATAGGTCTGTTGAATGCAGTGGCATGGCGACCACTGGTTGTCAGAGGTGGGCAGATTTGGTGTGGGTGGAATGATGGAGGCAAGCTGGTAACGATGCCGGACTGAGGAGTGCACGGTGGGAGGCAGAGGTAGCATGTGTGGGTGGCTCTAGGGCAAAGGGGGTTAAGCCGATAGCAGTCAGGGTGGTGGGGTGGGCACAATAGGAGGATAGTGGACAGGGAAGCCCAGGATTAGCCAGCAGTAGGAGGATGACTGTTCCAGAGGCTTGAAGTGTACACCAAACAAGAAACAAGGGAACAAAAGAGAGGTGTTGGAAAGTCCAAGAGCCATTCTGGTGGGAGGAAGTGGACTGGAGAACATGCCAGTAGATTTGAACTGAACGAATGAGAAGCCGCCCCTTTCATGATGCAAAGCCTGGAATGTTCCTGGGGCACCCTGACTAAGTCAGTGTTATAGACTTAAGTCTGTTGGCATATCTGCAGCAGTATTCCTGATACTGGGTCTTTGATAAAAAACACAAATGGGAAAGCCCACAAAGCCCACACTAAAGTGCCAACATCTGTTGAGGGCTTTCTCATTGGGTTATCCCATGGCACAAACAGTAAGGCTAGTGAGTGGTGTGGAGGAAATAAGACAAAGAAGCACAGCTCATCATTAGGCCACACCTCCTAACACAGCCGATTGGTGTGGGGAGGGCACATTCAGATCTTTGTAATACCTAAGTTAGAACATCACAGTCTATGATGCGCCTAACTGCCCTCCTCCCCATAACACCCTCATGCAGCCCGCTGGATCTGTGATCTAAGCAGCTACTGTTCAACCCTTACCCTATGTCATCATGAGAGACGCTTCCAGATGTGATTTGACTCAGCAACCTTGCCTGCTGGGTAACGTTGTGACCAACGCTAACAAAGAAGAAGCTGACGTTCGGAGACATCAGGTCACTTATGCACGATCCTATAACCCGGAAGTAAATGACAGGTGTCTGCCTAGGCTTGGTCTACCTGAAGAGCATAGGCTCTTCGCTCCGCTCTTCTCAGCCTGCGAGCTTCTTGGGGACAAGGAGTGCTTTATTGGCACCGTGGTCTCACGGGTTGATGCTTGCACTGCCTTGTGTTTCTTTGTTTTTGCTTTGCTTGAGGTACGATCTCACTAAAAATTTGAAGAACTCACTGATGTCAGAGCTGGGAAGCAAGCTTAGTCCTCACCCAGTGTTGTTGAAGGACCCTCATACTCCTGATTGGTAAACTGAGAATCCCTTCTGTTCTTGGCGGCAGTTGAGAAGGTTTAAAAAGAAAGGAACCTAGATTTTGGTCTGGATACGTCTTGGCAGTAGAGGAGCTGGAGCGTTAGGGAGCTTTAAACAAGCCTGGACCATGGCTTTTAACTATTATTGTTTTAATTTTGGTAATTTGGTAATAAGAGTACCCCTTAGTGGTACTAACACATCTTCATTGGCCTCCATCACTGGCATCCATCTCCAGGACTCCGGTCATCCTGTAGAACTGAAACTGTGTACAGTAAACCCTACATCCATAGCCCTTCCATTTCCAACCCCTGGAGCACTGACAGGTGATTTTTCTTATGCCCTGGGACTCCTCAGAAAGGCGAACACCTCTGAGCACATTCTCAGAATGGTGTCTGTGCTAAGTGGGGATATAGCAGAATACTATAGTGCTTGCCTGGTATACGTGAAGTCCTAGGCTCAATCCCGAATAATGTTAGAGACAGACAGACAGACAGACAGAAAGAGAAAACAATGCTTATGAATGTATAAAGTAAAATACATAAGACTTTAATAGAAACCTAAATTATAGGTGTCAAATACTTTTTGAAAAATCATTTGTAGGCTGGGTGCAATAGCAAACATCATTGATCCCTGAATGCAGGAGCTGAAGCAGGATTGCTAGTCCAAGGCCATCCTAGGAGATATATATACATAGTGAGTTTGGAGGCTAGCCTGGGCTACATAATGAGTTTGAGGTAAGGCTGGACTAAATAGAAAAACCTTATCTGGAAAAAAAACCCATGTTTAATACAATAACATTTGTTATTCATTGTTATCCTATGAACTAACAAGACATGGTTTTACATAACTGTCATTTTTGTAGGTGTGGCTTTCATAAATAATATTTCCAATATGGAATGAAAATAGCTATCCATGACAAAGGTGCGCTAGGCACCATGAATCTGCTGTTTGCTGCTGGCATCCCTAGTCCAAAGAACTGCAAATTTTCTCAGTGAAAATCAAGATGCCCTATTTCAAGTTCACCAACATCCTGAATTCTAGCCCTGACAGTTGGGGAGTTTCACAGGCTTCTGCCTCAGAAGGCTTGCTGAGACTTGAGTTTGCCCTGCCCGCAGGGGCAGAGCAGAAGGTGGGGGGCGCACACCGATGAGCAGGCTGTGGCAAATGGAGCCCTCCTAATGCCCAGCATCACGGGAGACCAGCCAACAGGAAAAGTGCCCCATTCCTCCCCGGAGGCAGCCAGCCTGCTGTCTGAGAGGGGTGGGGCCAGTGCCCTCTAGAAGTGTGCCTTCTGGCAGCTCCTCCGCCCCCTCCCACCCCCTTGTCCAGAGGCCTCATGCAGAAGGGAGCCATATGGCCCTTTGTGGACACATTTTCCCTGGGTACAGTATCTTCCTGGTGTGAATGTGAGACCAAGTGCCCCAGAGTCAGCTGCCCCTCCCCTCCCCCCACTGCCCCTCCCCACACCAGCCTGGGGAGAATCAAGTTGTTGTTGGGGGTGGGCGGCAAGCTCACAGAATCGGGGAGCCCTTTGGAGTCAGGGTGAGTGAGAAGTGTCTCCGTAGCACCCACACCCACGCCCACACAGAAAACAGTTGAAGTGAAGTCAAATGTCTCAAAGTCAGATCCTTTTTAGTATGAATTTGCTGTGTCTCATTCCGAGCACTAATTCCAATTTAATTGCAAGTGGCCTGAAGCCTCTTCAATAGGAGTAACAAATGGTTTGATTTTGTAAACTTCATCAGACTGCATTTTAAATGCGACACAGTAGCCCAACTCGAATGCCAATGAAGCGCTGGAGTGGTTCTCTGTTTACTAATTATCCGTTTTTACTCCAAGCCACGCTGGCTGGCTTGTCTGATTAAATCGGATTTGTGGGATAGAGAGCAGCTAGCTGAGTTTTCTCTATAGTAAACGAGATTGAAACTATGGGCCGCCTGGCTGCACACTGTAAATTATATTTCCTTTTAAAGGGGACGTGTCTCTTTTATTTCACCGTTACCCCCTTGCATATTAAACTTTTACAGCACAGACATGGACCCGGCAGCTTCTCGAGGCGGCCTCTCATTCTCTCCCCAGTAGCCCCACTTGTGTCTGAGAAGAGAGGAACATGGTGGACGCTGCAGCCTGTGGTTCCTCACCCTGTGCCCGCTCTCCTTTTAAACCCTTTCTTTCTCCCCTTTATACTAGACTTGAATTTTCTTCTATATTTTTTTTTCTTTCGTTATTTTCAAAGGAATTTTCAAATTTCCTTGAGATGATATGGATTCTTAGAAGCTGTACTGAGTTAGCTGGGAGGGGTCCACAAGAAGACGCTCCAACCCAGTGATGTCAGTAGTGGTCACACTGAGCTGGAGGGGGCAGAGGTTGGCCCTACATTCGGTTACCATGGGTTCAACGGCAATGGGAGAGATTTTCTAAAAATGCGAATGTGTTATTTCAGTCCATGCTGCAATGACCGACATCCTTCACTCTGAACAAAGTGAAGTAAGGATCACGGGGCCTCTAAGACCTGTGGTCCAGCAGATCAGGACATGCTGCAGTTACAGGTGGGCTGGGTGTGGTAAAGGTTCTGCCCCCCGACTGGCTGGTTCTAGGGTCTGCCTCCCCAAGTACTCTGATACCTATTTCTTTCTGCGTCTGTTTTTAAGGCAGCAAATCAATGTCTGTCTCTGGTTCTTCCAGGCACACACATATATATATATACACACACACACTCCACACACGCACACACTCCACACACACACACACACACACACACACACACACACACATTCCACGAGCTACACACAGCAAAAAAGAAAGAAAAAATTGACAGAGAGAGAGAGAGAGAGGGAGAGAGAGAGAGAGAGGAGGCACGTGTTCATGCACCACAAGAAATAAACGCCGGGCATGTTGAGTGGGGTGTAATCAGACTGTACTTAAACTCTGCCATTTCTGAGACTTTTGTCCTGAGTTTCATCCATTCTGCCCTCACTCTTGGTGTCTGTCTTTGTGCCTGGCGCTTTTTATGTGTTAATTTGCTTTTGAATGTCCTGCAGCATCAACACACAGACTTTTCCCTTTCGGCCCATTGTGTGCTGTACAGTACACGAAGCCTCGCGGTGTCTCTGATAGCCTGGTTACCGTGGGAATGAATGGCCTGCCATGCTCTCGGGCCTACAGTCCTCTTTTTAATTGTTGACAGTAAAAAGCATTTAAATGCTGCTTAATTTGTAATCATCTTCTGGGGAGAAGGAAAGGAACCATTAAAATGTCAGTAAAATAAATACATCTTCTCGTTCTATTTTTTTTTTTTTTTTTTTGGTTTTGCTTTGTTTATTTACAGGGGATTTTTTTTCTTCCCCCTGCCAGTGTTTGTCAGATATTGCAAATGCTCTCAACTAATTAGTTTTTCACTCATTTCTAGTTCCCATTTCCCCTGCTCCCTCTCCTCCACTCTGTCTCCCTGGGGCTTTCTTTTGTCTCTTTCCTGTACCCCTTTCTCCTTCTGCTTGGTTTTTGTGCCCAAGTATAATTTTCCCCCAAAAGATGCCACTTCTGGACCCCATCCCCTTCTGAAGGACTCAGGTGACGACTGTGGGTGCTAGAGAAAGGGCATCCATGGAAAATGTCCTGTGTGCTTGAAGAACTACCTGGGAATCATTTTCTACACTGGCATGGAAGTTAGTCCCATCGTTAACTGGAAGCGTGATGCTCTTTGCCAAGCTCTGGATGTTCTGCTGAGAATGCAGGGGCTCTGATGTGCCCTGGGACCTGGTTGAGAACACGAGGCCACTGTCTTCAGAGTGGCCCACTCACCCTGTCCTCTGTGTAGTCCCTGTGCGCTTTGCTATCATCCTGATGCGGGGATGTGGGACTTTCTGTTCCTGCTTTGTTGTATTCTCACCCAATCAGCCAAGCCCAACTCAGAAAGGACTAACTTGGAGAGATCCTGGGGCTTACCACATGCATGGCCAGTCCTAGGAGTAGCTCATTAGGTCTCTGGGAGTGGTTCCATTAAGGTCTTGCTTCTTTCTCTTGCTAAGAACTCCTATCTTACAGGGTCCTTGGGGATGCTTAAGACCTGGATTGTCACCTAGCGGTACCTAGCCAATGTCAGGTCCTTTCTCTGCCATGCCTGTGACTGTGTCCGTCTGCGACAGTTATTCCCATTGAAGTCTACTGATTCTCCATAAGTAAAAGGCTGTTGTGTCCATTTTAGAAGGAAAACAGAATCACTCAGAAGCACTCAACACTGTCCTTCCTGGGCCTACAACACAGGATATTAGAGATGGATAAATTCTTGAAAGATTTTTCTTTTTTCCCCTCATTTTCCCATTTCCCTGGCATCTAGCCAGAAGTGCACAGTGTGTCCTCGAGCCAGGCAAACCTAGCGGAGGCTGCTACTGCTCTTTTCTGTCCAGCCTCTTAGATGGGGTGTCTACTATGTCGCCGGAGGAATGGGGCAAAATGACAAAGCCTGATGTAAATGGCCCGGTCCTGCCTGCCCCATGCCACCCTGACTCTTCACCACACACTTCTGAAGCCTCTCTTCCCCAAAGCCCCCCAAGATCACATGAACTGGACTCCCAGTTTTCTTCCAGTCCCCAGGCAGCCTTGCAGAGAGTAACACTGGAGGTCACAGACCTGAAGATAGATCAGGAGGGAGATGAACTGAGTTACCCCTAGGTGAGGGCTGTAAGGACCCTCAGGTTCTGAAAACTCAGAGTTGGCAGTGTCTCTCACCTTGAAGTTTTACTCGAGTGGAACAAGTCCAGTAGGGAAACAAAAAGATGGCTTTTCCTCTAGGTCCTGAGAGAAGTTGGCATGCCATCCACCAGTGCCAGGCTCCACACCTTCCTCCAGACTGACTAGGTCATCAAGACACCTCCCTGACAGAATGAAGTCCCCTAGAGGCCTTGGCTTCACACCCACAGGGCTGGGCCAGAGTCAGGCTAGGTGAGGCTCCTGTGGATGCCTGCTCTTCAGGACTGTTGAAGTTGGTCCAATTTTTCAATCGTGGGCCAATTAGTTTCACAAATGGGGGCCCCCGTGGTGCCAGGGCACATTTGTTCCAGGCCTGCGCACTGGCCAGGCCCCATTGTCCTGCTTCCCACCCCCGTGTGAGCCCATTGTCCCCATCTCCAGCAGGCCCTACTTACTGTTGATTTATACGGGTAGGCGTCCTGCGGGCTCCAGGCTTCCCTGCCACAGCTGGCTGAGGTGCTAAGCCTTGGACTCCCTGACCTTTGCCCCAGTCCTGCTGTCATTTTGAAAGTTACAGACCAGAGGACTGCATACTTCTCCGGATTTACTTTCCATCCTGATCCCCCTTTCCATACCCCCCTTCCCACTTCCCCTCTGGCTCCCCCCTGCTCTGACTGTAGAGGTTTTAAGTTCATTTTGGAATGTCTGAAAAGGTCCAACAAGTGGCCTGGGAAGCCAAGAGGACTTGGAGCAGGTGGAGAGAACACAAGAGGCAACCCCTCCTTGCTGAGGCTGCTGCTTCTCTGAACGTGCATTCTGTTCCTCAAGTTCATGGGTTCCGAGTCTTATGTACAACTGGGAGATACAGAGTAATCCACAGGGAACCAAAATGTGTGATGTCATTTTCCCTTGGCACTTAATTAGTCAGGGTCCCTATACCCCAGGAAAGGGGACTTGGTGTATGTGAAGTGGGCTGACAGCAATGGTCCCATTGTCCCCCTTTATTCTCTCTTATAAACCAACACTCCTCGTGCCTTCCCTTACCCACCCCCCCATTTCTTTTCCACCCTTTTTCTGTAGTCCCCTCCCACATTTTCTCCCCCTCTTGGGTAGGTTTGTTGCAGTGATTGACAAAATTAGTAAATCCATTCATGTTACTTTTATTGTGCAGGTCTCAATAAATCCCGAGTGTCCGGGGCACACCTTAATGAGCTAGTGAGCTGACAAATTTGTTTACTGTAGCTGGAGGTGCTGGGTAATGAAATGCGCTTGTGTCTGGGCTCACTGCTAAACAAATACACGGGTTTCCGGGAGGGAGGCAGCCGGCTCTGCTAGCTGCCACAGCCCCGCCAAGCAGCCGCATTCCCCACGAGGCTGACACTGGGGTATGTGCTTGTGTTTTGAAAAATGCAGCCACTCACCCATCTGCTGCTTAGTTTTAAAACAAATTTCAATCCGTCATCTGAACCCTCTTCCCTTTTATGTTATTCATCAAGGAATTTCTATTCCTTTGACGGTACCAAACCCTAACATCCCTTCTTCCTGTTGCAGACATAATAGAGGGTTAGAAAAATGTAGAGGTACCTCCCAGGGTTCTAAGATTGTAAGAAGAAAAGTAGGAAGAGGGAGGAAGGACTGGAGGAGACTGAAGATTGACAGGGTCGAAAGGGACAAGAAGACGAGCGGCTAAGGTTTGGGCTTCCTGGATAGGTTGGAGAAAATATGGCCAGCGGTAAGTGATGTGTAAGATACAAATACCCATGCTAATTTAGTTTGATGCTAATTTGGCTGGAGGCAATGCTTTCAAGGTGTTACCAGGTGGGCAGTCACGGGCAGAAAGTGGTTGAGTGGGACTTATCGATGCTTTGGTGGCAGATGACGTTACCGAAGGGTCAAGCCGACTGAGAAGTGCTGC
Organism: Chionomys nivalis; assembly: GCF_950005125.1. Taxonomy (NCBI): domain Eukaryota; kingdom Metazoa; phylum Chordata; class Mammalia; order Rodentia; family Cricetidae; genus Chionomys; species Chionomys nivalis. Next base: position 47,649,856 of record NC_080089.1, on the reverse strand, counting down.
AGCTGGGTGAACTGGGTTCTTATGGCAGAGGGTCCTGCCACTCAACGCCCAGAGAGAAATCGGAGATGTGAATGGGCAGCTTGTGGTCCTTCCTCCAGTGGAGCAAAGAGAAGTTCAGCAGATGTGAGGGTCTGGGCATTTGTTTCCCTTCTGTCTGCCTCCTGCATCCACACCCCTGGGTCCTTTTCGGTCTCTTAAGATGCAGACAGAACCTCCTGCCTTTGGTGTGAGTCAGCTGTGCTGCCTGTGTCTGTCTCTGGCACAGTGGGTGATGCATCTCTGTATCTTCTTCAACAACAACCTGGAGGCACATACGTGGAAGGAGAAAACTGGGGGAAGGAAGGTAGAGGTAACAATTTAACTGATGACTCTGGCGTCTCATGAAAGATAATCCCCAGGGGTCAGAGGCAGCGGTAAAACCTCCTTGCAGGGTTAGAGGAAGGGAATGGAGATACAAGAGGTGGGGTTTTTTTTTTTTTTTTTTACTTATTCCCAATTTGATATTCGTTCCCATCCGGGGAAGCAGCTGCTCTAGGTAGTAGGAGAGATGGCTCTTCTTTGCTGAGTGGGATTGGACACCAGAAACCCATCTGTGTTCACACACACACACCACACTACATGTACACCCCACATGAAGCAGTCCTAGCCTGCTTACCAAAAGAAATGAAAGTATATTTAGCTTCCTCTGCTCCTTTGATTAAGGAACCGCTTGTCTAGGGAGATAATAAGAGCCTTGCTCCAAGAAAGCATAGCACCTGAGCGTCTTCGCCAGCTGCGTGCCCCTCCGATCATGTGCCTTCCTTTCCATTCAAGAGCTAATTGTCATGGAAATGGCACAGGTGTAAACACAAGGCTTTTGTGTCTCCTGATTTCAGACCCCATCGTCACCTGGACAAGATAAAGGCCTGAGACCTGGGCCATCCCTCCTGCCTCCTGCTCCACCCCAGCCTGGCTTCTTCCCAATTTTTGCTAAAATTATACTTGTTTTTAAATCAGGAACCTGTAAGTTGTGCCTGCGTTGTAGCCCAGACTGGTTGTGTTGCTCTTGGGGAACATGGTACGGCTCACTTTCTCCCGTGATAGTGGCTTGGCATAGCGGCATGCTACTGCCTGCAGCATCCTGGGTTCCTCTCAGAGGTCTCTACTCAGATAAAGCCAAGAGTTTCAAATTCTTCAGAAAAGAATTTCAGGAGAGGTCGGTATGAAGCAGAGCTGGAGGTTTTTGAAGAAAAGGTTTTAACATAAATTTAAGTCTGAGTGTTAATGGAATGAGACATGCTTCAGGAAAGGGACCTGCTACCCACGTATAGATGTGAGCGTCTCAAGAGGGAATTAACTTAGATGTTTTTATGGGAGCCAGTATGTGATTTTGGTGTCTCCTGAGGTTATGTCTTAAAGGGTTGATAACGGCAGTGCCCCACAAATGAGATCACAGGGTGATTTCCGCGGTGCACTGGACAGGATTACAATCTGGTAAGATGAAACCGTTGAGTCATTAAAGCTTCACAAGGGAGTTTGGACATGTCTTTCGCTGTAAATGGAGTTTCTAATTTTCCTTGAGAGGCTCCTAGAAAAATGCTGGTTTATAGTTGGTAAAGGAAAAAAATGCCATGGCTGGTCATAAACACTTAAGATAAGTCACAGAGAAGGAATATTGACACTGTTCACAGCAAATGGTGCCGGAATTCTTTCTTTAGAAAAAAATGTTACATGTATGTTTGTCTGCATGTGTGTCAGTCCATCATGTGTGTGCCTACTGCCTGTGGAGCCTGGAGAAGGCCGTCGGTTCCACTGGAACTGGAGGTATGGGTGGTTGGATCCACCAGATGGCTGCTGAGAACCAATTCTGGGTCCTCTGCAAGATCAACAAGAGCTCCCAACCGCAGCACTGTCTTTTCAACCTCTGCATTAGAACTATTGACCCTTAGCCAGCAAGAGACTTTAGCTAGATACATGAGTTGAGGGGCTCCTGTCTCTTCCTGTGTCCCCTAATTTTCCCCTTCTTTTCTGCCTCAGTAGGATTTATGCACACAGGTCCCAGGTATTCGCTGGGAGCCTACCCATATTGCCTCAACCCACAATCTAAATTTATCCTTATCATCCCTCTTTCTAGTTCATATCCCCTTTGGGCGAGTACTTACGGAGTCTAGTCTAAGCCACATCTCCTCATTCTCCAGAAATATGGGGGAAGGGGTCGTTGGGTCCTTTTTCTGGTGAAGTAATTCTCTTTAAGCCAAGGCTAAGTTTCTAATCTTGGGATTCCCAAGTTGGAGAAAACAATGCATTTGTGGCATAAACTTGACAGTGTCTGTCAGTTGTCTCGTAGCAACACTAGGAAGTGAATGTTGGAAGCACAGGTTGGTGATGTGGGTTCTCCCTTTGTATGCTGTGAATATGTTTTACTACTGTTAGTTAATAAAGAAGCTGCTTTGGCCTATAGCAGGGCAGAATAGAGCTAAATGGGAAAATTAAACTGAATGCAGGGAGAAAGAAGGCAGAGTCAGGCAGATGCCATGTAGCCGCCGAAAAAGGAAGACACTGGAACTTTACTGGTAGGCCACAGCCTCGTAGTGATACATAATTAGTAGAAATGGGTTAGTTTAAGATATAAGAGCTAGCTAGGAATATGCCTGAGCCATTGGCAAAATAGTGTTGTAATTAATATAGTTTCTGTGTAGTTATACGGGTCTTGGCAGCTGGAAAATGAAGGCACAGTCTCTGCTTACAGATTAGTTATGAAGTTTGTGTCTTCAGTGCAGAGGCTCAGGGCCAAGACTGTGTTGCTCAGCTTTCTGTGACTGTATCGAACAACAGGTAACGAACCTGTGGATCGGAAAGGTTTAGTCCATTTTACAGTTTCCAAAGCTGTAGCTCACGGCCCCTTATTATCCTTGGGCCTGTGATGAGGCAACATACCCTGGCATGGAGCATGAGAAGGACCAGAGCTTTCTCATCTCCGCCTGGACAGGAAGTCAGAGAGACAACAGGAAAGATGAAAGTCCACCCCTCACTTTCAAGGGCATTCATTCTGCAGTGACCGGAAGACCTCCTTCTGAGACTTTCTACCTCTGCCCAGGTTGGGCAGTAAGCCTTGGCCCATGTCACAGGAGAACATTTCTGATCCAGTCTCTGGCTACAGCAAGGGTAGTAGTTGCCTGCCCCAGGATCATAAAGCTGAGAACAGCCACCCTTCCGGACCAGAAGTATAGGGTCTTTGTGCTATTTCACAATATGGTAAGGAGTGACCTAAATGGTCAGAGGTCTTGCTTCTGAGGAGTAAAGCTCAGACAGTGGTGTGGTATGGCAGACGTGGTAGGGGGCATCTTAATGATGAAACTCCATGACCAAAAGCGACTTGGGGAGGAAATGGTTTATTTTCCTCACAATTCCATATATTAGCTCATTATCAAAAGCAGGGAGAGGAGAAACTCAAACAGGGCAGGAACCTGATGCAGAGGCCATGGAGGAGCGCTGCTTACTGACTTGCCCCCATGGCTTGTTCAGCCTGCTTTCTTCCAGCACCCATGACCACCAGCCTAGGGGTGGCCCCACCCACAATGGACTGCCTTTGTCTTCGTATCTATCACTGTTTAAGAAAATGCTCTACAGTCCTGCCTACAGTTCTATCTTGTGACAAGTTAATATAAAACTATCCTGCCCAGGGTCCCAGTGAGTTTGGCACCTGTGTGTCACCTGGCATTAGTGGTTGCCATGGAGATAGGGTAGGACTGTCTTTTGGTAGTGGCCTTGTTTATAGACTCAGTTCTGAGATCTCACCAACCCAAACTGTCTATCTCTGTACCATGACCTATTGACCCCCCACACACACATGCATCTGTTTTTGTCATCATCCCAAAGTCCCTCAGTATTGTCACCTCAGCATACAGTTATCTAGGGCCTACTGGCATGAGCCCTGTGCTGTGTGTCGGGGGAGATAAAGATGACTATTCTGGCTCCTGCTTTGGCAGCTTAGTCTCATAGGCAGGACTGAACGTCAAAAGTAAACGCAATAAAGGGTTTCACGTGTTGTAACAATAACAATGAGTGCTCAGAGGAAGATGGTGTCCTTGGCACCAAGTCTAAAATAGTACAAGTCATTCAAGATACCATTGCTAGGGTCAGCTTCCTAGAAGAGGCAACCCAAAGTCAATAAAGCAACGTATGCTTGTCCCTGTGCAGGGCTTCCATGAGTCACCATCCAGGTTGTTCACGGCACAAGGTGTCCAGCAGAAGAAGAGGTGGAGATTAAAACCTAGCTCTCTCTTACTAGCCAACAATGAGATCTGTTGTCCACCCAGAGGGAGGAGACAGGCTTTTCAAGTTTAGAAAAAGGCATCATTTGGGCTGGCATTAGCTCTACAACTAAACCACTCTGTGAAGAGTTCTCAAGTAGGTATCTCATTTGTTGTTCTTAGCAACCACAGCAATATGGAAAAGGATGGGAAACACTCCAATCCAGGGAAGTTAAGGGGCTTGCGTGGGGTCCCAAGGTAATGGAAGTGGGAGGACCAGAATCCCTGCTCCTTTTCCCTCTCTCCATCTCACTGCCCGTGACTTCTGAAGACTGTCTCCAGACAGTCAGAGTCTACCTCCTCCCTGATGGGACTGCCTCTGCTTCTGATGGTCGCCTCGGTGGAGGGCAGCACTCAGGCATTGCAGAGAGCAGAGTGTGCTAACGCAGCGGGTCCCTTGCCCTGCCACGCATCTCACCGCAGCTAATGAATTGCTAATACAATTTTCTAGATAATTTTATTTCCATAGCCCCACATTTTAATGTGTTTCCAAAAGCTAGCATTTATTTGCTTAATCTCCCAGTGTAATAGAATCGGCCCTGACTCATCATACGTGCAAACAATCAGCTAGGCAGAAACGACAGCAAATTGTTTAATAACTCACATCTAGTCTTTAGATTTTTAACTTGCACGCACCAGCAGTTTTTCTTGTGCCTCGTTCACTCTTCAACCCTTCCCTGGTTTTCTTTTTCTTTCCTTCTTTTTTTTAAGTCCTTTTCTTTGACCGTGAATGTTGGTTTTTCAAGCAGAAGAGTGGGGAAAGTAGACACAAACCCTCTAAACCGTCTTCTCGCCCTGAGTCTTGGTTGGTGGTTAAGTGGCCAAGGAGGGAGCTTACTTATGCTTGTGTGAGAGCCTAGGAAGGAGAGAGAGACAGCTGGGGTCATAATAATATTTCTTCTTAACCAATAATCATGGAACCGTAAGCCTGTCAACGGTGTGCAGAGCTGGCCATTTGGAATTTTTTCACGGGTGCCGCTTTTCCTGACCAGACCACAGTTCCAGTCAGAATGCTCTCTTCCTGTCCACAAAGCCTTGGGCATCGTCTGGTCCTCACCTTCTTTCTGGAGCAGCACAGAAGCTATTAATCTCTCCCTGCTTCCAGCCACTTGGGACCCTCCACACCTTTGCCACCTACAGAGGCCCTGCCCATCGGGCTGTTGGAGACTTGTACCTGTCTTCGGGCCTTTTGAGTTGCTGTGACATGTGATTGTAGAGTGGAGGATTCGTATCTAGAAAATAATGTCTCACAGTCCTGAAGGCTGGGCAGTCTGAAATAGGGATCCCAGCATGGCTGGGTTCCCAGGAGGCCCCTCTTCCTAGTTGCAGACTGCAGACTTCTGTGCCCTGTGGTCTGACTGTGAGAAGGGATCCTCTTTATAAGGGCAGTAATAGTGTTGAGGAAGGCATCACTCCTGTAATCAGACTTGGTGAAGCCCCCACCTGCTGATACCCCACTTAGAGGACAATGATTTTAACATACTCACTTTGGGACTGGGAGAGGGGACACACATATCGAGACCTTTGGCCTCCTCCAGTCCTTCTATGGCCCCATTTTTGCCTAGGATGGTATCTGGGCTCTCCCTCCTGGGACATCTGGTCCTCTGTGATCTGACCTCCCTGGTTTTGAAGACTTCTCTCCATCCTCTATGCTCTGAAATCCATCTGCGGTGTTTCCTTAGCCAGGGATGGGCGCCCTGTTTCCTACTTTGGCTTCTCAGATAACATTCCGTTTCTCAGAGCAGAACTCACAGTCTCCCCTGAGGCTCTTGCGGATTCACCCTGGACTTGTCCATGCTCTGGGTGGTCTTTCTGGACCAGTGCCCTCCACCCCCAGATTCCCTGCCTCATCCCAGCCTGTTCATGATCACCAGGGAATGGCGTGAGACAGGAGAATGGACACAGGTGGAGGTGACCCAGTGGAGCAGCTTCCAAGCATCTTAAGGACAGCAAGGGGACTGAATGCCCCAGGAAATTCAGTCTACTCTGCTAGGTATTACCTTTTGGGGTATCCTCCTGGGGTACCATTCATTCACCTCCCATCCTGGGGATACAAGAACAAGACGTTTTGAGTGGTAAAAGGCATAGCTGTTTAGGAAGCCTGCTCCCCCAGGCTGATTTAAGGCAGCTGTTTGAACACCTGGCCTAATTGGGGCTTTCTGTGGGGTAGAGTTCAGGGTAAAGAGGGTGCAGGTGCTGGGAACCCTCAGCTTGAAGAAGCTCGGACCACTGTGCTGTGTGTTAGAATGTGTTGTGGACGGCCTCTGTTTGTTTACCAGGCTTGACAGGGCACTGAAGGACACAGTGTCACTGCTCCCAGTGGCTTGAAGGCCTCAGTGTCAGTGCTCGCAGTGGCTTCTGCCCAGGCAAACTGTTTCTTTCAGTGCATTGTCCTCCATCAGATGGGGCTGAGGACTTGAGATCTCTCCCAGAGATCTTACTGACTCCTTCCTGTTGGGCTTGGGTTTGGGAGGCTTCCGAGATCTGTGCCTGTGACCAGCTGTCTGTGCTCCCAGACCATTGCTGGAGTGCTCTTTGCATGCTTGGTGTTTGCTCTTTATTGCCTTGACTGCATCTCTTCTGGGGGAAGCCGAGACCAACAGGTGTTTCTAGTCCAGAGGTAAGATGGGGTTCAGAGGCTAGGGAGGTGGGTCCGTGGGTAAAGTGGTTGTTGTGCGAGCATGAGGACCTGCATTTGGGTGCCCCTCACCCACATAACAGCTAGGAGGCATGGCTGTGCATACCTGTAATCCCAACCCAGGCCCATGGCTCTCTGGCCAGTTAGCCTAGCCAAAACTGTTCAATGAAAGATTTTGTCTTCATGAAGTAAGATAGAGAGCCATAGAGGCTGCTTAGTGAGAGATCCTGTCTTGATGAAATAGATGGAGAGCCATCCTGATGTCAACCTCTGACCTCCAAACACCACCCCACACACATACACGAGGTCTGCTTTCCCAAAAGGTACACTGCACGCACACACACACACACACACACACACACACACACACGGGACTAGTGCACACCCACACACTAAAAAATAAAAATAGAGAGTTCAATCTGTGATTTCTGGAATCAAACAGACCAAGACATTTCTAGATTCCCGGTTCTGCCACTTTCTTACTGTGTGACCTTAGGCAAGCTATTTAACCTCTGTTTTTCTCTTTGTGAGAAGGTGGCTATGAACGCTTGCCCTATAGCGATGAACGTTTTAAATAAGTTGGCAGCACAAATAAAGCACCCAGCTAAGATGGCCTTTATTAGCCCTCCATCCTTCCTGCTCTTGGAGACTTGGAGGACATCTTCTTCCCCCACGCAGCCCTCCTAGTTATTGGGAGATAACTAGATATCTGCATGGCTGCAGATACCTAGACTTCAGTGTCTGCAAAGAGAGCACACACGGGTAATAATGAGAAGAGAGAGGATGGTGGGCCAGTGGTGACCCCTGCCTTTTATTCCAAACTGAGCCATGTGTGATCCTGAGGAGGCAAGAACCAGCCCTCCATTTCCAGTCAGGGAGGCAGCAAGGCTCTTCATCGTTCCCCTCCCTTCCTCTCTCGCCTGCCCCTGGAAGCTTCCTCATAACACCCCAAAGAGCCCATGACTTTCAGGAACCCAAGTGCTCTGGCACTCCCTCCATTTTGGACTAGACTGACAGACCTGACCACCTTTTCTGTTTATGTCCCTCACATGAGGGACAGCATTGTGGGACTGAGCACAGGCAGTGCTGCCCAGACACGGGCAGAGAGACAAGCAGATGGACTTGTGTCAGGACTGATGTCTTGGGGAGGTAAAGTCCAAAATAGCAGACAAGGAGCTATGAACTGAGACTCAGCTGGAAGGCTATGGATCCGGCATCAGAAAAGGGTTGATGAAGAGAAAATAGCAATCCACCTTTGTGGGGTTCAGTGGAGCACCTGGTCTGTTGGGCCAGCCAACCAAATGACAGGGCAGAACGAATATCTCCTGTAACTCACAGCTTGAAATCCTTTGGCCACTTCCCATTGGTCTTACGATGAAACCCGGAGCTTGTGGCATGACTGGTTGGGCTACATGATCTGGCTCTCAGTTCCTCTTCAGCCCCCTTCTCACCCTTCTTCCTGCTTCCACAGTTAGGACTGGTCATCCTACTCCACTTGGTTTAACTCCATCCATCCTCTTGAACCCTGTATGCTGGGTGGTATTGAAATTAGAGCAGGTCCCAGTATGTGTTTCCATTGTTCCATCCCCGGAAGCTCAAAGAGAGCCTTCCTTGTGGAAAGTATCACGATAGTATTTGTGGAATGAAGTGGCTCTCAGGATTCCTGATTTGCAAAATGGGAAAGTGGTTATAAGAGTGTCTGCCAGGGCCGGGCGGTGGTGGCGCACGCCTTTAATCCCAGCACTTGGGAGGCAGAGGCAGGCGGATCTCTGTGAGTTCGAGACCAGCCTGGTCTACAAGAGCTAGTTCCAGGACAGGCTCCAAAGCCACAGAGAAACCCTGTCTCGAAAAACCAAAAAAAAAAAAAAAAAAAAAAAAAAGAGTGTCTGCCAGGCATGGCGGCACACACCTTTAATCCCAGGACTCGGGAGGCAGAGGCAGGAGGATCTGAGTTTGAGGTCAGCCTGGTCTACAGAGCGAGTTCCAGGACATCCAGGGCTACACAGAGAAGCCTTGTCTTAAAAACAAAGGAATAAGGAAGGGAGGAAGGGAGGGAGGGAAGATGAAAAGAAAAGGACAGAACAGAGAATGTGGTCTCCAGCTAAGCTCAGGAAATGAATGAATGAATCCCAGCTATGAACTCCATGGAAATTGGGGTGAGTTGGTCTCCTGTGCTTCTCTCCTCTCCTTGTGTGGTTTACGGTTTGAAGAGAGTTATATTAACAACAGTGGTTAGTCCATAGGATCCAGGTCATTGTTGGCTTTCACAGGATCTACCCATCTTCCCACCGTTGCCTCAAACTCTGTAAATTCCCTGTGATTATAGGCCCCCAGTCACCCACTTTCTCCTGGACTGGACTCAAGACACTTGCAGAAATGCATTTGACTCTTCCTGTGGTTTTATGCCTTTTTCCACTAATCTTTAGGTCTCATGGAGACTGGACACCACTTAGCTACATTCAGGGTGCCCAGTCCACATTGCACGGCCTGGGCTGCCCCTGAGTTTGACCTTATGTGTGTGGGGAGGGGGATAGGATTTCTAGTCTGGCCTTGGATCTCGGTCTTGCTTACTCTCTCCTGCTGCTGTCTCCCACAGGCACGGACATGGCTGTTTTCTGTCTCCTGTGTGGGAAACGCTTCCAGGCCCAGAGCGCGCTCCAGCAGCACATGGAGGTCCACGCGGGCGTGCGCAGCTATATCTGCAGCGAGTGCAACCGCACCTTTCCCAGCCACACAGCTCTCAAGCGTCACCTTCGCTCACACACAGGTAGGCTGGTCCCAGGGGGGTGCGTGGGGACATTTCCGGACCTTATATCTGGGCTTAACCTCCAAAAATATTTTATGTGTTGGGGGAGGGGCGGTTCCAGGTTGAGGCGTTCTCAGCCTTTCTCTGCTTGAAGTTGTACATAGAAGAGCTTCTATAGAGTGTTTAAATGTTGACAGTTCTCCCAATCCACCACCCACCGCACACCTGTTTCCAGTCTTTCCATACACAGTGCAGAAAATAGTCATTAAGAAAAACACCATATTCTTGAGTTCTACTCTCAGAAACTTTGGTCCCCAGTGGGCTCTAGATGGCAACACCACTAATAAGGATTCCTAAGGGCTTCTGATGCGAGGGGGGAAGGGGTGTACTAAAATGCATTTTGAGAATAACTGACCTAACTCGATTACAATCCCACCACTTGCCCAATCCATCGAAGAATAGCACGGAAGTCAGCTCAGGGCTCCAGAGGGCACACTGAAGAACTCATCCTGCCTTCGCCACAGAGACAGGAGGCTTCTGCCTTGGCCTTAATGCAGTCTAGGGAAGACAATGAGAGCATTTGAGCAGTGAGCCATGAGATAGCTCTACTTGGCCAGTTCACACGATGGCGTGAAGGATGGGGTATGTGTGAGTCAAGGAGGCAGGGCTATTTGCCTAAGTCCTGGCCTATCCCTGCCACTACCCTCTAGTTTTAGGGGACAGGACACCCAGTGTCAGAGGGCCTTGAAGGAACCCTTGGTCTTTTCCTAACAGAGGAATCAATGACTTAATTCCTTTCTCTGCCCTAAAGCAAAATGAGATCATCTCTTACTGTCCCTTGGTGAAAGAATGCCAGTTTCTGAATTGTATGTCTCTATGTGTATATGTTATGATCTGTTTTTTTTTGGGGGGGGGGAAGCTGGGATTAAATCTCTAAGGGTGTAGCAGAGTGAATACACAGGCCTGCTAGAGAAGGCATAAATGTCCTGCACGCTTCATAGAGGGCCAGAAGAATTTCTCATTCTTCTAAGCCTTTTCATAACTCACGGATGGAATATATGTCTGGTCCTTACATGGGTGGCAGGCTCTGATGAGTAAGGAAGTTTTACTCTCGGGCTAAGCTGGACTGTCTTGCCAGTTGTAGGCATTCTCACCAAGAAGCCTGATTTGGCTCTGGGTTCTGGATCCCATCCTAGTCAGAGGAGCACAATGCCGTATCATTACCAAATGTGAACGGCTCACCAGATGCTTAGGACTGCCGAAGGCTGCTCAGTAGAAAGGAGGAGGTCTTAGCGGCCAAGGTCCAGCAGAGAGAAAAGGATGTGTGCTCAAGTACTTTCTCTACAGTGTCTATATAAGGATCTCCCAGTAAGATGTAGACACCATCTGCCAATGTCTCCCTCAATCTCCCTCAATAGGTCCCTAAGTTCAGTCTTCTGGAAGATGGTTAGCCTCCATTAGCCACTTCCGGGTATGCCACTGGGCCAAGTCCCTTGACTTCCCATGGCATGATGATTCGGGCCCTACTGAGTCCACCCAGGATGTAACTTACGTTGCCCATGCCACCTTCTCAGAGTTCAGTTAGCCCATGTCAGCACTGCTCTACCCTGTCAGCCATGCTTCAGATACCCAGCAAGGACAGTCTGGGAGAAACCCTTGCTTATTCTAGAAACACAGACATGTGTGCCCCTTGCACACACACATTTGGGCACCCATTGATTTTCACACCAGCTCGGCACAGGCTCTGCACACCCCCGACACAATGCCTCATTAATATTCTGTTGTTCTTGGCCCATTTGCTGCTGGGGCCGGTGTTTAGCATCAGCAGCTGTGTTTGGTGCGTTAGTCCAGCCGTGCTCTTGGCATTGATGGATCCTTGATTCACATGGCTCATCATATAATAAACTCTCAGCTGCACTGAAGGGAGGGGCCAAGAGGAAGGGCTCTGAGGAGCCCAGGGGCTGGGACGGGAGGTGGGAAGGATGACACTGGGCTTGGCCGGAGCTGAGAAAGCCACTAGGTAATGACAAACTGGGGAAGAAGGAGGGTCACAGGTGCCTTGGGCAGGCCAGAGGGGCTCTAATTAGTCTCGTTTGTCCTGCACTTAATGTCAAGCTCATTAACACGTCTACAGAGTTAATCAACATACCACAAATTGGATTTTGACTTCTGTCGCCAGTTCTATGTACATTATGGCCAGCCTGGCCTGACGCGATTAGTTCTCAGGGCGAGGGCTGTAGGCTTGGTGGTCACTGAGCTGTGAAACCCGGGTGGGGTGAGGGTGGGTATGTGTCTTTGGTGACTTGGTGACTTGTCATTTTTTCCCCTCTCATTCCCTGAATGCTTTTTATTCTTTCCCTGGGAAGACTCAAGAGAGTTCCTATTTAAACTCATTTAACATGTGATCCACTTCATAATTAAATTCATAAAAGTCTGATCAAACAAGCCCCTCTGCTGTTTGTTAAACTCTTAGGGCCCCCCTCTGGAAGCAAGAAGCACACACAGGCAATCAGCCAGCCCTCCCTCGCTGATGCCCCCTCTTCCTGTGCAGGGGCTTGTGGGGGAGGCTGGGTGACTGCCGATGTACGTTTTAATTACCGGCTTCAGCTGAAGTCTCATGTGGCCCTTGCTTTATTTATTTATTTATATCTTAATGAGGATACTGAATCTTTGATTAAAGTCGTAATCGTTGCCGATTCAGGAAGGAGGGGGAGCTGGATGTCAGACCAGACAGGGCCACGTGTGCAGACAGAGAGAGAAAGAGAGAGAGAGAGAGAGAGTCAGTCTCATGCATAAACTTCCCCCTACTATGGTAGACCCATAGCCAATTAGTACCTGTGTTAGTGAAGGCGAGCTTCTTCTTGGGCTTTGACAGGACTGGGTATAGGTTCCTTGGTATAGGTCCAGTAGTGAGAGACAAGGGTTAGTTTCCCCAGTCCAGAATTCCAGGACTCAGTCCATCTCTAGATCACTGGCCAACCAGGCCCTTGGGCCAGGACACTGCCCCTTAGATGATGAGGATAGAGATGGTTCTTTGTGCTTCTTTGATGGAGACCCACCCACCCCCTATGCCCTCGGTGCTTCTTTGTACATCTTTCACCCTCTGAGAGAGTCGGCCAATGAACAGGCCCCAGCAACCACTCCCCAGAGTCCCAGAAACTGCTCCGAGTCATCAGAGGAGATGAGCATTTATGTGGGTGCAGGGGCCTACATTCGGGAAGTAGGATGTTTGGTTATCAGCCCACGGATGGGAGAAGGCAGAGAGAGTAAAATACCCTTTTAAAGAGGAAGTGAAGGCACAGGCCTGCGAGTCTATAAGGAGAAGGACAATTTATGCCCAGGCACGAGCACAGTTTGACATGGGGATAATGAAAAAACGTAGGTCATTGTGGATGACTTAAGCCTTCAGCAGCTGAAGAGAATGTATGAAATGCAGAGGACATTACACGGTTGGCAGCCCCGCACATCTGCAGAGGAACAAGTGAAATACAGTGGGCCATTCTTTACCATAAACTGTGGTTGTTGGAGATGCAGCCCAGAGAGATTGTAATTACAGTGACAAGACGAATCAGCGATATTTAAATATTCATGAACGAAGTCTGGGGTGATCAATCTATCTTTATTGTCTGCGCCTTCACTCCTGTAATAAATAAGTAGCTCAAGTCCTCACCTTTCATCCCCCAAGCTTGACACCTCGGTTACAAAAATGCAAGGTGGTTAACCCCACTCCCTACCTCCCCCCAGTCCACAGAGATTGAAGAGTAGAGTGTCCCGCGGAGAGAATGGTAAGTTAATGGGCATAATTCTAGACTCAAGAAGGGCTGTTCTTCCCAGCCCAATACCCAGAATTCTCCAAGAGTTGGTTCTGAGTTATTCCTGGGCAAGCACTGAGGGGATAAGGGTGGGCAAGGCTTCTTAGTGGCTCCGTTAGTCAGTACAATACAATGTGTCATTTAGCCATGTGGTAAGTGACCAGTGTCCAGACCCTGGGATGAGACCATAGCCTGAGTTCCAGTCTAGCTACTTCTAGCTGGGTGACCTTGGGACAGTGGTTAAATATCTCTAAGCAACCCTCTATCTCCCCTTCTTTGTGAGATAAGCGTATTTTTCATCAGATAGTTTGCATGACCATGTGACATGATCCCCCTGAGGTCCTCAGCATAGCGGTAAGAATACGGCAAATATGGGCCATTTAAATGGGAAATAATTCTTTTAAAATTCTTTTAAAAATTGTATTATTTTTCTATGAATAAAGGACCAAAAGTGTTCAATATTCTTCTCTTTGGGGACAGAGAAGGCAGAGTAGCTTAGTCTGCATGGAGAACTGAAGGGGAGCATCCAAATGGCGGTGATGGATGAGCTGGGCTTTGAAGGATGGCTAGGGGTTCACCAGGGAAAGATGTGGAAACGAGGCAGCAGGAATAGCGGTTAACTGGTGGAGTAGGAGAAGGAGCAGATGACATTTGGGGAGCAGGGGAGTTGGAGGGATTGTTTTGAGGGTGGGGAAGCTAGGCTGGAGTGGCCCTTGGCTCTGAGCGGGAGGAAAGGGAGAAGAAACCGGAAGTGTGAGTTAAGTCTGAAAGCCCGGCTCCGTTCCACCCTCACGGGACACTGCTTTCTGAGGGTTGCAGCTCTTTGCTGAGCCAGGCAGGCTTTCTTTTCCTGAGACTGGCTGTTATCCCATGAACGACTGTGGGGCCATAGTAAAATCCGGGTGTGAACACAGGAACCGCTCACTGTTCACGTGGTGGGGACTAGCCAAATCACCTTTGAAGGTGGTGAACACAGGCAATCTCAGGACACCGAGTGTACCCTGCTGTCCCTGAAACAGAGGCAGGAGGAAGCAAGGATCTGAATCAGCCCCTTGTCCTCACAGGTGACCACCCATATGAGTGTGAGTTCTGTGGCAGCTGCTTCCGGGATGAGAGCACACTCAAGAGCCACAAGCGCATCCACACCGGGGAGAAGCCCTATGAGTGCAACGGCTGTGGCAAGAAATTCAGCCTCAAGCACCAGTTGGAAACGCACTACAGGGTTCACACAGGTACCGAGGGCCGGGAATGGGCCCCAGGCTGGCTCTGAGACCTGGGTGGTGACTGGAAGTGGGTGGTTTTGAGAGAAGAAGCCCTGGTAAACATGGCTTAGGGTTCAACCAGAGAGAAAAGGGATAATACGGAGATGGGAGCGAAGGCGCGATGGTTTAAGAGTGCTTCCTGTTCTTCCAGAGGACCAGAGTTTGGTTCCCAGAACCCTCTGCTTGCCTCAGAGGGCACCACATTCATGTGCACACATGCACACAAATAAAAATTTTTTTTTAAAAAAAAGAGAGAGATAATATCATGGTCTGGGTACCATGACCCTTCTCTCAAGGCCAAGACAGGCATTACTAATCAGGCGTGGCAGATAAGAGTAATCAATTGCAGCACGTGTCTCATGGGCATGGGCAGTCCCCTGAAGTAATCATACCAAAAAGTCGTCCAGGAGTGCTAGGCAATGTGATGCTTATTCCAGATCCTAAATTAAGATTAAGTTGGCCAGATTAGTGAAAAGTGAAATTTGAGTGGTTTCATTTTCTTCCATTCATGATTGGAGGCAGAATTAGAGGGCGTTAAGTTATGATAAGGGTCAGAAATTGTGACATTGATTCTGGTCTGTTCTGAAAAGAAAGGAGCCCATGTCTCTAACAGGAGAATCCCCCTTCCTTTCCACATAGAATAAATGTGAGCTTCATTTCCACTGTGGTCTCAGGACAGACAGACAGATATACAGGGTTTAGAGTTGGAGGCAGCTAGAGCTGGCATCTGCTTAACTGGAAAACCTATTTCTTCCCCATTTCAAGTTCAATGACATCACCTTGGTTGCTTAAAAGCGGCCCCAGTGGGAGTATTGACCGCATAGCAATAGAACTATGTGTCTTCGGAGAGCTGGCTGTTAAACACCCACCCCCTGCAGTCTGCCAGCTGAGGGGAGGTAGCATTTCCTGTGAGGCTGAGGGTGCAACAGAGCAAAGGAAGATGCCCTTCCTGATCAGGGGGGACAGCACCCAGTCCAGAGGAGGGCATGGTGACCTCAGCTAGCTTAAGGGAGGGCATAGGTTGGGGAGGAGTGGGCAACCAGCAGAAGGCAGAGCTGTTCTCGGGACTCTGTCTTCTCTCCTGAGCTCTGTTTTTCTTGCCCCTAGCTCAAAGCCACAGGAGGGGAGGGGATGTTCATTGCTGACAACATCTGTAACCCAGGGAATATCCCAGAGTCCCAGGGTTTCCTCAGTCCCTTGTTGTGGGATGTGACCTAGTGGGCAGATCATTAAATGCATTGGCAGTGACTATTGTAAATAGCTGGTCGATAGTTAGATCACTTCGGCTGTTCATTACTTCATTATTTGCCAGAGCCTCAGCACAGAGGAGTATCGATGGCTAGATGGCTGACCAGTTAATTACTGTATTGAAACAAGGTTCCCTTACATCTCTGCTCAGCTCCAGGGCACTCTAGTGGAAGGGAGATCTGGAAAGCAGACTAGGGTGTCATTGTACACTCCTAGGTTCTCTGTACAGCCACCCGCTACCAGCCCTAGAATGGGAAGTAAAGTCTAGGAGAGGGCTTTAGAGCCTTAGTGAGTAGATGGCTCCAGGTGGGATATGTTTGAAGGACTGGGCTCCTTGGATTGCCCCTGCCCCTCCCCCTCCTTACTATCTGTAGCTCTAAAAAGACTCCACCCACTTCCCTGTTTCCTATGGATGAGCTTTGCTATGAGGAAGCATCCTGAAGGACTTCTGAGACTTACTACCTCCTTTCTCAGTCCACGTTTCCTTAATTAGAAGGAAAACTCCCTGCCTAAAGACAATGTGACAAGGGGCCAGAGCTCCATAGATCATTTCTAGCTGCCAGTTTCTAGCTACGTTAGCCAATAACCATACTATATAACCCTATCACCGTACCAATAGCCCTGTGTGATCAATCGCTACCATGTTGGATGGGAAGTTCTGTTGGAGACTACAAGGCTAGAAGAATGTCCATTCTCCAGCAAGCCTAAGGATGACCCATGGCCCTCTCGGTCCTCACTTCCCCCTGTCCTGCCTTGTCTCCTCCACAGGTGAGAAGCCCTTCGAGTGCAAACTCTGCCACCAGCGCTCCCGAGACTACTCGGCCATGATCAAGCACCTGAGAACGCACAATGGCGCCTCGCCCTATCAGTGCACCATCTGCACGGAGTACTGCCCCAGCCTCTCCTCCATGCAGAAGCACATGAAAGGCCACAAGCCGGAGGAGATCCCCCCCGACTGGAGGATAGAGAAGACATACCTCTACCTGTGTTATGTGTGAAGCAGGGAACCCCCCCACATAGGATAGAGCAATGGCGGGAGCCCGCAAAGATGAGCTAGAGCAAGATAAAGTGGAAAGACTGTGCAGAGAAAAAAGGGGGAAATAGAAAAGAGAAAGAGAGAGAAGGAGAAGGAAACTAAGTAGTTACTTGGCCTTGGATTCCTTCTGGGATTCTAGGCCATCCGGTTGTCATACTGCTGCCCCTTCCTTGGGGTTTCTACCCAACTTGGTTCTCTTGGGTGGGTGGGGTGGTTTTGCTCATTCACACAGTGGCATATTTTTCTCCTCTCCGCATCCTAGACCTTTCTTTTGTGTCCAGAAATGGAGCCCAAAAAGCAAGTGCGAGGTCCTTGGGTCAGAGCCACTGCCTCTGCCCTCACTCCTTCCTTCCCCTCCTTGGAAGAGGGCAGGAAGGGAGCAGAGAGGGCCACTGGTGGCAATGCGAGGTGGTGTCTCTGATTGACTGCCGCTCAGAGTGGCGGCTCTGGAAGACTGGGGGCAGACTGGGAAGGGAAAGGGCTTCCTGCTCTGCCCAGCGCTGCCTGCTGCCCCTCATGGTCTCTGAGAGCCCCATGGCTCGTCTCACCCTTCAGCTCCTTGCACCTGCTTGATGGCTGTCCTCTGATCACAAGGGGCTCACTCCCTGTGTGGATCTGGACTGTGTCTTCCTTAGGTCCCTCCTGGGGAAAACTGGGTCAGATTCCAAAACCCCTTCCTTCTTTCCCTTAGCTTTCAGAGAACACAGAACAAAATAAATCCGCACTGAACCCCAGCCAAACCCCCTCATGTGCAAGATCCCTGCTGACCTGCTTTCTGCTTGCAAAAAGGAAACAAAACAAAAACCAACTAAATATATTCCATCCCACCATCCAAACAAGCACACATCACCGCAACCCCACTTCGGCCCCTAGGGGAAGGAATGCCATCATCCTATTGAAAGGTCCCATTGCCAGGAGAAGGAGTGGATGCTCTCCTGCGGGTGAACTTTACCTGCCGGAGGGACTGGATGTCCTGACAGAGCATGGTGGGAGAACTAGCCACCAGGCGCAGGGTGGAGGGGAGTTGCTATCACAGTGAGGATCTTTTAACCCCAGATCTGGAAATTAGCACTGAATTCCTGGCTCGGGTCCCGCAGTCTCCAGGGATCAGGGAGGAGGAGCCGAACACGCTTTGGCCTCTTGTTACGTTTGCTTTTAGCACATTGTACTTGAATTACCTCACTTTTTATTTTTTGTGACCTCATGAGCTTTTTAACCCCCTATCTCTTTTCCCCCCTTTGGTTGCGTGGGGAGGGTTGTTGGAGGAATGGGGAGAGTGTGTCTTTCTGTTCCAGCAGAAGTTAATAGTTGGCTTTGAATCTGATCTGGTAGAAAACCTCCCCTTCTCTGGAGGGAAGCTGTCCGGAAAAGTGGACCACTCAGGATCTGAATGGAAGGCCAGGAGGACTGAGGAGGTGGTGGGAATGGAGAGAATGACAATTGGGTGGGTTCTTAGGGCCCCTGTAGTGTCACGTACGGGTCATTCTTGGCACCGTCCAGGGCTCAGACTATCAGTGCCCAGCTTTAGGTCAGCCTGAAACACTTTAGAGGAAAGTCCCACTGGTTGTAGAATTATCAGGGCTGTTCAGGCTTGGTGGGGCAGAGGGTGGGCTGTTATTAAGATCTATACAACCACACAGTCCCCTCCTTGTGCTGTTACCACTGCCAAAATTAGTATATTTTCATGGCTGGTATGTGTGTGAGGAGCGGACCAGCCTGGTTTTTGTTTTTTGTTTGTTTGGGTTTTTTGGGGGGGGTTGCTGGGTGGGGGATTGTTTTTCTAAAAGCTACCTCTTCTGTTTGTCCAGTCTTTCGTTCCTTCTGCAGTTCAGCCTCCTCCCACCCTCCAGCCTCCCCACCCTGAATTTTGGAAAGCACATTTGCAGTAATCCCTTTTGCTTTGGGATGAGCCCTCCCTTTCATGCTTACGTATAACTGTTGCTTTCCTCCTCCTCCTCCTCCTCCTCCTCCTCCTCCTCCTCCTCCTCCTCCTCCTCCTCCTCCTTTTCTGAGACAGTCATAGCTGTGTTTTGATCTTAGGGTTTAAAAAGTGGTTTAGGGAAGCCATTGGCAGGGGCAAAGGCCCGTGAAGAATAGCAGAAGGTCCGAGGGATGGGCGCTGCTGTAACCACTCCCTCTGTCCCTCGGCCAAGCCCCTGTCCCTCCCATCTTCCCCTTCAATCTCATCTGCCATATCTGAAGGCCTTAAAAAGTGTGTGTTGGGAGGATGTGGTTTGCGGGTGCTTGCCCCTCCAGTGTGAAGTAGGGATGGTAAAGTACAGGGGGCGCTATTTCGGAACTATAGTTAGTAGTGACTTAGTGCTTTGGGGAGGCAAAAAGTTTAAACTTGAAACATGTGACCAGAACCGTTGTCATGTTTATAATGTGAAAAGAGAATCTTTCTAGGGAAGAGCCATCTGTAAAAATCCTTCTGCACTATGGCTCTCTCCCCCAGACCAGGGGGATAAAGTGGGAGCTGCTGACCTTTGGGGGTTCTGTAAATCTGAGAAAACAGTATTTTTAGCAGTAAGATGTCATTCAAAATTGGTGGCAGGGGGTGGGGTGGGTAAATAGCCAACTGTTCCATAGAACTGACTGGTCCCTTGCTTCCCAGCCCTTCCCACTCAGCCTGCCCCTCCCACCGCTCCTTCTGCCCAATCATAAAAGTTTGAGACGGTTGAGCAGATCTTTGCAAACTGTAATATTTTTGTAGTATTTGTTAGCTCCTTCTTCAGTTCTGCAGGACCTTGCTCTTTCCTTTTGTAATGTGAATAGGAAAAAAAGATTTAAAAAGAGAAAAAGTTAAAAAAAAAAAAGTTCACCACCATCAATAGCAAAATAACCCTTTGTACGTATGTGTATGTGTATATGTGTGTATGTGCTTGTGTTGTGTGTGTGTGTGCGTGCTTGTGTCGTGTCCTGTGTCTGTGTGTGTGCGCATGCGCGACTGGAGGTGAATCCATGCTGCGTTGTCTGTGCTGCTGTCTCAGTGTTGGATGGTACTCAATCAGCACCTACCTGCCCTGTCTGTCCCTGAGGATTCTGGGAATCCTAGTGGAGGCAGGGACAGCTTAGAAAGGACACTTTCCTTGTTTCCCTTGCAGCCCGGACCCCAAGATGTTCCAGCATGCCTCTCCTCCAGCTCCCACTCACAAAGAGGAAACGGTTTTCAGGTTGCCAGGACCTTTTCTGCTGGGCTTGATGGCCACTGGGCAGGTAGGGGGCTGTTGGGAAGCTTTCTGGAGCCCCCACAATTGGGGAAACTAGAAGGATGGCGGCACTTTCCTTCCCAGGGAAGCTAGAATTGTATTTATTCCAGTCCTCTTTGAGACTTCTGGTTTGTCATTCTTTGCCTTTGGTAGTATTCTTACCAAACCCAATACTGCCTTATCTGGCTCTGTGACCTTCTCCCGCCTAGCAAATCCAAGCTGCTCACTGGTCCCTCCCCTTGCCCAGTTTCTACGAATGAATCCTTAATGCATTTGGTGACCTTGATCCTTCCCTCAGTGTTCCTCCCCTCCTCACTCCTTTATGCATTTAAAGCATTAAAATCCTATGTGTATATGGGATAGACAAATATATATATATATATAGAAAGAGATATAGCAAGAGAGATATAAAATAGAAAAATGACATTGCTGCTCGGCTGCTTTACATGAAGAAGAGGAAGGCAGATCTGGGTACAAGGGTGGATCGGAAGGCTGGGGGAACCCAGTGATTCAGTACAATCCAGGGATGCTACACGGGCTTATTTAAATCTTTGTGCCTGAACAGTTTTTTTCATGTTTAGAAAAGAAAAAAAAAAAACTGCTGCAAATTTTTACAAGTGTATGGTACGCTTCCAGATGCAATGGGTGTGACCGGGTGAGAGGGCCAGGGCCCTTTGTTAGAGGGGAGCAAGCAGGAAGCACTTTTGGTCTTGGGCCATTATGGGGGGAGTAGAATGGGTAGACTTTCGGCCAATCCCCTGGCAAGCCAGACTAGGGTGGTCACTGGGGACACTGATCCGTGAGACAGATGCATAAAGAGCTGGGGTTCTGTTGGTTTATTTTTCCTTCTGCTTGTTTTGCCACCCCCTTCCATCCGGTCTCCTCCTCTCCTGGAACTTCCGGCTTGGCTCCTGTGGCTTCAACTTATCTGGAGATGCCCGTAGGAGGACTAACAGCAGAACTCATGAGTGGAGGGGGGGAAAGAGATGCCCAAAAGAAGGGTGCAGGGCAAACAGAATAGGTGTGATCAGGGGAAAGGATGAGGAGAAAGGAGTAGAAGCCCCAGCAAGCCTGCCTGCCTACCAGCAGCTCTGAGTCCTCGGCTCCTGGGTGGCCCACTTTGCAGACAGGGTCCCTCCTCCCCGCGTGTATCATAGTGTTTGTTCACATAGTGTTATGCATGCATCCTTGTAAGGTGAAGAACCGTCATGATGCACCATGCCATCGCCCTATATATAAAGATAAATATATATATATATGTATGTAAGTTATAGCACTGAGGGCCCTGTGGCCCTGCTGGACCAAGCAAAACTAAGCCTTTTGGTTTGGGTGTTATGTTTTGTTCCTTTTTTTTTTTTTTTTTTTTTTTTTTGCTTGTCTGATGTAAGAGCACAAGTGCCAGTCCAATTGCTTTGTATCACAGAATAGTGTTTTTAATTCATCAATGTTCTAGTTAATGTCTACCTCAGCACCTCCTCTTAGCCTAATTCTAGGAGGTTGCCCAATTTTGTTTCTTCAGCTTTCTTGGTTCTTTTCGTTGTTGTACAAATCAATCTCCCCACCCTGGTCTCTTCCTCCTTCTTCCTCTCCTCTTCACCTACCCTCTTTTCCCCTCAGGTCCTCCTCCCTCCTGTCAGTCCCATCTCTCCCTCCCCTTGCCTCACTTTCCCCCAGTCCAGATTGCCAGTTCTTTCTGTCCACTCGAAGTACGCTCCCCTCCATTGCCGCTTATCCACACCTGCCTTCGTTTCGTGTAGATTGATGCATTTCTTTGTAACTTCAGTGTTTCTGACAAGATTTAAAAAAAATTAAGGAGAAAGACGACTTTCCTGCTGCAGGTTTTTTTCTTCATGTGTCACTAAGTGAAGTTTGTGCCTTCTATAGCAAAGAGAATATTTTTTACATCCTACTAACAGTAGATTTTTTTGTAGTGAACATTTTTTGTATTTTTATTTATAAGTCTCATAAGAAAAATAGCGATGTTCAGTTGTATACCTTGAATCTGCAGTTAGAAGAGAATAAAGTTAATTCAGTTGTCTCTGGCTCCAAGTGTCCTTTAAAAAAATGTGCCTTTTTTTTCTGTCTCGGGTGGGAACACAGCTGGGATTTCTGCCTGGTGATGAAGAGGAAGTTATGTGTTAACATTAAGTCTTGATTTCTCTTGCATTCTTATGATTTGGTGTGTCTGTGCATGCATGTAGACATGGGTACCCACGTGAACACCTGCTATGATGCACAGTTCTCTCCGTCCACCATATAGGGCCTGGGGATCACACTCAAATCCTCGAGTGGCAAGTTCCTTTGACAGTAAGCCATCTCAGCAACCACACATTCAGCCTTAATTACATACACTTTAATGCTACATGTGTAAGTCACATACCCAGGGATGTAACACAGGCCATCAGGCCTGGCAGCCAGTGTTTCTACCCACGACGCCATTTTACTGGTCCCCATTCTTGCCTTAAAATCTTTTTTTGTTACATTTTATTTATCGTGTGTCTGTATGTACAAATGCCAAGCACATGCATAAAGATCAGAAGACAACTCTAAAATAGTTGAAGAACTATTTTATTTTGTGTATGAGTGTTTTGTCTGTATGTATGTGCACCATATATGTGCCTGGTACCTTCTGAGGTGAGAGGAGGACCTCGGATCCCCTGAAACCAAGGTTAGAAATGGTTGTGAGCCGTCACGTGGGTGCTGGGAATCAAACCTGGGTCTTCAGCAAGAGCAACAAGTGCTCTTAACCACTTAGCCATCTATCCATCCCAGAATGCAACTTTTGGGAGTCAATTCTCTGTTTACCATGTGAGTCTTGGGAATTGAGCTCTGACGATCAGGCTTAGCAGCAGGTGTCTTTACCCACGGAGCTCCCTTACCAGCCCAACAGTTACCTTGCTTTTGGGGAGTGGGGTTCAAGAAGCACTGGGAATTTAGGAAGCAGCACTCGCAGAGTTTCAAAATGTGTGGTGATTGCTCAGGACCATGAACTGGCACTGGTGATCAAACTTCACATCCAGGTCAGATACCAAAGCAGGTTACTTTTCCCAGGTCCAGAGGCGGGGTCTCCAATCGTCATCAAAGTTAAATATACTTCAAAGTTGCCTCAACACAAAGCCTGCACCCAGTAGAAGGGCCTCAGTTCCGTTCTGTGGCAGCCAAGGGCTGTTGCAAAGCTGGAGGTGTTGCTCAGTGATATGGTACCCGCCTGACATGTCCAAAGCCTGGGGTTCCATTCCTTCCTCGGCTGCAGGTGGAAGCCCCACCCAACTCATCTTCAGTCCTATACCCAGTTCTGCTTAAATCCTGGATGCATAGGCTAGCATTCCAGCTTTTCTCCTCCAGCATCATCCACTTTTCCACTGAGACACAGATGGGACTCAGATCATGGCTACCACAACGGGTCACTGCAGTGTTAACAAGGGTGAGCATTGACCTGGCCACAGCTGACTTCAAGTCACCAGCCCGTGTCCCCTGCTGTTCAATTTAAAGAAAATCTCTCTCTCTGTCTTTCTCTGTCTCTGTCTCTCTCTGTCTCTCTCTCTCTCTGTCTCTCTGTCTCTCTCTCTCTCTCTCTCTGTGTGTGTGTGTGTGTGTGTGTGTGTATTCCAGTTCCTATTCTCCCAGGTCCTGCCTGGGTCTGGCTGGTTCTGCAGTTGTTGAGCTGAGAGACATTTAAGTCACACTAACCTTCCCAGGAAGAGGTCCAGCTCAGGACAGGCAGCCCCCCATCCTTCAGAGCCTTTCTGTCCTCTGCTCTGTTCTGCTTTCCTTACCTCCTCTTTCCCCTGATCTTCCACCCAGGTTTGCATCTCTCTTCTTCATTCCTCTGCTTCCTTCTCTCCCTATCTCTCACTCTCATTTCTGGGAGATTTCTTTTGCCCTATACCTCGGTCCCATGTCAGGGTTCCCCCCTCTAGAAAAACAGTACTTGGCCAAAGATGTGTATGTTTTGATTGGGATCTGCTCCCCTCAACCCTTGCCCCTCTTGACCAGCCCCCGCCCCTCCTCCCTGCACCCCGCCCCTCCCTCAGACCTCAGCTTTCTTTGACAGATGGGAGGGCAGTGGGCACTCCCTCTTTAAAACAACATTTAATCGCCGTTTTCTGTTCTTGGACATCAAAGCTGGGGCTTAGGCGCTGCACTGGGGTCCTGGCGGCGCAGGCTATGGGGGAGAGGAGGTGAGTGAATAGGGGCTGGCTGAATGGGCTTTGTGTGACTGCCGGGGTCTGCCTGCTTTACATGCTCTTTGACCCAGATATGATCTCATGGAGAGAAAGGGGCCCGGCCAGGCCAGCCTGAGAACGCTCCTCCGAGGCCTGCCGCAGCCCCTCCTCCCTCGCTGGGCAGCGGGCTGCAGCTGCCCTCTGCCCCAGCCCACAGCATGGGCAACCTCCTCCAGGGCAGGCCTCGCCCAAGGTGGGGGTAGGGTGGGGCACGAGGCCGAGGTCAGAAGAGGGGACAGGCAGCTGGGCTGGAAAGATACAGCCCCAGATTGGGTGGATAGGGATCTTCTCACTTGCGTTCTCTGGGGTGGTTGTCTGGAAGTCCCCCCCCCACACACACACACATACACACACACACACACACACACACGGGCGTGCACCCGTGCTATTCCTTCCTGTCCAGAGCTCCCTGTCACTACTGCCTAAGTTCAGGTATACCCTTGATGGAGACCCATCCAGTGGCTCTGAGTGTCCCCAGGGAGCAGAGCTGAAGCCCATCGCTAACAGAAGTCTGAAGACAACTCACAAGAGTGAGGCAGATGAAATAAAGATGGGCAAATCCAAGGACCCCACCATCCAATCACCATCCACCTTCCCACTGGGCTTTCTGCAGCCATGCTCCCTTCCTCTTGGCTGCCCCAGAGCCCCCTGGCCCCAGAATCTAGAAGGGGAGGAGACTGTACACGTCTACCTGTGCCTTCTGCACCTGCTCTTCCCTCTTCCATCCTGTACTTTGCCTGCAGTGGACATAACGCACCCCCCTCCCCAATACAAATAGCTTATCATTGGAGAGCCCCTGGTGGTGGTTCTTCATTACCCTAGGATGGGGTCCAAGCTTCCCAGTGAGACCCGTAGTGGCAGCCCCCGCCTGACACCCCCATCTGTCCTCCAGACCCGCCCCCACCTTGCTGTGGTTAACCTGATCACCAGGATGGTTTTAGGGTCAAGCTCCCTGCTCCCCACCTGGTCCTCTCAGCTTCCCCGTGTTGTTCTTCCATCTCAAACACACTACCTTTCTCAGGAAACCTTTCCTAGCTGCCTGCGACTGAATTAGGTGCCCTGTTATGCAGACCCTACGCCCTACCGTATGGCACAGTGCATTAGAGTCACCTCAGCTCCCCATTGTCCCCATCTTCACACATCAACTTCCTTGAGGTTAGGAACCATGTGTTCTGTGTCTTCGTGTTCCTGGAGTCTAACACTGCACTTGGCAGGTGCTCAATAAATCTTTGTTGAATACACGGATGGAAAAAAGATGGAGGGAAGAAGAGAGACAATTAGCTCCCTGGAACTGAGGATGCAGTTGTCAAGGGTGAGGGAAATGAGGGACGTAGGAAGAAGCCCCCTCCACGTGCCCATCTAGGCCCCTCCCCATGATGTCAAGGACCAGTAAGCAGGCTAGGCGGGGCTCAGTGTGGGCTCCTATTGCCTTGTCCTTGTGCCTGTATTTGTTCCCAAGGCCAGGTGGAAGAAAGCGAGAAGGTGTGGCAAACTCAGGATGGTGGCATTTTATAGCTGGGGACTACCTGGGTCTGTCCTGTCCAGGATGGGCATCTTCTCATGCAGACCGCAGGTCTTTGCTCCACAGGGAGGCCCCAGCTCTCTCTACACTTCCAGGCCCAGAACGGAAGCTCTCTCCACCAGAGTGTTGACTCCCCTGGGCTGGGAGTTTTGCGCCCCAGGGGTGCCTCAGTGAAAGTGAACTGGCTCATTTAAACCTGACTCCGAAGCCCTGCAGCCCCCTGCAGAGCTAATTACCCTGCAGTTCCAAACTGATTGCTGTACACTAAGCTTAAGCCCTCCTTTATTTATTTACTGACTACATTAATAGCAAAGGCAAGCGGCTGTCAGCTGCTCCTGACTGTAACTGCAGACTGTTCCCTGCTGCCCTGCTTCTTCTCTACCTGACATAGAGCCCCAAGCTCACCACCCTAACCCAACCCCCGAGGCCAGACTATGAGAATTCAGTTTTGTCCAGACCCTGCTCCTGACATGCTGAGTGCCTTCTCTGTCTGACTCTTGGGAGAGACAACAGCCAGAGCTCACCAGTGGGTGCGTGGGGCAGAGGGTGGGGCACCTTTCATTTACAGGACATGCCATAAACAAGCTCCTATTAGCCACGCGGCTCATGTGAAGAGGTATCGGCCATTGGTTTCCTTTTACGGAGAGTAAATAGAGGTGGCACACTTGCCCTTTCTTTTCCCAGTGTGCCCTGTTAAGGGCGAAGCTCCTCTATTCTCTCTCCTTGGATTGACAGTCTTCATCCTGATGCCCGCTCCCACAGCACTAACCCGTTGTCACCATGGAGGAATTCCTCCATGGGTTGAATCAAACCCCCCAGACTCTCAGTGTTTACTGCCCCATTCATGTACTTGGCCAGAATTTGCTGGAATCAGGGAACATTCCCAAGAGACATTCCAGGGCAGGCCTGAGTCAGGTCTCACTACCCTGGCCTCTCACATACCTGGGGAAGTGCCGCAAAGACAGCTACAGTATCCGTGACATGGTGCCTTGCCTCTTTCCCGTTCTGTGGCTCAGAGAGCCCATGGCTGTGCATGCATGGTCCCTGTCAGCTTCTCTGATGTCCCCACGTCCTCTAGGCAATCCTGGGTTCTAGCCATGAAACACAGTGGTATTCCAAAGAGCAGAATGGCACCAATAGGACTTACGGAACCAATCATCCAGCCTTCACTATGATTCAGACTAGCCTGGTGGCTGTCACACAGGGCATCACTGAGGAAAAGGGACAGGTGGCGTTTGACAAGAAGAACCTGGGATTCAAAGTCAAAAGGACCCTGTGTTTCAGGCCAGATCAGTTATGCATTGTATGACTTTGATTGCATACAAAGACTCTCCAAGGGCCCCTCTTTTCAACTGTGAGTTGGGACAGCAAATTTTAACCCAGCTACTCTCAGAGTACTTGTTATGACAACTGGAGAGAGACCCCAGATCAGCTTTCTAAAGACACTTATGACATTGTAAGCTATAAGGGGACAGGGAAGGCACGAGATGGCCTGGAAGGGGAGCTGGAGGCTTAGGGGTTCCTTCCTGGACCAGAAGCCCCGGTGCTGAAGCCCACCACAATGTCTGGCTAGAAGCAAAACTAGGACTCTGTCTCCACCTACTGGATAGTGCCTAAAGTTCCTTCTGCTTGCCGGGGCAATCTGGAAAGTAACTGGGATATTATTGAACCTGGTTTCGGTGGGTCCCCAGATAAGATATAGGCCATGGGGAACAATGGGTAAAGCAGGAGCTATGATTCACGCTCATGCCAGGTGGGGAGTCAGAGGGATCTTTCTGGAAGTCCTCGGGAGCCACTCTTCACTCTTGACTTTTTCTCCCATCTTTCTTCCCATTACCTGTTGGCCGTCTAGATCCTACTCTTCTCCTGCCTCAAACACTAATTCATATTGAACCCTCACCTCACACCGAGGGGGAGACCAGATTCAGATGAACTTCTGCTCCTCAAGGCTTTTCTACCAAGAAAGACCTGGGCAGGCCAACAGAACTGAACACCTCCAGACTAGCCAACAGAACCAATCAATCCCAGGCTAGCCAACAGAACTGATTAACCCCAGGCTAGCCAATGAGACTGATCAACCCCAGACTAGCCAATGGGACTGATCAACCCCAGGCTAGCCAACAGGACTGATCAACTCCAGGCTAGCCAACGGGACTGAGCACCCCCAGTCTGGCTGATAAGAGATGATGACAGGAGACTGTGTATAGAGACCTGTGTTCCAGAATCTTCAGAAAACCTAGAATAAAAATGAAGTGACTGGTGCCTTGGCAGGATTCTTCTTCCAGGGCAATGGGTAAGCCTAGTGCATTCTCCCGTCCTTCTGCCCATCTCTGGCAGGATAGACCTCAGTTCTCCAAAACAGTGCCTCTCCCCCACTTGGATACCTGGGTCCTCAGATGATGGGCCATCGTGTCTCTTTCCCTTTGTCTCTTGGCATTTCTGGTCAACTCAGTTGCATTAGAATGGTTAGGAGACCCCTCCCAACACTGCATTTCTAGCCTAAGGCTCCGGTTATCTCTACACAGCCTCAGAGAAAATCACTGGCTCCACATCACCTGTTAGCTTTTTTCCCCTTTCTTTTAAAACTGCCCTTGGATTTCTAACTCTCTACCTGATGGAGGATACCTTCAGGATACAGCGAGCTTCTAGTGACACCAGGTGGATGGAACTGGAAATGCATGCATGGCTGTCAGGCTGGCGAGAAGACCTTTCCTAACCACTAGCCTCTGGGACAGGAAGGGAGTCACGGGAACAGAAGGAGAAAGGCACAGGTGATCTGCCAAGCCTGATCTGAGAGGTGCTGACCTGGCCCTCAGAACCCTCTTAGCAATTAGCCTCCCCGCTTGGCCCCATCTCACACGCCAGTACTTGCTCTCTGTTTCTTTCGCTACAGAAAGTCTGAGACCAGGCTTGGCTGTCTAAATAGGATTAACAAGGAGCACAAGACTGCATAGCATGATGGCTCACAAGTCCCAAAGAGTCACAGCCTACCCCAGGTTCCGTTTGCCTTCAGTGACTTGGGCTGCCACTAATTCCCATCACAGATAATCTCTACGAGGAGTCTCCCTGAGTGCTGCAGGATTCCGGGGTACAGGGAGTATGGCAGGTGAGGAGTTTGTGCCCTGTCCAAGGTCCACTCCTCCTCTTGGGCTCTGCATGCCTTCCTACACTCTTCCTAAGTTCTTGGCTCGTGTATTTCTCTCTGGGACCCCCACTCTCCTCCACCCATTTATTCTCATAATTATGCAAACTAGTCTTTCTACAGTTTAGGATCAAGCATCAATTAGTTCTCTTATAACTAAGAAATATATATATATATGGATTTTCATTTCTTCTTAGGAAGTGGTTAGATCTTGAGAATTCATATCTTAATGGCCATGGTTACGCACATATTCTAGTCCTGGGTTTCTCTACTTTTCCTGTTCTCCTGTAGCCTAAGTAGGTACTGGGCTTAGCCTGCCTTTCTCGTTAGTCCATGTAAGAGTTATACTGAATGTTTTAGCTCCGGCTATCACAGGACTGCATCTTCCTCTCCTGTGGCTTGGAAGATGCCTGAATGTGATGTGTCCCTCCCAGGCTCATGTGTTTGAGCGCTGGGTTGCCAGCTGGTGGCGCTGTTTTAGAAAGTTGTGGAACCTCTAGGAGGCGGAGCCTTGCAGAAGGAAGTGAGTCTCTAAGAGAAGGCTTTGAGATCTCATATTCCAGCCCTCTACCTGCCCACTCTCCACTTCCTGACTGCAGCCTTAATGTAAACTGTTGCTTCCTGGTCCCTCCCCCACATCTTCCTTGCCACGATAGACTATAGCTTTTCTTAAACCATGCAGAGGATGCTAGGAAAGGCCCTAAACAATGTGGCCATGCCTACCTCTCTGAAACACTTTCTTCCATTATCCTGTCACCTTAGTGTCCAGCTCCACTGCCTCCCACCTGTTCCAAGGACAGGGCAAGTCTTTGGGTGGTGGCTTTTTTATTCCTTTGCCAAAATTTCCTTGGCCCCACTGACCTATGTATGGCTCCCTCCTTCACATTCGATTCAGGTCCCAGCTCACTTATGCCTGACCCTACCACCCCAAACGTGCTTGATATATACCACCACGTGGCCTGATCCTCTTGTGTTTACAGCCCTGCTGGCCTTGTTTGTCACCATATGCTTAGTTACAAAATGTGCTTGCCACTCCGTTGGTATTACGACCAATGCTAATATCTACTTTATACCATTATGTGTCATATGTTATCTTAGGTTTTTGAATTTTTCTCATTAGAGTATTTTAGGTTAAATGTACAGAGAGAGAGAGAGTGAACACATTAGATGAGGGTACCTGTGGCCAAACCTTGGTGACCTAAGTTCAGTCCCTTGGACCCACAGATGAAAGACAAGAGCCTACTCCTACAAGACATCCTTTGACTCCATCCCCCACACCAAGTACACAAATAAATTGATGTAAAAATTGTACATAATTGTACAAAATAATGGGTTTTACTAGGCCAGTTCTACATGTATATATTGTGTTAGTTATTTTTCTTACTCTGATAAAATACCCAACAAGGCAACTTTACGAAAAGGCAGTGTTTCTTTTGGCTAGTGGTTTGAGGGTGCAGTCCATCATGGTGAGGAGGTCGCAGTGGCAGGTGTGTGCGACAGATGGCCACATGGCAACTGTAGTCAAGAAGGAGAGGCAGATAAACGAGGTGCTCAGCTTTCTTCTTTTTATTCTGTCCGGGGCCCCCAGCCCATGAGACAGTGCTGCCTGTATTCAGTATGAGTCTTCCCTGCTCAGCTAAACCTTTGTGAAAACACCTCATAGACATGTACCAGGAGGTGTGTTTCCATGGTGATTCCGAAGTTCATTAAGCTGACAATGAAGATTTAACCATCATATGCTTCGATCATACCCCCCATCCCATTACCTTCTCTTGTTTCAGGCCTTTATTGGAAGCATTTTAAAAAGAACACTTTCAACGATACTCAGAAACTAAGAGAATAAAATAAACCCATCATCTAGATTCAAAATAACAATTTTTTTTGTCAACCCTGTTCCATCTTTCTCTGTTTTTCTCATTTATTTGTTGTGTGTGTGCACACACACACAACCTCATGTGCTTAATATCCTGGCCACCATGTCATTTTGTTTCTATAACTTTCATATATTCATTTTTTATATGAGTTTTCAGCTGAACAGGGTGGCACTTGCCTTTAATCTCAGCACTGAGGAAGCAGAGGCAAATAGATCTCTATGAATTCAAGGCCAGCCTGATTCATATGGTGAGGTTTACAGCCACACAGTGAGACTATGTCTGAGACAAAGAAACCAAAGCTTTCTTCTCTAATGGCAATGTCGTTCAGACACCTTTAAAGATTAGGAAGGAGGGGCTGGAGGAAGGCTAAGGGCACTGGCTAGACAGAATAGGTTTCATACTTAGCGTCCATGTGTGGTCTACAACCAACGGTAACTCTAGTTCCAAGTGGTCTGATGCCCTCTTCTGGCCTCTGTGGGCTCTGCATACCCACTGCACATTCACACATGCAGACAAGTATTCATGCACATAAATGTAACTAAATCTAAAAAAAATTAGGAAAGACTCCTCAGTAGCATTACCCAGACTCTGTTCAGATTTTCATGATAGTCTTATAAATAACCTTTTGAATTTTATTTGTTTTATTAAGGAACCAAACTAGGCCTACACATTGTGTTGGTCTGCATATTTCTTGAAGTCTTGTTTCCTGAGCTGTTAACTTTCTGAGGGCAGGTGTGAGATTATGAGAGCCTGCCCCAGGGCTGGGTTATGGAAATGCAGTCTGGGGACATCCTGTGGAAGGCACTCATTTGGTTGACCCAACTTTAAGTCAGCAGAGTGGAGACGACCAGCCTCTGTAAGAAGCTCAAGAGCCTGGAAATAACCAGTGGCCTAGCTCCCTTTATGGCACCATCGAGGCAAGAGTTAAGAGCAACCTCACAGAACAGCTAATTGCACCTCTCGTCTCTGTCCTTCGGCTAGCTTCTCCCAGATGGCCAGAACATCTGTACAACCCTCCCTCTTGTTTACAAATGTGCCTCTTTATCCGCATCCTTTGGAGCTTGCTGGGAGAGGGTCAGGCTCCATGCACCACTTAGAACGGTTCCCAGACCAGCTGTGCCACAAAGCTCAGGGGGTTTTTGTCCTGTTGGTTCAAAACACAGCAGAACACATTTTTATGTTCCTGTATTAGTTACTTTTTCACTGTTGCCACGAAATAACCTACAAAAGCAGCTCAAGGAAGGAAGGGTTTATTTTGGCTTATAGTAGCAGGGGATATGATTCATTACAGTGAGGAAGTCATGGAGGAGAAACATGGACACATTGTATCTACAGTAAGGAAGCAAGGGGAGAAAACCAGGTACTCAGCTCACTTTTCTGTCTGTCTGGGGCTCTAGTCCATGGGACAGAGCTGCCTACATTCATTTCTTTCCCAGCTAAACATTTCTGGAAACATCCTCACAGATGCACTCAGAGATATGTTTACCTGGCGATTCTAAATTCATCTAAGTTGACGATGAAAAGCATCTGTCACAGATGGGCTGAATTCTTATTTCTGTGTCCTGCCCTGAGCCTTTCCTAAATTAACTATTGAGAAGGCAAGCAAGTAACTGGCAGGCAGAGTTCTGTGAGGACCATGTTTTCTGTTCCTCCTGCGGCTATCTTAGATCTCTTGGGCTCAGGACACTGGCATTTCCTAAATTGACAAGGGGAGAAGACAAGATCAAGGATCCGAAGGAAGCAGCTGTGAACTCAGGTAAGGAAGGATGGAATCTGCAGTGCAGAGCCCCCCTCCACCCCCTTCTCCCCCGCCCCCGGGCTCTTTACCACCTTTCTGGAGATCTCTGCTTCAACCCCATCTTCTCTCCCCTTCTGGAAACGCTTCCTTTAGTATTCCTCATCATGCAGGCTTATTCAGAACATATGGCCTCAGCTTTTATTCACCTGAAAATTTATTTTTCTCTCAACTCTGAAGGGTGTTCTCGTTGGATGTGGGATTCTGAGCTGACATATTTTTGTTGCCGTTGGATTTTGTCTAGCATGTCCACTTTTGCCTGGCAGATTCCACTGTGTCTGATGGGAACTCAGCCACACAGCCCATTGTTTTCCTCTTCCACAAGACCATGTCCTTTCTCTTTGGTTGAGTGCTGTGGAGCAATATTTTTGTACACAGTGAATATAGATTACTTCCATTGGCTAATAAAGAGCTGACTTGCCATTAGCTGGGCAGTTAGAGGTCAGGCAAGACTTGTGAACAAAAAGAGCACGGGGAAGAAGGAGGGCAAAGTCACCAGGAAACTTGGAGAGAAGCAAGAACATGCTGTGCTGGAAAAAAAAAAAAACATGTACCATCACATGGTGGAGTGTAGATAAGAAATACGGGTTAATTTAAAATGTAAGAGCTAGTTAGTAACAAGCCTGAGCTATCGACTGAGCATTTATAATTAATAATAAGTTTCTGCATGGGTATTTGGGGAGCTGGGTAGCAGGCTGAAACTCCTGCCTACAGGTTGAGTTCACATTTTTTCAAAAGTTTAAGTCTGATGTGCTCAGGTATGAGCTTCCTTCTCTGGAGTCTGACTGAGCTTCCTGGGTCTGTGGGCTGTTTGCATGTCCCACCAAATCTTAGGAACTTCTGATGATCTTGTCTTGTGCTCTCCTGGCCCCCTTCCTTACTTCAGGTAGTCGATGTCTAAGTATGCTATCCACTGTTTTCATTTCCCACAGGTTACTGACACTCTGCTCATTATGCTTTGGTGCAGTTTTTCTCTCTTCGCTGATTGGATACTTTCTTTTGTTATTAATCCTCTTAGCACACATCATTACCTTTCATACGTGATCATACATGATCATCATACTTTGCTCACAACATTCGCCCCCCCATTTTCCTTCGCATGTCTCCCCTCTCTTTCTATTGGTTCTCGTTCTGCTTTTATATCACACATATCCGTGCACATTTAGTATATCTGAAGATATATATTTAAGTCTAGACTTCATATGGGTGAAAAGGTGTGATATTTGTCTCTTTCCCATCATATTCTTTTGCTCTATCTTCCTCTCCCCGGAGTTTACTTCCACTCCCCTCCCCCTTTCTACTCTGATGTCATCTGTATTTTAAAGTCTAGATTTCATGTATGAGAGACAACAGCATATTTATCTTTCTGAGTCTGGCTTATTGGCTAAATATGATGATCTCTACTCCCTCTCTTTCTCAGAAAATGGCACCATTTCTGTCTTCAATGTAACTGAGTTAAAACTCCATAGCTGTGTATTTCACATATTTAATCCTTCTGATTGGATAATTTCTATATCTCTGTTTCCAAGTTTATGGATTCTTATTTTTGAAGCCTCAGCCTGCTGTTAATGCCATATTGCGAACTTTTTATTTCAGACATTGAGTTTTCAATCCATAACTCCTTTAAAATAAAAGAAAAAGAAACTTTCTCTGACAAGGTTTTCTTTTTGTGGCTCATTCAAATCACCTTTTCTTTAACTCCTTGAACACATGCACAATGACTCTGAAGCCCTGCTCCATTAATTTTAGCATCTAAACGTCTGTTTCCATTGACACCTTGTCATTTTACAGACAACGTTTTCCTATTTCTTGACATCTTTAACATTTTTCTCCTGGAGGCTGGGAATTGCCGGAGACATGGTGTAGAAAGTCTGGGTTGTTAACCCAGACCGTTAACCAACCCATCAACCCATTAGGTGTAATAACCTCTTTCATTTCCAAAGCCATTCTGGGTCAGTGTTTTCATCACAAAAACAGAAAGCAAACTAGAACCCAGGAGCTGGGGCGATGGCTGAAAGGTAAAAGCATTTGGTATATATTTTAGTTTGCTTTCTGTTGCTGGGCTAAAGCACCATGACCAAAAGCAACTTGGGGGAATAAAGAATTTATTTGGTTTACAAGTTATAGTCCGTCATTGAGGGAGGCCAAGTTAGGAACTCGATGCAGGACATGAAGTAGAAACCATGGGGGAATATTGCTTACTGGCTTGATCAGCTTGCTATACAATCCAGAACCACCTTCTCAGGGGTGGTGTTGCTTGTAATGTAACGGGTCCGCCAGCGTTATGTTCACCATTAATCAAGCCCACAGGCCAGTTTAATGGAACTAATTTTTTATTTTTTATTTTTTTGGAACTAATTTTTTAACTGAGGTTCCTTCTTCCCAGATGACCCTAATTTGTGTCAAGTTGACAAAAGCTATCCAGCACAATGTGCAAGCATAAAGACCTGAATTCAGATTTCCAAAATCACACAAAGAGCCAGGCATGGCTGCCTGCACCTGTAACCCCATTGCTGACTGGGAACTTCAAAGATGGGGGGGAGGAGGGCTACCAGAGTGTGGTAGCTGCCAGCTGAAGAGAAAAACGTCAAGCTACAGGTTTAGGAAGAGACCTTGTCCCAGGAGAATGAGCCCGAGAGCGACAGAGAGACATAACTTTCTTCTGATCTCCATATGAATTCATTATTACACACATGCACACAAACACTCACACACAGATACACACATGCACACTCTCTCACACCCACAGAGGTCAGAAGGGGATGTGAGATTTCCTGGAGCTGGTGTTACAGTTGGTTATGAGCTGCCTGCCTTGGGTGCTGGGAACTGAACTCAGATCCTCTGTTCTTGACAGCTGAGCCATCTCTCCTGCTCCTGAGGGTTTATTCCCCAGAGAATTGGCTGCTTAGCTTTAGGGCCTGAGGCTTTATTCATGTCAGGGGCAGGGAGTGTAATAGGGGAAAGCTGCTACCTCAAGGGTCTTGAGGCAAGGGGAGAAAGAAAAAAACTGACATCCCAGTTCTCCCTGCTTTTCCACGAGGCCCCACCTCCTACAGGCTTCACCACCTCTCCATAGCACCACAGGCTGGGAATAAAGCCTTCAACACATGGCCTTTGGGGCGTACCTAAAATTCAAACTACAGCTTTGCAACACTAAAAGATATCTAGATTATATTTTTCATGGTTTACAAATAAGAAGAAAATGGAGACAAAAAGAAAACAAACCATTTATTCAAACACCCGAACCTTGTAGATGGTCATACCATATTCTGAATCTAGGCAGTTCAACTGCAGACTCTGCCTTCTTGTATATCTTACAACAATGGGGACTCCTTGGGTGCACTGCTGATGGATGCACAGATAGCTCTCCCATCTCTTCCACCTTTGTGGCCCGTTGTATACTTTGTGGCCCATTAGTTACTTTGTTGTTACCATGACAAAATACCAGACAAAAGCAATGTGGGGAAGGGTTATTTCCGCTCTCAGTTTGAGGGTGCAGTGCCCTCTGGTAGAGAAGGTAGGATAGCAAGCGTGAGACTGTTGGCCTCATGGGTGGGGTCAGCCAGACTGGCCACACTATACAGAGACAGGAAGCCGACAAGGACGGATGTTGGCTTCCCTTTCTCTCTTCTTTTTATTTGGTCCAGGTCGCTAACTCACGGAATGGCACAGAACACATCCAAGGTGAATCTCCCCTCCGTCTTCCTGAGAAACACCTCACAGGCTCAGTCCGAGGTTTCTCTCCTGGGCGGCTGTTGCCAATGAAGAGAAATCTCGGTACCCCTTAACCTGCTGCACCTGCTTGAGAAAATGCCAAGCTTACATTGATCCAGAATCAGAATATACCTCTCTCCCTCACCCGGACTATAGAGCATGCTAGAGAACATGGCCCTTGGCCGACTGGGCTCCTGCTGAGTCACAATATCTGACACATTTGTTCCTTTTTTCCTGTGGGCCATGGAGGTTTCCAGAGCGGTTTTCCAGGATCCCACACTCCACGGGTGCTCAAATCTCTCTTATAAAATGGTTGTTACCACAGAACCCAGTCTCCAGAATATTTTTGAAAAGATTTATTATAGATGTTTTTTTTAAAAAAAGATTTTTAAATTATGTATATGTGCCTGTGTGTCATTTGTGGGTTTGTACACATGAGTGCGAGCATCCATGGAGGCCAGCAGAGGGCGTTTGAGTTCCTTGAACTGGAAGTACAAGGGGGTGTGAGCTGCCCAAAGTGGATTCTAGGAACCAACCAAACTTGGGGGTGCTGGGAGAGCAGTACTTGCTCTTAACCTCTGAGCCATCCCTCCAGCCCTCTGTGTTGTACTTTCAGTATTCTCTAGCGTTCATACGGTGACATGTGGGAAATGCTATACAGAATAGTGGTCACAGTGGCCAGCAGAAAGGTCTATACATGCTCCGTCCAACACCTTCCCCTGCAAATACTCCCAGCACCTATGGGTCTAGACACAGTCGGCTGCACTGTGTCTCATTGCCCCTCTTGGGCAACAGGGTTCTCCCCTCACATCTTGACTATCTGCCCCTTCCCATCCCTACTATCAGGAAAAAACATCATCTCCAACTGTGAATGCCATTTCCTGCATCTCTTCAAAAATTTGACTTGTTTTGGCACCCGTCCTTGCTTTTCCCTTTCCTGTCAAAATATTTAGTGTTTCTCTGTCAAAGCCTCATCCACTTTTAGCTGCTACCCCGTGTCTTTCACAGCCAGGCTTTTTTGAAAGCTTGTTTTCGCTCCCTGTCTGCACTTCCTCTCACCTCAGCTCACTCCCGAGCCATACTCTGGTTTCTGTTTGCTGGCTTTGCTGATGTCGCCTTTGATCCTGATTAATTCTGTCCTTGTGCTTTCCTGAAGTCTGTTTACTCTTTTAGTAACATCTTCATTTGGATACTTAATTTATCTGCTAGTGTCTTTTCCTGTTTACCGTTTATTTAAGGCTGTGATGTTTTCCTCCCTCTAATTCATTCCAGATGCCCCCCATACACCAGCCCCCTCCCCGGCCTCCACAGACATTACCCATTTGTTTGGCTTCATTTCCTCTTTCATCTGAGTGTTCAGGTGAAAATTATAACACTTCTGAGTAGCAGAATCTCTTGTTTTATGGCTTTGCCATCAATATTTATTCTGTGGCACTTGGGGCTGAGGAGATACTGGATTATTTCTAATCCAGGGGATTTTTAGAATTTCTCTGTGGCTTTCTGCACAGGCCAAGTGTCGTGTCTATTCCCCTGGCAGCTTGAAGAGAGGATAGTTTCTGCTTCCAGGTTACAAAGCTCTCGGCGTTGACTAATTCTGTATTATTAACTACATGGGTTTGTTGTTGTTGTTGTATATGTGTGTGTGCATGTGTGCAAGAGAGCCTTCCTCTACTTCTTTAACCGACTTGAGACAGGCTCCCTATCTAAACGGTAGCTTGCCATTTTGGTCAGTCTGACTAGTCCGGGAGCTCTCAGAATCTGTCTTAAGTCTACTAATGCTATAGTTACAGGCATGTGTAGCTGTGCCTGGATCTTTTGTTTTATTTTGTTTTTTTATGTGGATGCTGGGGGTTGAACTCAAGTCCTCGTGCTTGCAGAACTTGAAGCTCTTACCCACTGAGCCATCTCCTTCCATGCTTTTGTTCCCTGTGACCCCAATAACTTAGAGAAGCACTAACAGAGGAAAACTCCCCTTTTTCTCTGGATTGACCCCCAGTTTGTTGCTTCTCCCTACATAGTGTAAGGGCACAAAAGAGACGGCTTTATGATTATTTCATAGCCAGGACACCATGAGGAGAGGATGGGAGAACTCCCACCTTGTTCTTGAGTAAGTATATGGTTCTGCTGGTGCTGATATAACAAACGTCCCCATCTGGGCACCCTTAGCAATTGATGAAGGTTGAAAGTCTAAGATAAGCAAGGTCTTGGTTGTGTGGGTTTCTTTAAGGCATCTCTCCTTGGCTTGTGGGTGGCTGCCTTGTCATTCTGTCCTCTCATGGCCTTCTCTCCCTCTCCCCCCCTCCTCCCCCTCCTTCTCTCCCTCCCCTCTTTTCCTCCCTCTCCCTCTCCTCCTCTTTCTCTCCATCCCCCTTCCTTCTTCTCCTCCTCTTCCTCTCCCTCCCCCTATATTCCTCCCTCTCCCCCACATCTGCATGTGTACAACCCAGGTGTCTCTCCTTCTTACAATGATGCTGGTCCTATCCTTAGGATGAAAGGTTCTGTACCCAAATATTCACATTTGTGGTTTGAGCTCCAACAGATAAATCTGGGGGGAGGGGGTGGCAACACAATCCAGTCTGTAACAACAGGGAAAGAAAGGGGGAAGGCTTCTTTCTTATCCGACAGCAGGTATGCTTCTCGCCAAGGGGAGACTCTTAAATTAGATTCATGTCTCCACTTGTTTAAATGGGTGCTTGCAGAACAAATTCATTTCAGTCACATGACAACTATTCCTTACACAGCATCTGTTTCCAGACTCAGAGGTGTCTATCTGTGAGTCCTAGATGTCAGATCTCTATTCGGGTTCTTCAGCCTCAAGCTGAGCATGCTCAGAACCAAACTCATCACTTCTCATCCTCTCACGAAGCCCCACAGCCTTTCAGTAAACCTGCTTAGCCTGTGTCTGCAGTACTGTCAGCATCTATCAGTGGTCTGGGGCAGAAACTAAAGGATTGGGTAGGGAGGTCTGGTTCAGCAAATGCTAAATATTAAAGCCTAACTAGAGGCGCAGTTAGTAGAGTGATTGCTTAGCAGGTGCAGGGCCTGCGTTCAGTCTCCAGCATCGCAGAAATACCAAGCGTGGTGGTTCACATCTGTACTCTCAGGTGGGTCAGGAGGTCATCCTAAGCCACATGGCAAGTTTGAAGCCAGTCTAAGGTACAGGAGACCTCATCTCAAAGATAAACAAAACCCAATCAAGGCATCTCATCTTCTCACTTTTACCCGAGGATGTTCATGGGAGGTGGGTGTATTTAACAGCAGGCAAGCTACTTAAATGGTTTGAAGGCTTCCTGTAGGAGAGCATTAAGGAGAGAAGAGCCAGGGCTCCGCCCTATAAGCCAGAGCCACTGAGAAGCCTGGGGGCTGAGGAAGCAAGTACTGGAATTTATTAGAGATGACTAGACAGGAGAGGTGACAGAAGCAAGTAGCCACAGGCAGGAGGGCTCAGGAAAATCCCTTCATTGCTGGCTGCTCCATCCTTCACTCAAGTCATTAGGGGTGGGGCTGTTCCTGAGCCCTCCTCCTTGGGAAAGCTCACTGCTTTCTGTTGCTCTTGGGGAAGCCACAGCATCTAGTGTCTCACATGGCACCTGATGTCCTATATTTTTGAAGTCTCAGTAGATAACTGCCTGGATTCCATGTTTGGCCAGAACCCTTGGAAGGCAGGGTTTGTTTCTTCCTGAAGTACTGCTTCTAAATCATGTGTGGGTCTTTTTCAGCCCCAGAAGAGGTTTGGGAGCAAGCAGAGGGCTTTCAAATAAGATATTCATTTCCTTCAACTAGCACAAACTGGGAAAGTGTGATGCTTAGTTTTAACTATCAGCTTGACATAATCTAGAGTCACCTGAGAAAAAGGCCTGTAAGAATGCCCATGGGGGATTATGCCATTGGTATGGAAGACCTCACTCACTGTGTTTGGCACCATTCCATGGGCTGGGGATTCTGGATTGTTTAAGGGTAGAGAAATCAAGCTGAAAACTAGTGTGCATGTATGTGTTCATTCATTGCTCTCTGCTCTTGACCGTGGATGTGAGGTGACTAGCTGCTTCAAGTCCCTGCCACCTTGACTTCTCACAGTGATAGACTGGAACCTGAAGGTGAAACTCTAAGGGCTTCAGGAAGTGTAGGGAGCCTCCTTCCAAACAGGGTTGTTGACAGAGGTTTTCTGTCCTGCCCGGTTCCTGTAGTCATTAAGTCCCAAAGAAATCACACAGAGGTCTGCATTAGTTATAAGATGGTTAGCCCATTAGCTCAGGCTTTTTATTAACTCTTATAACTTATATTAGCTCATTATTCTTGTCTGTGCTAGCCACGTAGCTTGGTACCTTATTGAGTGGGGTAGTCACATCTTACTTCTTCTGTGGCTGGGTCATGACTGCAGACTAGGACTTCCTTCTTCCCAGAATTCTCCTGTTCTCATTGACCCACCTCTACTTACTGTCTGGTTGTCCCACCTATACTTCCTGCCTGGCTACTGGCCAATCAGCATTTTATTAAAATACAATTGACAGGGTAGAAACAATTGTCCCACAGCACTTCCCCCTCTTTAAAAAAAAAAAAAAACTGAATCTAATATCCTTTGTTTAGCTTTCCTCCTGACCATTATCTATAACAACTTGTAACCAACATTCTAAACAAAAGAAAATATCCATAGTCCTTTTTTGGGGGGAATGTGGGCATAGTATTCCTGCTGGTTGGGAGTGCTGATAATCTTATGGGGACATAAAGAAAATTTAGAATTATGATCAAGTCCTGACTGGAGTATCCTGTGAGTCTTGATCATCTCAGGCAGCGGTCTTGAATCTGTTCTAGATGTAGAACTCAGACATCTGGGCCATCTGTTCCTACTGGAGATTTCTCAGGTGGTCTTCCTTGATCAAACCTGATTTTTCTTAACTCAGAATGAATCCACAGCCTCTCATTTCCTGTGGAAGCAAAAGCAAAATCTCTTCTCCAAAGTAACATACCTTTTGACTTAAATTTTTTAAAAATATTTATTTATTTATTTATTCATTATGTATATAATATTCTGTCTGTGTGTGTTTGCAGACCAGAAGAGGGCAGCAGACCTCGTTACAGATGGTTGTGAGCTACCATGTGGTTGCCGGGAATTGAACTCATGACCTTTGGAAGAGCAGGCAATGCTCTTAACCACTGAGCCATCTCTCCAGCCCCTTGACTTCAATTTTGAAGACAAGGTATTTTTTAAATACCTATCTTGGATTAATTCATCAGCATTTATAAACAAATATCTTTTATCAGCTGTTGCTCCTTCCTCAGCATTCAAACAATTCAAAGAGAACATAATAACACACAGTACCCAGACTCTCTGTGTATTTTTCATCTTTACGTGGCTTTATTTTAACCTCTATTTCTTTTTTAATTTTTGACTTTTTGAGACAGGGTTTCTCTGTGTATGTTTGGCTATCCTGGAATTCACTGTGTTGACAAGGTTGTCCTTGAACCCACAGAGATCTGCCTACCTCTGCCTCCCAAGTGCTGGGATTAAAGGTGTGTGCCACCACATAGGTTGTCCTTTATTGTTCTGCCTGGTTGTTCCTGTGACTTGTGAGAGTACCACAGTGAGTGGCTTTCAGATTTGTCCCTAGAGGAGGAATAGACTAAGCAAGTGAGAGCATTAAAATCAAATCAAATAATGAATATTGGCCTAGTCCTCATAAATTGTCAACCTGACTAGAGTCATCAGAGAGGGAAGCCTAGGTTGGAGAGTTGCTGATCAGACTGACCTGTGGCATATCTGTATGAAACTGTTTTGGTCATTAATTGATGTAGGCAGGCCTAGTTCACTGTGGACAGTATTATCCCTAGGTGGTCCAGGGCTATATAAGAAAGCTAGCTAAGCATGAGCGGGACAGCAAGTTAGAGAGTTGAGCCAGCAAGCAGTGGTCCTCTGTGCTTCCTGCCTTGTCCTCCCTCAGTGATGGACTGTGGCCTCAGAGTGTAAGCTGAAGTAAATCCCCCCGCATGTTGCTTTTGGCTGGAGTGTTTTATCACGGTAGCAGAAGGGGACTGACAGGCGTCTTCCCTGGGTCTCAGTA
This sequence comes from Chionomys nivalis, assembly GCF_950005125.1. Lineage (NCBI taxonomy): Eukaryota > Metazoa > Chordata > Mammalia > Rodentia > Cricetidae > Chionomys > Chionomys nivalis. The sequence goes on along the minus strand of NC_080089.1, from coordinate 47,607,281 downwards.
GAAGAAAATCCAACATAATTCTCCAATTAAAAACTTCCCGCAATCACATTTTCTTGAATCTCTGATGCCTGAAGCAATTTATTTGTTACCATAACCCCAGAAGAAACAAATGAGCAGGCAGAAAACAGCGGCTAATGGCTTGCTAAGTTCAATAACCCATTCTTCTTCTTGGATCTGTGGGCCTGTGGCTCTGATTCTGAACCACACGTCCATCTGAGCAGAGCAGTGACATGCTTCCTGCTTGCAAGACGATTTATAATTTGTTTACTAGAACTACACAGACAAGTAGCTCCTGGTGTGTTCCAAAAAGGACCGAGACTTCCAGGCGCTCTGCCATCTGAAGATACTTAAGAAGCAGTTAATTGTTCAGGCATCAGATGGCAAAAACCTGCAGGTAGGCAGATGGGTTCAGGCAAGAGAATCGCTGCCCACAGAACAATAGGTTAGAGGCTGGGCCAGAGGCAGGATTATAACAGGACTCCCGGGGCCAGGCAGTCTTCCCTCCTCACCGCTCTTTTTATCTTACAAGTCTCTTACCAGGGCCCAAATGCTGCAGCAGTTTTGTGTCCATGCTGATTGCTGGAAAGTGCTGTTTGATCAGGCCCTGCATTTTCCTTCTGGGTCCCACTCTGCCAAGGACAGTTCTGGAAATACAGTTGGTGCTTAATGCATGTGTATTGATTGGTTTTTGGAGCATTAGATGACCTCCAAGGGACCACCTGGCAGTGATGAGTGACTGGAATAGGGGCGTCCAGTGCGCCCGCCTCCCGCCCCAAGAGCGAGCCTATTCCCTCCTCTGGAGTGCGCCTGCTTCCATATACCTTCCTGCCCAGTTGTCCATGCTGAGTCCTGAGCCCAGCTGGCTGAGCAGTGCCTCGGGCCATGAGTCAGATGAAATCCCTCATTCCAGAGTTTACATTTCCAAGTGCTTCACTTTCTGCTGCCAACTCCAGCGAGTCTATCTGGGTTAGAAGGGGCAGAGCCGCTTGGGATGTGAGTTCCCCAGAGACTGGCTTTGATTCTGAGAGTTTGGCTCTGTTATCGTTTGAATATGAATATGGTCGAGTAGATTCTTCTGTTTGAATATTGGATCCCCAGTGGCACTGACTGAATCCCTTTGGGTGGTAGGACCTATGTAGAAGGAATGGGTTATTGGGGGTTATCTTCTGGTCTTGCTTCTGTATATTCTATACTTCTTGGTTTTCCAAGATGGGATGTGAACAAGCGCCTGATATTCTTGCTGCCACGGGCACAAGCTGCCCCCATGCGATACCCTTCCTACCACGATGCGCTGTGTGCACTCAATCCATGAGGTAAAGGAAATCCTCCTTTAGGTTCCTCTTGTCAGGGATTTGGTAAGAAGAGTAATAATTAACACAGAATGTTCTAGAGTGGGTGAATGTAAAGGAATGCTCTAGTTGACACCAGCTATTGTGAATTTATTCATTCAGCTGCTCTCTGCCTGTGGGCTTTCTGGGAAGTCTTGGTCACTGTCTATACAGACAAGAACTTCTTGTACACTGAGAACACAGCTGAGGAAGATGTCGGGCATTTGGTCTCCAGAGATAAAGAGTGCATCCTCAAGGGACCAGGGAAAGGATGTGGGTTGCATCTCCAGCGTATACAGCTCACATCCATGTCTTTACCAGGACCATTATAGAGAACCATCCAGGAAGATGGAGACTAAGAAAGAAGGGGTCCGTGGAACAGAGAGGAGCAGGGCAGGGTGATGAACCTGGCTCCTGAGCAAAGGAAGGGTCAAGAACTGGTGGCTAGAAACAAGCCTGGAGCCACAGAGAAACTGCCTCAGGTACATGGTCAGATCCAGGCAGATGTGGCTGGGTGACAGCCAGCTTATCATTAGTGAGTTTTCAGCTCTTGATGGGTCAGCATCACTGATAATGCAACAGCAAACTCCAGAACTTTTGCAACAAACCTGAGGAACCTCTGTGGGCCTCACAAGGTAACCTTTCATCATTGAGATTTGCTTGTTTGGCTTTGTTTTGAGACAGCGTTTCTCTATGTAACAGCCCTAGCTGTCCTGGAACTGACTATTGTAGTCCAGGCTGGCTTTGAACTCACAGAGATCACCTACTTCTGTGTCCTGATTACTGAAATTAAAGGCATGCGCCACCCGATTTGCGAAACACAAACAAGCCCATCTCCAGGTTGGAACTAAGGGATGGATACATGTGGGCAGAGTAGAATTTACTGACTGTCTTAGGGGTTTCTGATGCTGTGAAGAGACAGCATGGCCACAGCAACTCTTACAAAAGAAAACATTGAATTGGAAACTAGTTTACAGTTCAGAGGTTTAGTCATTGTTAGCATGGCGGGAACCATGGCGGCATGCAGGCAAATACGGTGCTGGAAAAGTAGCTGAGAGTTCCGTATCTGGATCCAAAGTCAGCAGGAAGAGAGAGTGAGCCAGTAGACCAGGCTTGAGCTTCTCAAGCCCGCCCCCTAGTGACACACTTCCTCCAACAAGGCCACACCTCCAATAATGCCATTTCCCATGAGTCTATGGGGCCATTTCCATTCAGACAGCCACACTGACCTCATACAATTTCAGAGAACGAGAAAGAGCCATTATGGTGCCTCCATTCTCCAGATACATCTCTCCCAGTAACGTAAAACACCTGGAGCTCATCTCAGATCCTGATGTTCACAGCTGCGACTTCAAAGGTAAATACGGACCCGGGAAGAGCCTTTAAGTACCTGTTTTCTTTATATAGCACAAATGACATCCTGCGACGGGTGTCAGTAAGAAGCTAATGTGCATGACCACATGGTGGCTGAGTAGGGTGTGTGACAGGTGACACTCACAGTAAAGGAAACGGAGTCACTGTAGGGCCGCAGCAAAGGCTATGGGGCTCACCAGGTGGCTCTGCTGATTGCAGGCAGCACCTCTGTTTCTCCTTGTGCTTGCTTGAGTTCTTTGAAGCCATGGGTCAGGCAGGGGACAAATGGACTGACAGGCATCCACTGTAGAGAGGATGCATAAACGGAATGAATCTGACCCAGCGTCAGTGGGACCCAGGCTTGGCCAATAGCTGCCATGTGACCACGCCTCCCTGTGGGTTTTGCTTTCTTCACCTGTAAGGTGTGTGATGGAGACCCTGGGAGTTTATGAGGGAGCAGATGACAATGAGCCTAAGTGTGTCCCATGAGCTGCGCATGACCCGGTGGGATACTCTTTCCCTTCCAGAGACAGCGCCACAGCCAAGCACTTGGGTATTGTGAATGGCCTGACAGAAATGAGGATATCATAAGTGACAACTGTGCCCTTCACTTTGGTTATCAGACTAGTGGAACAATGGACCCCAGGAAATTGACTTCCCACTGTCACCCGACCCCCTCGCTCACTTTCCTCTCCATTTAGGCTGTTTATTCAGAGCCCTCACGGCAAATACTTTCCATGTTATTATATGTGATTGCCAGGTAAAGAGGGATGTTTACTGCAAGCAGGGGATGGAGAAAAGAGTTGGACCAGAGACATAAAACCACACTTCCCTATTTGGAGGGCTCTACAGGATCGCACGGAATGTAAAGGGGAGACCTCCCACCATCTCCTTTTAAAGATAATTTAGGATCTGTGCAATGTTTTTAATGGTCCTGGGGGTTGAGTCTAGGACCCTACAAGGTTAGGCAGATGCTGTACCACTGAACTGTGTCTCCAACCTTTCCTCTTTTACTTCCCACTTGGAGACAGAATCTCACTAAGTTACCCAGGCTGACCTTGAACCCACTTTCTTGAGAGGCCCAGTGATCCTCTTGCCTTAGTGCTGGGATTGCAGGTCTGAATCACCAGGCTCAGCTGGTACCTGCACAGTTTCTGGGCTCGTGCACCTGCCATCTATTGCCACCTCCCCAAAGGCTGAAGGCTTGTCTACTGAAGTGGCAGCCTTCGGCACAGGGAGATGTGGGTTTTCACCGTTAGTTTTTCTCCTCTGGTCTGCGATCTCCGACGTGACATTAATATCTTAGAACCCCAGTTTCCTCATCTCTAAAATGGAAACATCAGCTGTGCTAGCTAGTTTTATGTCAGCTTGACACATGCTATAGTTATCTGCGGGAAAGGACCATCCACTGAGAAACTGCGCCCATACGATCAAGCTGTAGACTAGTCTGGAGGGCATTTTTCTTCGTTAGCGATAAGGAAGGGTCAGCCCAGTGTGGGTGGAGTCATTCCTGGTCGGGTGGTCCTGGGTGCTATAAGAAAGTAGGCTGAGCAAGCCATGGGTAGAAAGCCAGTAAGCCACGCTCCTCCAGGGACCAGGTCCTGACATCCTTCAGTGATGAACTGTGATGCGGAAGCATAAGCAAAATAAACCCTTTCCTCCCCAGGCTAATTTTGGTCACGGTGTTTTAGCACAGCAATGACCACAGCCCTCCAGGATATTATGATCCCTTTAGTGAAAATGAATACGCTCGGTTTTGGACAAAGAAACGCCCAAACCAAGTGACTGTAACCCAATAGGGCAGTTCCGTTTTACAGAAAGGGTGAGCCATGACCCAAGTCAGGCTAGCCAGCATGCATAGGCAAGAGGACCTCTGTCTTACTTGGCTGTTCCTCATTGGGTGAGGCTCAAACTCATAATCTTCTCCCAACTGGCTAATGTGAAAAGCGGTGGTATACAAAGAACAAAAGGACTCAGTGGGAGGACGGGAGGGGAGGAAGCAGGCAGTTTGTAGGGCAAGACCGACCCTTCTCACACCCCCGATGGCCTATAGGTGGTAGACACGTACACAGTGTTACACATGACGGTCAGGGCCTGCCTTGTGTGTGTGTGTGTGAGTAAAGAATTCTGAGAAGAGCTAGTGTGGTCATTGCTTTTCTCCTTGCTGTGACAAACACCGGACAGAGGACAGTTTAAAGAAAGGTTTGTTCTGGCTCGCAGTTTGAGGGGGTCATTCTGCGTCGTGGCCAGGGAAGGCAGCAAGGAGGGAAGCCATGGTGGCCGAAGAAAGAGGTTGGTAGGTCACACTGTGTCACAGTCCAGAAGCAGAGTGACAAGGAAGTAGGGCCAGATAAATAACGAGACTTTTCTGTGAGAATCCACGAATAAGAATTAGCAGAGAGGGACGACAGGGGACTGAGGCAGAGAGGCCAGGGAAGGCTGTGAAGAGGGAATTGGTACGAACAACTGAGCTTGAACTTGCATAGACAGTTGGCATGAGAGCAGGGCATACCCTGCTGAGCCCAAGCCCTCTCCACCCTGTAGCAACCGCCTCAAGAGTGGAAACAGAAATTCCTGCTAAAAGCCGGGTGTGTTAGCTCATGCCTGCAATGCCATCATTGAGGAAGCTGAGGCAGGAGGATTTCTACGATTCTGAAGCCTGCTTCTTAGCATGTAGCAGACCAACCTGTCTTGTAAGATTCTGTCAAAAGAGGGCAGAGTGGCCTTGGAGAGATGGCTCAGCAGTTTGGAGTTCTTTCTGTTCTTGTGGGTAACCTCGGTTCAGTTCCCATCACCCACATAAACAGCACATGGCTTCCTGTAACTCTGGTTCCAGAGAATCTGATACCATCTCCGGCCTCCCCAGGCACCTGTACACATGTGGTGCCAATAAACTCAGGAAAGCGCACACACACATAACCATAAATTTTAAAAAGAAAGGGAAAAAATGCGTCTAGAAGCAGGATCTACAGGCAGAATGGAGCTGTTCCCAGAATGGACCGCTCTGAGGGTCTCCCATAGAGGAGCTACCTTTTAACTCTTCAAGCCCTTTCTTCTTCCCTTCAGGCCACCTCTTGAATATCTGTCTCTAATTGTGGCTACTGGGCTATAAGGTGCTTTTCATTCTGATCATAACAAGATGCCGCTTGGACTTTGCCCCATAGCCATGGCAACCAGAGCAGGACAATACAGTGGTAGCCAGGTCTCTGGTGATGATAATGACACCACTGATACTCCCTAGAGAGGGTCAGGAGACCCACCCCTGGTATTCCAGCTATTCATCCCTCCCCTAGCTGCAAGTGGTCTTGGGAGACGCTAGAGAATACAGAAGCGAAGATAACACAGCTTCCAGGAGGTAACTCTCGGTGATGGGTTGGGACTTCGTGGTGATGCAGCTGTTTGGGGTCCCATATGCTTCTGTACACAACCCCTCTCTGTAAGAAAGACCACAAACAAAGAAAATTAAAACAGCAACAAAAAACCCTTATTCTCTTGCCAAGTTGGGTTTTGGTGAAATCATATTTTGATCTGTCATTGGTGCCTTCTAGGGTGCCTGGACATGGGTTTACATCTTCCCAGGAAAAGCCCTCAGGATAGAATGCCCTTGGGAAACAGGGTTGTGTCCCCTCCAGATCAGAACGTTAGATCTAAAGTTCTCTTTGTTCTTCTCTCTCTGGACACAAGGGGGCAGCAGAGCTCTGAGCTTAGCCGGCTGCAGGGTCACTGTGGGCGGGAGGATTCTTCCTATTTTGCTAGTTCACTGCTTGATTATTTGACGGCAGCCACCCTCTTGTCCTCCTAGATCTCAGCCTCTGAATAGGGTAATCAGGAAGAGGAGGGCTGCAGGCGGCACAGAATATCCTGACCTTCACTTGAGCATATGGAGTATTCATTCCCCTGCCTCCACAGAAGCTAAGGGCCAGGAAACCTCATCCCCTGCTGGGAATGAGTCCCAGATGACAGACCAGAGCAGAGTCTTTTCACCAGCCCTCAAACTTCCTCCAAAACCATGAAGTTGGGTGTAACCAGCTCATTAGATCTATTCTGTGGTTGTTAAGGCTGTGTGTGCTGTCCTTCATGAGGCAGCGAAAGATAGGCTCCTCCAAAAGTTTATTTGATGAAACATTGATCATTGCAATACAATTAGGTGAGTTCAGTGAGAAAGATGTTCAGGACCGTGCGGAGCCCAAAGGTGGAGAAGAGGAATGGCAGAGGCTTCCTGGAATTAATGCCCAGGCTAGGTTTAAAGGACAAATCAAGCAAAGGTGGGGGGAGGGGGGACTTTTCAGGGAAGGGGCCAGACAGTGGGAGCAGGAGATCAAAGTTAAGAAACCAAACGGGCCAGGCGGGCAGGGCCGTTGAGAGAGTTCCAGTTCAAGCGTCAGTCCCTTAGTGTTGCAACCAAGAATAGACGTCTGCTCCATGAGTTGGCTCTGTGCCTCTTCAGCGAGTTGAAAGGGCTTTCCAAACAGCTTGGTGCAATTCCCTGTGTGCTTTGTTGAACTGACCATGCAGGCAAAGGGCCGCGGGGCTGAAGAAAGTTGGGAAGGAGAGTGGAAAGCCAGGAAATGGATTCCTTTTCCTGTGTGTGGGTGTGGTGCTTTCACTCCCTGGTGCCGAAATGAGAAAATCTGCAAACTAGGAACCGACAGTGAAATTGGCAAAGGAGGCTGACTGACTAAAGAGACCTGTACCTTGTTCAGTAGAAACAGTCTCGGAAGTGAGAAACTAAAACCTGCTTAATTAGGTTAGAGCAAAATTAGGTTCTTGATTAGGGAAAGTTATCTTTTGATGACGACAAACTGAACAGGTTGGCGGGTCAAAAAGAAATATCCACAACAGGTAAGAGCCAGTGACTTGATACCTGCTAGAAGACACAGCAACAGCGAGATCTCAAAGGCCAAAAGGAGAGAGCGTATGAATACGGAATTTACCGAGGAAATTTCGACAGCTACCAAGAGTGGGTTTTTTGTTTTGTTTTTAAGTGTTTAACTTTCGCCAGTTTTCTTCATTTTTGAGAATGGACTGAGGAGAAGTTGCACGGGCAGACTATTTCTCAACCCCTTTGTCTCCAGGGATCAGCGGCTGACACCACATGGGCCAGATTCTACAACCTCCTGATTCATTTTCTCCCCTTTCCTATGGCCCTCACTCTGGGACCCTGATCATAGCCACAGAGGAGAACTCTGAATGCCTAATGACCACAAGCTACCTCCCAAGACTCCACCCACTCCCTGGTCTCTGATGGGGATAAACACTTAACCTTGTAAAGCCTGTCATCTGGAGGGCTCATCTCTTGTGTTTGGTTAAACTCCCTGATATGCAAGCTTGGTTGTAGTCAAACTTCTCAGGGAAAAGCAAAATATTTTAAAGTATGTAACTATCTCTATTCTTATATCAGAAAAAAATAGTAGATTATTTTAAGAATGAAGGCCCAGGAGCTCAGGCGTAGTGATGCGGAACCAGGTGGGAATGTTGACTGGGGTGGTCTTGCTGGGGCAATCTAGTGGACAATCTAGGATTCAGCTCTCCCCCTCCTGTAACCCCATGTAAATTCCGGTGCAGGTCTACGCAGAGGAGACATGGAAGCCTGGGGAACCATTGTTTGGGGGCATGGGAAACAATCTGAGCAGCCGTCACCGAAGGACTGGATAGATGGAGGGTACAGATCATGGAGAGCTGTGCAGTGGTGAGAAGCAATGAACCTTGTGCACAGAGAGCCATTCAATAATGGAGGAGCCGGCAAGGTGGCCCAGTGGGTAAAGGTGCTTGCAACCAAGCATGATGATCCGAGTTTGATTTCTGGGGCCCACATGGTAGAAGGAGAGAAATGACTTAGTCAAATTGCCCTCTGACCTCCACACTATTAACTAACACACACACTACTGAATGATGTAATAAAAATGTAAAAATCTCTCTCTATGTACATTAAACATCTCAGAATGTCTGCCTGTCTGAATGGATCTGGGATGGGAAGAAAGACAGACATCAGATGGCTGGGTTTCCTTCCCTCTCCAGTTCTTTGTTCATCGGCTCTCTGGCAAGAGACTGCACAGACAGTCACAAGCCTCCACCTTGGAGGTTTGGTTTTCTTGAGAGAATCTGATTTCCAACAAGTTATCACTTCTCTCTTTATTTCTTTTCTAAATCTGTGTTCAGCCTTCAGTGCTTTTTCTGATTTAATAGACATTTTCTTTTAATCATCTGACCTCGTGTTTTTTTGTTTTCAGAAATAAAACAATAAAAGAGGAAGACAAGATAAAATCCAACCGCGGTCCTCGACATCTTCTACTCAGAATATAAAGCTGTTTGCTTTTGACACAGACAAGGCAGGGAGGGAGAAAACACTGAAATAACATTGTGTTTGTGCAGCATTTGTAGGACGAGGACAGGTGCCCCTGACTGTAGTCGTTAGCAAGAATCAAGACAGAAATCACTGGAACAGGGCCTGGGGCTCGTTGGTAGAATGCTCATCCAGCCTACATGAAGGCCCGGGTTCATCTGGAGCACAGCACAAGTGCTGTGGCCCTTGCCTGTGATCCCAACACTTAGGAGCCACAGGCATGAAGAGGAGCACAAGGCCAGCATTAGAGGTCAGCTTGTGCTTCGTGAGACCCTGTCTCAGAATGAAGGAAGGAGGGGAAAAAAGAAAGGAGAAGGGGGGGGGGGCAGGAAGAGACCATTAGAACAGAGAAAAGAGCTGAAAGATAGGGTGTTGTGTAAGCACAGGGCAGCAGTGTCACGCTGGGAGGAAAAGAAGAGAGCAGAAAAATCCAACTAGCTCAAGGCCCCAGCTTCTGCCTTCTGGGAACTGAGGAAGCGCTGCCCCAGCTGCTCTGGACTTTGGCATTGCATCTGTCAGGCACACATGGTACCTAGGCAACCATCCACAGCATGGCGGCTGGTACCTGCCTCTGCCAAAAGCCGTGACCCCAACTGTCCTCTCTACACATCACAAATGACGTAATGAGGGCGGAGCTGGAAACTGGCCTGGTATAGCTCAGCTAACTTTTCCAAGTAGCCCTCAGCTGTCCCTCTCCCAAGCCAAGCAGCTCTCCACTTACAACCGTCCTCTGCCTCTTACCCACAAGGGATCGTTTTCAGGGCTTGTGGGAAGCAGCTCAGGGGATTTCGTAGCCAGTTTAAAACTTTGAGGCATGATTATTAAGCAGATATGTAGAGTTTCTAGCTGAATCTCTGGCTGTATATCCTCAACCTGAGCCCTGTGCACATGCACACTGGTGAAGACGCGAAAAGGCGGCGGTCTCTGAACACACAGTAACATCTCCTGTTAGGTGGGGCGCCGCCTTGTGTACTGCAAAAAACATGGTTCTCCCGCCGTCCCACAAGGAAAGGTACTCTCACCAAATGGAGCCGTCAAAATCAGGGTCAGGCCTTGTGGGGCCACCTCACATTTGATGGCTTACATCTCTGCGATTTTGTTCATTATTACCTACGAGGGACATGGAAGGCTCCTAGGGTGCCGACTCTTCCGATTGGCTCCCAGATTGCTGGCTCTTCTTTCGGATTTCAGGAGTTATTTACTCTGGCTCTAGTTTGGAATTCTAACCTCGGTCCATATTAGCATGAATTATAGTTTACACAGAGAACCAGAAGTCTCGGTTGACATGTCTCTGCAATATGAATGAACCCTTGCTTCCATGAGCCGGCTCACAGTTGCTGGGGTGTGCATGAGGTGTGGGTCTTTTTGGAAATAAGTGGGTGGGAACCATGGAGTTTCAAAAGAAAACTCATTCCCCTGGGGCCTGTATCTGCCCTAACACCCTCTGGGACCTCTAGTCTGAAGCAGGATTGGTTCTCTCTGTCCCAGCAGCATTTTCTGTACCTCTCGCCTCAATCCTTGGCCACATGTTGTTTTTGGTTTGGTTTGGTTTGGTTTGGTTTCGTTTTTCAAAGCAGGATTTCTCTGTAGCTTTGGAGCCTGTCCTGGAACTAGCTCTTGTAGACCTGGCTGGCCTCGAACTCGCAAAGATCCACCTGCCTCTGCCTCCCGAGTACTGGGATTAAAGGCGTGCCCCACCACTGCCCGGCTCCTGGTCACATGGTTTTAAAGCTTTATTTTACTTCTGTTTATATGTATGCATGTGTCTGTGTGTGGGTATGTGCTGGTACCCACAGAAAGAGACCCGAAGAAAATGCTAGATACCCTGGAACTGGAGATACAGGTGGTTGGGTACTGGCCAAGGTGGATTTGGGTAAATGAACGGGGGTCCTCTGCAAGAACAGTGCAAGTTGTAACCATTGAGCCTCTTTCCGGCCCAATGACCCCCATGTCTGTTGAGATGCTTATTCCATACTGCTGAATAGTGGGGTTTGATCCCACTGGGTCAGACAGAAAAAAAAAAAAAAAAAGCACGTAGTATCCCACGGAGAGGAAACCTGGGGGTGCCTGTATTATCTTTCAGGACCCTTGAACTCTAAATCTGTTTGTCTGGGATGACTGCATTTGGGCATACTGGATTTTGGCAGTGGTAATTTGCTTGTTCTTGAGGCATGGGGACCGTCTGATTAGAGTTTGAGAGAAAAACGACAGGGCAGGCAAGCTGTAAATCCCAGTAGCTGCTGGGAGGAAGAGGACAGAGAGAAGAGAAAATCATGGTGTTGAGTTCGAATTAGCGATGGAAGGCTGAGAGCAGCTGTATGGAGGAAGGTGGGGTGTGGTGGGAGGGCTCCACAGAGAACCTCCCAAGGGAGAAAGCTGAGAACCAGGACCAGCAGGCCTAGGATTTTGATTGGCCTCCAAGGAAGAGACAGAAAAAAAAAAACAAAACAAAAACAAAACAACAACAACAAAAAAAACCCAAACCACTTTTCAGGCAGATCTCAGAAAAGCAGGCAGGCTTGGCCGTGAAGACCGGCAAGCAACTGAACACAGGATCCCTAAACACAGCAACAAAATCCTATCAAATACAGAGCATGAGACAGAAAATTCCGTACCACTTCCACATAAAGATGGCTATGGAATGGTTCCTCCTGCACCCTCTGGCTCCTCCTTCCTGCAGCTGGTGCTCAGGAGTCATCCTCTGTGTGACAGCTGTCAGGGACACTCGTTTTTCCTTGCAGCCTTTTGGCCTGCCTACACAGTACCATGTGCTTTCGGCTGCTTTAAACTTTGCAGAAAGAGACTCTACAAGGACTTCCTGTGATTGGCTGCTCTCACTCCACATCATTTGGAGAATTTCCAGCTGTCATTTACTGCTTTAGTTGCGGCTTATTCCTAGCTGATTTCCTCTGCTGTTGCTGGACGGTTATACTGTTTCGAGTTGAGGCTGTCATGGTTCATCTGCATTTTCCATTTGATCGGATTTGGACTCGCTCATGAGATATAAGTCCAGATGTGTCCCTGAGGACTTTTCCTGAGAGGTTTAACTAAAGCCGAGAAGACTCACTTAGGGTGTGGGCACACCATCCCATTGGCTGGTGTCCTGGGGCAAACAAACAAAGGGGAAAAGTGAGCAGACCACCAACATTCATCTCTCTCTGCTTCCTGTCTGTGGGCACAATGTGACCAGCCACATTGCACTCCTACCACCAATCCTTCCTACTGTGATGGACCGTGTCCTCTCCAACTGTGAGCCAAAACCAAACACCCCTTCTGTAAGCTGCTTTTGACTGGCATTTAGTCACAACAACAACAACACATAACGTAAAGGGGCTGTTTCAAACAATGCTGTAAGGAACACTGGATACATGCTGGTTTTTCTCTGGGTACGTTCTTGGGAGTGCAGTCTCTGGATCTGGTGTTGTGCACACATTCTTGTCTACTGTTAATGTGTATAATTCATTCATTATTCTATTCTCAGAAAATGTAGGATAATGTGTTTTGGCAAGGTCCTGGGTTCTGGTCACATATCACTTGTACCATTTTGATGGATGTGAGGTAATACCTCACTATGGCTTAAATTACATTTCATTGATAAAATTAAGTATCACTCTATAGATTTGTGAGCCATTCCTTTGTTATTAAATGTCTTTTTGAGTCTTCTCTTTTTGTCTTTATCTTCTTTGGGGTTTCAGGTGTGTCTTATAAAAATCTGTATCCAAACCAGGCCCGGTAACGCATGCTTTAATCCCAGCACCTGGGAGACAGAGGCAAGCAGATCTCTATGAGTTTGACGTCAGCCTTTCCTACATAGCTAGACCATGTCTCAAAAATCCAAAAATAAGTAAGTAAGTGAAATCCCAGTTCATTGTCAGCTTTATGTGTCTAGCTTTTTTGTCTGTGAATGGTCCTTCTGCCATTAACATGCGTTTGGAACAGACATTTTTAGCTGTCACATACTCAAATTTATAAATATTTCACTTACTATTAATGGCTTTTGCATCTGATTTAAGAAATTCTTCCTGACACCCAAAGCTATGAAGACAATCTTGTATATCACCCTCTGAATCTTCAGGCTTTCGTTGCTTATGTATAGTCGGTTAATAAGACTTAATTGATTCCCACTCACAGTGAGGTGGGGCTCTCATTTCCTTATCCTCCCTGCAGATACTCAGCCAGCCCAGTGCTATTTATTGCAAGTCTGTCTCTTTCCCTGCTGATCTGGGCCACCACCCATGCATACATCAAATGTACACAGGAAGGGTCTGTCCACAGCCCTTCCATTCTGCTCCATGGATGGGTCTATTTATCAAGCCCAGTGCCAATACCACTCGGCCTTAATGGTGATAGCTGTCTAATAAGTATTTATATCTGGTACAGCGAGTCCTCCCACCTTATTCTTCTTCTCCAAGAGTACCCACTCTTGGCCCTTGGCACTGCCATATAAATTTTAAAACCAGCTTGTCAAGTTCTAGAAAAAAAAATCTATTGGGATTTTAATTGGGATTTTACTGAGTCTATAAATCAATTTGGAGGGAAATGACATCTTTACAATGTTAAGCTGTCTACTCCACAGAGTGGTGTTTTTCTCCATTTATCTAGGTCTTAAATGTCTTTCAATAAAACTTGATAATTTGCTCCATTAATGTCCTGTATATATTTTGTTGCAGGTTCTTCATAGTTTTTAATGTCACCATGGGAAAAGCTGATTTTGAACTTAATTTTATAATGGTTGCTAACTGAAAAGAAATTTAATTTTGTCACTTGATTTTGTGCCCAGAAGTTTTGCTTCTTGTTTTCATCCTGACATATGTATAGTTACTTTTCATTTCCTATATAGAACACCGTGTTGACAATGAATTGTCCTCCTTTCCTTCTTATTGTTTCATTTCTCCCTTTACTTTTCTTATCTCCTATATTTCCTGTACTTCTGTAGAATTTTTGTTAAAATTGGTAAAACTGTTGCAGGATGTGGTTGTTCACGCCTTTCATCCCAGTACAACTGGAGACAAAGGCAGGAGGATCTCTATGAGTTCAAGGCCAGTCTGGTCTACCTAGCAAGTTCTAGGACAGCCAGGGCCTCATAGAGTCCCCTGTCTCAAAAACAAGCAAACAACTGAGTGGTGGTAGCACATGCCTTTAATCCCAGCACTCAGGAGGCAGAGGCAGGTGAATCGCTTTGGATTCAAGGCTTCCCTGGTCTACAGAGTGAGTTCCAGGATAGCCAGGGCTATATAGAGTTACTCTGTCTCAAAAAACAAAAAAACAAAACAAAAAAAAAATCAAAAACAAGCAAACAAATAAACCAACTAAAAACCTTGGTAATTCTTAACCCAGGCATCTCTGACCTCAGATTGAAGAGAAAGCTTTCATATGCATGCTCATTTAGCTCATTTAGTTGGTGCATCGTCTTTCCCAGTAGACTCAAGAAGCCTCATTCCATCCCCAGCAAGAGAGGAGTTGTTATTGTGAACGGATGCTGAATTTGAGCTTTCCTAGTTCTTTCGTATCTATTGAGTAAGTCCGGCGGCCTCTCCTGTATGTGCAAATGTGAGGGCTAGTACTCACTGGGTTTTTAATTGTTAGGTTACTGTGTGTCGCAGGCATGAACTGCCTTGGTCGTAGTGTAGCTGTCCCAAGAACGGGCCTTTGAACTGGGCCTGCTCTAAAGCGGGGCTGTGGCCCAGGCAAGGAACCGAACCTCTAACGCCCGGTCTCCTCATATGCGGACATGGAGCCAACAGCCCTAACTCACAGAAGGTTTAGACAAGTGTGCAAAATGCTTCAGAAGTCCTCGTCATATATTAAGTACCATGGAAGTTTTCGTGGTTTTCCTGACTAGACAATTTAATTTGAAATTTTTGTACGAGTAATTTTTAGTTTGGAATTTTTAATAAATTACCTTGGTATTTAGATTTTTCCTAAATCTAAAGCATAGTTGTTGAATAATTTTGTGTGGTTGTAACTTAGTCCTCCCTCCCTCCCTCTCTTCCTCGTGTGTGTGTGTGTGTGTATGTGTACACGCCCTTGTGTGTGTGTGTGTGTGTGTGTGAGTGTGTGAATGCTCATGACACAGCACGTGTGTGGCGATCAGAGGACAAATTGAAGGAGTTGGTTCTCTCCTTCCTTCGTGGGTTCCAGGGGTTGATCTCAGATTTTTAGTCTTGGAGGCAAGCTGACCTAGTGAGGCATCGCATCAGGACTGAATATAATTTTCAGTTTGAATTATTGAAGAGTTACAGCATTATCTAAAACTTGTCGGTGTTGTACCTCCAGTTAGGAATTTATAAATCTAAATTCTGTAATGTGTTGCCCTAAAACTAGCTGCAGAATCTTATTATCATTTAAATATCTGTGCACCTGTTTAATCAGGAGCCGTTTCTCTTTTAATGAGTAAATGCAATGGCAGGAGCCTATTCTCCTTCCTGACAATGGAATTAGGGAACTTGGCTCTTTCTATCGCCTTGACCATTTGGAAAGGTCAGAATGAAGCTGTGTTCAGTAGATGTGCAAAAAAAAGTCGCTGTGCAGAGAGTAGAGGCCTCTAGCCCCTCAAAGACAGGCAAAAGGACACCAAAACAAGGGAAGATAACTCAGCTGCCTGAGGGGTTTTGTTCACATAGACCTGTTAGATTTCCCGAAATTTGTTTCCATTTTATATTATCAGCCATTTTTTTTTCTTTTGAGATGGGGGTCTAACTTGTAACCTGTGGGCCACCCTCCATTCCCAGCCTCAGTGGAGATTCTCTGAGGGAGTTTCTGGACCTTGTGACAAAGATCCCTGGCTTAATCATGACCCACGGGATACCAGGCACTTGCTGCTTTTGCATTTTCTGTAGCAACTCAGGCTGCTTAATCAGACGCTATTTTGAGCAGCTACTCCGTGGAGCAACTCATGATGTAGAGCAGGAAATATAAAGACTGGAGGCATCGTCCTTAGTCTGCTGGTCACTTGGTTTGTCATTTCTATAAGAGTTTAGGGAGAAATAATTGACAGACAAAACCAGGAGCAAATACATGCTGCTACAAAAATCAAGTCCTCGGCTAGGCAGGGTGAATTCTAATTGGTGATGCAAGCCCAGGAAGGGAAACTGAAGGGATTCTTTAAGGAAGTTGAGATTTCGGGCTTACTTTGAAATAACTGGCAGGCTTTTAATTCTTGGAAGCAGCAGGGAGGCTTGGGGGAAGCTGGGCAATGAGAAGAGTCAGAAGGAGCCACAGATGCATTGGGCTGACCTTGAACTTGCTATGCAGCGAGGATGAACCTGAACTCCCGACTCTGCCTCCTAAGTGCTGGAGTTGCAGGCATGCACATATCATGCTAGATTTATGCAATGCTGGGGGGAAATCAAGCCTCAGGGCTAATGCAGGACAGGCAAGCGCTTTATAGAGTTATATTTTCAGCCCTTAACCATGTTTGATTGATTTGATGTTCAAACATTCTTAAGAATATCTTTTATTTATTCACTGACAATTTCATTCCTTCTTATAATGTATCTTGATTGTACCCACCCTCAATTACTTCTTAGCACCTCTTACACAACCCCCTCCCATGTTCACGACCCCACTGAGCCCTATTAGTGCTGCCTGCTGGGGTGTCGCCTGATCTTGTTGGCTTGACCTTGTGCAGGTGACCATAACTACAGTGAGCTCGTGAGTGCAGCTGCCAAGCTGTATCCAAGAAGACACTTGTCCATGTTCTAAAAATTAATCTTTCCAGACTTCATCTGTGATTTTTTTTAAGCGAACATTCCTTAGCCACGAGCACTTGTCCTTACCCCACATCCACTTTTCTTTCTTTCATATGTTTAAACTGAAACCATTCTTTGTGACTCTTTTGTGTGTGTGTGGGGGGGGGGACACAAATACTTGCAAAAAGAAGAAAAATTACTGGATTGTTTGGAGATGACCCGGTCCTCTGAATTTGGGGCTTCTTCCAGGGGTTAAGCAATCTCCACAGTGAGCCGGGCCATTTCTCCCCTCTGCGGCCTCTGCAGCTGACCTTTGCCACTGAGTAGAAAGTGCCATGCGGTGTGTGACCCTCCCTCTGCCATTCCTTTTCTCCTAAACTCCCTTCTCCAGTAATTTTATCACTCCCTGGAACAGTCGGGAGATCTGGGGTCTATTTTACCGTTAGTGTTTAGCAGACCTCAGAACATCTGAGGTCTATTTTAACATTAGCCTCTAAGGGATGGGCGGAGCTGAAGGAAGATTGACAGCTCCAGATTCCAAAAGCCAACTTCCCAGAGTGATCCCTGGCTTCTGGAGGAGGGGGGCAGGAGAGCAGCAGGCTGGTGGCACAGAGCTGAGACACGATGGAATCCGGCTTTACCTCTAAGGACACTTATCTAAATCATTTTAATCCCCGGGATTACTTGGAAAAATATTACAGCTTTGGGTCCAGACACTGTGCAGAAAACGTGATCCTCAGGCATCTGCTGGAAAATCTTTTTAAGATATTCTGCCCGGGTAAGTTTGTCGGTCTACATATGAGTCACACTGCGTCTCAGAGGACAACTGGACGTGTGTCTAGCCGTCGTTCCTGGACAGTCTCTTGACATCACTCGTTTCTTTAATGAGAGTAAAAATGAATGTTGGCTTAGCTATTTTACAGTTTATGAAGTTCTTTTATCTCCATTGTCTTTTATATGGTCTTGAGAAATGAAGCCAAGGGGCCTGAGTGCTGTCCTTCTTGCTTCTGCAGTGACTTACCAGGTGGTTCGAAGGAGCCATCCAACCTCATGGGACACTTTAGAGAGTCTAAGAGAGCAGAGAGCTGGGGCACAGGATGTAAGAGATTGATGCAGAAGGACCTCCCTGAGTCCGAGGTTGGCCTGGACTGCATAGTGCTTTTTCTGCATAGCCTGGGCTATAGAGTCAGACTCTGTCTCCAATAAATAAATAAATTAAAAGTTTGATTTCTTAATTGAAAGGAATATTTTCCCATGAGGTAAAGACCTCCTCAAATATTAAGAACTGGGTACTTTGATCATTACTTAATCTCAGTGTTTTTCATTTATTTATTTATGTGTGTCTGTGTAAGTCTATGTGCCCATGTTGCATGCCTATGCTTGCGTGGGGCCAGAAGAAGGCATCAAGTGTCCTCTTCCATCATCCTCTCCACCTAGACCTTTGAGACAGAGTCTCTTCCTAAACCTGGGGTTGTGTCTTGGCCAGCCTGGAAGCCAGTAAGCCCCAGAGAGCCTCTCCTCTTGGCTCCTCTCAGAGATGGGATTATAGGCATTTGTAAAATGCCTGACTTGTTAAATGGGTGCTGGAATAAGTATTTATAACTGCTGGGACACATATCTAGTCCCTAAATTCAATTTGTTAACAACAAAAAAAAATAAATTTCTATCAAAGTACTCCTTAAAACTTTTTACCGTGTCTATGTTGTCGTCTTTTGAGATCAGTGATCTGTATACCAGATATAGATCTTGCCCACCAGACATCGAAATAGCCCAGCAAAACATGCCCCCATTCAGGACTGAGCTTGAGGTAGGGATAGAAAGTAGAAAGATTTCTTACCAAATGATGTTAATGGAGAGCGGTGGGTGGTCCGGTTGTCTGGGGGCATTTTTGGCACAATCCCGGTAAAGATGGTGGAACTTCAGCTCTGCCTGTCCTCTTATGATGCCTGAGCCCTGCCTCCTCTGGACCAGGTGGTGTGAAAGGAGACCTCCTGATTGACATTGGCTCTGGCCCCACCATATATCAGCTTCTCTCTGCCTGTGAGTCCTTCAAGGAGATCATTGTCAGTGACTACACAGACCAGAACCTTCGGGAGCTGCAGAAGTGGCTGAAGAAGGAGCCAGGGGCCTTTGACTGGTCTCCAGTGGTCACCTATGTGTGTGATCTCGAAGGGAACAGGTAGGGTGATGGGTATCTGCTTTTCAGCCTTCTGAAGGGACCTGATGTTTCTATCAGTCAAGAAATACCATTGCAATTCAGTTGAAAAACACAAAAGAAACACAAAGACAGAGACCAAAGTGAACTCCAGATGGAGAATGAGGGTTCAGGAGAATAGATTGGGTGCCCTCTGCACTACCTGAGTATTATCTTATTGTCAAGTCCTCCAATCAAAGCTGGTGGCTCTGTGTGTGCTTAATGCTGATACCACCAGAAACAGCACAACATTGACCAGGATTTTTAGCTGACAGAAGCGATAATGAAGCTACTATGCCAAAAGAATCCATTACTCACCATCTGTAAAATCATAGCCTAAAGGGAACCGGGAGATGGTCAGTGGGTAAAGTGCTTGTCACAGAAGCACACGGTCCTGAGTTCATATCCCTCTCAATTCCTTAAAGAGCTGTCCTTTCTCCAGCTATCATCCTTATTGAAAACCAGCTGGTTGTAGATGTGTGGGCTTAGTCCTGGGCTCTCAACTGTGTTCCATTATTCTTTATTCTCTGGTTTTGTGTGTGTGGTAATGCTGTGCTGTTTGGGTGCCTATAGCTTTGTTGTTATTGGTGGTGGTGTTATTGAAGTGAGGCAGTGTATGCTTCCTGATTGTTTTCCCCTGATGCTATCTAGGCTTTGCGTATCTATGGTTGTGTATAGATTTTAGATGTTTTTTTCCAACCCCATCATTAGTGTTTCAATAGGGATGGCATTAGCTCCACAAATTGCCCTGGGTCATACGGACATGTTCATGACCTTGGTTCTTCCTACCTGCAGACAGATCATTCCATTTTCTTGGTGTCTACATTGTTCTTCTATATTGATGTTTTTATTGTAAAGATTGTTGGCTTGTTTTAGTTAATTTTATTCTGAGCTTATTTACTTATTTATTTATTGTAGCTATTGTAATAGAATTGACTTCTTGATTTCTGTTTCAAATAATCCACTATTGGAGTAAAGATATCCAGATGAGGGTTCTGGAAGGTTAGTACTTCTTGGTGCATGTTTAAAAGAAATATCATCCATCCATCCATCCACCCACCCATTCAACAAACTTAGTTGAAAGACTGTGTTGCACCCCATAAGACTAGCTCTTAGGCCAGATCAGAAGAAGCCTCTAGGTCTTATAACTCCTACCAAAGAAGGCAGATAAATATCAGGCGACTTAGGACCTTCAAGGGCAAGTTAAAGAGTATGGCATTTAGTAACAAATTGAGAGACTATTTTCATATGACCATTTAACATAGAAACCCCCTACTCATTTAGCATAAGTGAAGAAACATTCTTTAAAATGAAGGTGAATCTTACTACTCTTTTTTATATGAAGTACATGATTTCCCGGGACAGAACTGGAATAACTTGCTGTGAGGGTTTGGACACTATCAAAACTCATTAAACAAATAAAGAATTTACGAGGATTGACAGACTTTCAAAGAAAGCTTATTAAAGAGAAGTTTTGTGCTATTTGAGACCAACACGTCTCTCTGAAATACAAAACACCTGTCCAGAAAGCTCTGGGAGCTGCATTCCCACTTTCCCTAGATATCACAGCCCACATCTCATTCAAAAATGAGCCCTTCAGTCTAGCAGGCTACTAAAAGAATTACTTATCTCCCTGCAGAATCGTCAGCTCAGAACAATTGCCTCTTAAGACGCCCGCCCCATCCCCGTCACTTGGCCTGGATGAGGAACTGTACTTTTGGCAGGAGGTCCTGCATGCCTTCCTTATCCTCACGCCACATCCAGCAGCTTCGACTATTTTGAGAACGATAGTGATCCCATTCCGCTTACGTCTCTCTCACATCTTCGAGTGCCTCGATCAACTTACAGTCCATTTTCGCCAAGATTATTTCTTTTTTATCTGAAGATATTTCTTGTGCTGATGGCTTCCAAGGACAATAGAAGCTAGCTGCTTTCTTCTGCTGCTTTGGGAATACAAGTTGGACATTTAAAAATCACTAATGATTTTTTGAATCATGACTGTTTGAAAGTTTTAAGATATCAGTACCAAACGCCTATCTCAAACCATGAGGTATTTTGTAATTACCCTAGGTCTGTCATGAACAAGGAAAATAAACTCTTTTCTTAAGAAATTCTAGAAAAAGGAGCTGGCCTGGTCACTGGGAACATTAAGAGGCCTTGCCGCTGTAGCAGGGAACCTGTGTTCAGTTCCAAGCACCCACATTTGGGTAGCTCACAGCTGCCTGTAACTCCAGTTTTAAGGGATCCATCTTCTGGATTCTAATGGCACCCTCCACACTCATACACAAAAAGAAAACTTAGAAAAGAAATCCTAGAAATAACATGAATTAGCCTTTGGCCCCTTGAACAACATATTGCTTAGCTTTGAGATCCTCAGATTAGCAGCTTTAATACATCGTGTAGTAGCATGTTAGAAATGCAGTCTGGGGCTGGAGAGATGGCTCAGTGCTTAAAAGCACTGACTGCTCTTCCAGAGGACCCAGGTTCAATTCCCAGAACCCACAAGGGAGCTAATAACTGTCTATAACTCCAGTTCCAGGGGCATTGACTCCCTCTTCTGGCCTCTGAAGGCACTAGACACACCCATTTTTGGTGACCAGACATACATGAAGCAAAACACCCATATATGTTTTGTTTTTAAGAAGAGGATATGCAGCAGGATCTTCAAGGTCAAGGCCAGCCTGAGCTACAGAGTGACTCTAGCCTAGCCTCTGCTACAAGGCACTTGTTTGTTTTCATTCCAAGATCTCCTTCTGATCAGGGCCCTCCTCTCCCCTTTGTTTGAAGCAAGGGCTTACTTGGTAGCCCAAGATAGTCTCTAACTTGTGCCTTGTTTCTTCTTCTAGGGTTTTGTGATTACATGCCTTTCCATAGCGCCATTTAGACTTCTTAGGATAGAAAGCAAAATCCCAGTTTTGGAGATGGGTCTCACTATGTAGCCCTCACAGCCTGGAACTCACTCTGTAGAGCAGACTGGCCTCGAACTCAGAGATCCACCTGCCTCTCTCTCCAGGGTGCTAAGATCAAGGGTGTGTGCTACCATTTCTGGCCTAGAAGGTAAAATTTTAAATTCAATCCACAAAGGCTTGTTTTGTCTGGAACCCAGCATTTCATTTGCCTATGGACACTCTTTTCTTTATGTCCTCTACCAGGTGGCCTGGACACATGCCATCTTCTCATGCTGGACCATCCTCCTCCCCTTGTTCCTCTCTTTGGCCTGGTCAGTGATGACAGATGCCTCCCCCGCATCTCTGCTTCCACGGCTCCCTTTGAACTTGCCACTGTAGACGACCAGGTGAAGCCAGGATCCCACACCCCACGACCTTTCCTCCTTGATCGTATCCATTTTTACTTCTAATTTTGGCAAGTGATCCTTGGATTAGCTATTTTCCTTTCTTCCCTTCTGTAATCTCCAGGAAGACTAGAGCTGTTTCTCTCTTGTCCATCCCTGACTCCCCAGGACCTTTGAGTATCCCAGTACCTAACACATAACTGAGGTTCAAATGCCAGTGTAAAATAAACAAACAGATGTATCCTGCCATCCAGACTCCACGCCCTGCATACACTGTCTAGCTGATTCAGGTGTGGACTGTGCCTAAAGGTTATTGACAACTCTTCCTGCCTCTCATAATTCTTATGCTGATACTCTAGTTTATCTGACTTTTCTTTTTGTTGTTGTTTAGAGACAAAGTCTTGTGCACCACGGGCTAGCCTTAAACTCATTCTGTACTTGAGAATGACCTTGAACTCCTGACCCTCCTGCCTCCACCTCCTGAATTCTGGGACTAAGGGCAAGTACCATCACACCAGGCTTCTT
Organism: Chionomys nivalis; assembly: GCF_950005125.1. NCBI lineage: Eukaryota > Metazoa > Chordata > Mammalia > Rodentia > Cricetidae > Chionomys > Chionomys nivalis. The sequence continues at coordinate 47,584,555 of NC_080089.1, read as the reverse complement.
CAACCTTTATGTCCTTGGGCTGTGTCGATGGCTTTGTCACGTGTGCTGAAGGCTACTGGGATGAGGACTGGGGCAGGGGAGTGGACCGGAAAGGGCTCCTGTGGAGATTCTGACTTACTAGCTGCCTTGCTTCTCCATGTAGGTAGAATCTCAAGATAATTACTGGGTATGGGAAGACATTCTTACAAAGGGCTCTTGCAGGAATCCTTACCTGTTCTTTCCTTCTCTGCCATGTCCCTTGGGCTTGTGTAGCTAGCATATCCACAGGGGAAATGGCAGCCTCTATTTGAAGGAGTCAATCTTTACAAGGAGAGCAATGGCCACGCCGCAGTTAGCTTTCTGTAAACCAAGCTCCATGCTGCTCCGGTATGTGTTTATCACCTTCTCCTTGAGCTAAACGTGAGGCTGAGTGGTAATTGCCTGGGTCTCCAGGAGAGTCCATTTCCCTGTGGGTGTTACCCACAGTCCTCGAGGAGCCCTGCGGGGTAATCTTTACATAGCTGCCTTGGCAACTGAGTTCACCAATGTTTGCTAAGCAGCCAAGGACAAGCAGGTACCAGCAGCGGTGGGAGAGCCTAACAAATTCCCCTTCTCAAATTGGCACATGTCCTGTGAGCTTTGGAGATTTCACAGTGGGCTTCACAGTGTGGGGACAATTTTCATCATCGGCTGACTGGCAAGTGCTAGTTCTGTGGTAATTTGTGTCTTTAAAATAGCTTAATACACAATAGGGCACAAAGGTCCACTTTGCTTCTGACGTAATCGCTTAAATACACATTCTAACAATGTCCCCAGCCTAGAGTAGCATTTTAACCCCCACCCCAAATCACCATCTTCTATTGCCTTAGCCTCTTCTATACACTTGTTGTGTGTATGTGTAGACAGGTAATTCCACTTTTTTCTGATCTACTTTCTTTACTTATTTTTATAGACATCTATTGCTTAATAATCAGTTTTTCTTCTTAACATGCTCTGTCAAATTATCTGTATTGTAGCAGGGCTGGGTGACATGGCTGCTTTTAGGATGACAGTTGTTCTGCTTTGCCCAGGACTGCATAAAGAAGCCAGCACAGGAAATTTCAGCAGAGGAAACTTTTAAACTGGAAAAATTTAAGGCAAATCAGCACAAAGTGGTTGCTATAGGACGAACCATCTTCAGCCCTGATTAAGGGCGCAGGTAGACCCGATCATGGGTACTCTTTTAAAAGATTTATTTTTATTATTTTAAAGTATGTGTATGTTTCTCTGTGTGGGTATGTGATCATGGGTTCAGGAACCCATGGGGGTCAGGGAACCTCAGATCCCTTCGAGCTAGAGTTACAGGTGATTGTGAGCTGCCCAGTGTGGCTGCTAGGACCTTAACTGATGACATGACTACTCCATGGGATGGTTGGAGAGAAGGTTTTTAATGTAGAGATGAGAGAGAGAGAGAGCAGCCAGAGGCATCTGGAAGAGCCCAGAGCAGAGAGAGAAAGAAGTACACTGAACATGCCAGCAGACCGGACATAGCCAGGACTATCTTCAAAAGAAGTGAGAACAGCAGAGGCTAGAGAAAAGTGAGAGTGGCAGGAACAGAACACACACACACACTCACACACAGAGAGAGATGGAGGGAGGAAGAGAGCAAACATAGTGAGATTAGCAGGGTTATAAGGAGAATGAGCAGGGGGGTAGGAAGCCAAAGCGCTGGAGGAAGTTTACGATGGGGGGGGGGGTGAGGATTAGGATGCTAGTATGGACTTTGAAATGTGTAGCAGGTACTCGGGAGACTGAAGGAGCCTGGAGGCCAGCATGAGCTTTGATATGCTAATAGACACCATATGTAGCTATATGCTCCTTCTGCCAGAGATAAGGGACATGACTCCTTTAGGTAGATGGAATCAGTTTCACAAGTTTCTGAGGAAGGCTGACTTTTATCTAACTGCCAGAAATCCTCCTACAGTCCAACATAAGCTCATAGGACTGCCTTTTGGGGTTTGGGGAACTAGAGTTTCCTTTGGACCTAACACCCAGGTCCTCTGCCAGAGCAGTGTGGACCCTTCACTACTGAACCATTTCTCCAGCCTCCATTTTTTAATCCCCTAGGTAGACACCAGTATAGTGGTTCTGGAAATTTCCCGATAGCACTTGCTAAGCCTCCACCTCTTTCTGTGTGATTCTCATTGTCTTCTCCCCAACACTCCCTCTCTTCTTCTCTTCCCCTTTCTTCTCCTCAGTTTTGCTACATAATCCTGGGCTGGCCTAGACTCACATATCACCCACTCTGGTCTTGAACTCATAATCCTCCTGTTTCACCTCAGCCTTGTGAGAGCTAGTATTAAAGGTAGATGCCCCAATGCCTGGTCGACCCTTATTTTCAGATAGAGCGGCTTTCTGAGCTAGGACCATACCGTCAATAGATACATTTAAAGTGGAACCCAGTTTTCAGTGTATCCACAGCACTGTGTAATCCCATGTCAAATGACTTTAGAATATTTTTGTAAATTCCCCAAAGAAATGCTCACTCTTGCCAACTTCCTCAGCCTCTAGTAATCTCTTCCCTGCTTTTAGTCTCTAGAGCCTTCCTGGGCATTGCGTGGAAGTGGGATTGTGTAACGCATGACCTTTGGTTCTGGCTTCTGTTACTTAAGTATTATGTCTTCCGGGTCCACCCATGCTGTAGCACACATCAGAATCCATGGCTGGCAATGAGTTTCCTCAGCTGTGTACCTCCCACATTAGAGTTACTGAGTTATAGGCCGTTGGGTATTTAGATTGTCTCGGATCATTTAAGGGCATGCATATACAAGTTTTTGTGTGGATGTATGTTTTGTTTGTCTTAGGTATATGCCCAATGTGGTAGTTTGAATGCCATTGGCCCCCATAAGCCCATAGGGAGTGGCACTATTAGGAGGTGTGGCTTTGTGGGAGTGGGTGTGGCCTTGTTGGAGGAAGTGTGTCACTGTGGAGGTGGGCTTTGAGGTCTCAGATATGCTCAAGCCATGCCCAGTGTCTCAACAGTTGATGTCCTATTGTCTGCAAGGTGTAGGACTCTCGGCTCCTCCAGCACCATATCTGCCTGTACGCCACCATGTTCCACCATGATGACAATGGACTGAACCTCTGAGGCTGTAAGCCACCCCTTTAAATGTCTTCCCTTATAAGAGCTGCCATGGTCTCTGTGTCTCTTCACAGCAATCGAAACCCTGAGTCATCCATGAGTGGAATTCAGAGCCGTGCAGAAACTTCATGTTTAACTTTTGGAGAAACTTTTAGACTATTCTCCAAAGCAGTGGGACTGTTTTAAATTCTCACTGGCAATGTAGGCAGGCGTGTTCCTTGCCAACACTTGTTACCTGTCTTTTTCATGCTAGCCCTCCCAGTACATGTGAAGTATAACCTTGTGGTTTGGGCATATTTCTCTGATGGCTGGTGATACTCTCTTTCTCTCTGCCCATAATCAAGCCTCTCAGATGAAAAGTTACAGCAAATTCAAAGGACACTGGCAACTAACGGAAGGTGCCAGACAAATGCTCAAACTAGATTGCCACAGACAACTTCGCCCACCTTAAATCTTTCTGCCTAGACGCAAATTTAAGTTTTCCTCAAACCATTGACGTTTTCTTATGACCAGCTTATGCTCTTCCTTCTTGGTGGATGTTGGAGGACTATCTACTGTCTCCATCAAATGGCCATCTCATCTCCTGGGGTCTGTATCAGACAGCTGTGTTCCCTGAGTTTACAGCTGTGCAGTGCCCAGGTGCTTTGTCAACCAGTTTTGTCAAAGGGGTCTGCACCAGTAGTCAGGGCTCCTAGTGGAGCTCAGGGCCCTGGGTACTCCATTCCCTTTCTCTTTGGCTTTCTGCTATTTTTTCCCCTTGTCTGGTTCCCCTCTCCAGTTCATCTGGTGGGCTCCACACATTTGTTTATTACTCTGTTCCTTCTTTTCTCCCCTCGCAGACGTGAAATGGACCCCACATGTCAGTCAGCTTTCCATTTGGGTAGCTAATAACGGAGACAGTAGTTCTGCAAAGAGGAAGACTCCTTTCAGCCCACAGTTCCAGGCTGCTTATAAGGTTATGGCGGAGCATCAGGGTAGGAACATGAGATGGAGAAAAGCCACTCAGCAGAAGAGAGAAGACACCAGGACTCTACGATCCCCATTGGGGCATGGCCACAGCAATGGCTCACTAGGTCCCACCTTCTAATGGGCTCCACCACCTCTCAGTAGAACCCAACCAGTGACAAGCCTTTCACACAACAGCCTTTGAGGGACATTCCAGATATAAACTACAGGACCATCCATGACATCATTTCCTGTTCCTGCTTTCTCATCTCTATCGATTAATTGAAATTCCATTGATTTGACCAAAAGAGGCAGTTGTCTTGATGGGGTTACCAAGAAAATAAGGTTAGGAAAGCCGCAGTCAGGAGAAAGGGACTGACCCAAGACCCTGGCCACAGTGGTAAGATAACCGACGAGGGTTTCTTTTGGTGTCATTTGTTTATTTATTCATTTTTTGAGCCAGAGACTCACAGAGCCTCTTGTAGCCCAGACTGACCTTGAACTCATTAGGTAGCCAACTTTCTGATCCTCCTGCCTCAGACCTCTGAGTTGGAACTGCAGGCAGGCAGTACCACACCCATGCCCAGTTTATGTGGTGCTGGGGATGGAACCCAGGACATAATACATGTTAGACAAGCACTCAGTTGATTGAGCCAAATCCCCAGGCCTCGTGACCAACAGCTTGTAAACCTGTCTAGGCTGGATCCCATCCCCCCATGAACAGGTAACTACTGTAAAGACAATCGTTCAGCACCTAAGCTCCTTTATTGACTGTGTGAGAGTCAAATAGCTTCCACCTTGCATTTTGACAAAGCAGTCAAGGACAGTACTGATAACTTAAAAATATATATTAATAGAAGGTGGGAGAAGGTCAATTCCATGGAAGGCAGTTCGTTTCCGAAGCAGGTGGGAGCTATTGTGATTGTTTTCATGACTCAGCTTGGGGTAACATTCAGACACCGGAGTAGGATGAATTTAAGAACCACAGTATGGTCCACACTGACATACATCCTCATCCCCAACCAAAGAAAACTGAGGTCCACATATGTCAAGCAGTGAGTGATGCTGGTCTGTGTGTATTTTCCAGAACCAAGGGACCTGAGAAGGAGGAGAAGTTGAGGCGGGCAATCAAGCAGGTGCTGAAGTGTGACGTGACTCAGAGCCAGCCTCTGGGGGAAGTCTCTCTGCCTCCCGCTGACTGCCTTCTCAGCACGCTCTGCTTGGATGCTGCCTGCCCTGACCTCCCCACCTACCGCACTGCCCTCAGGAACCTGGGCAGCCTGCTCAAGCCAGGGGGCCGCCTGGTGTTGGTGGACGCCCTTAAGAGTAGCTACTACATGATTGGAGAGCAGAGGTTTTCCAGCCTTCCCCTGGGATGGGAGGCCGTTCGAGATGCCGTGGAAGAGGCTGGCTATACCATTGAGCAGTTTGAGGTGATTTCTCAGAATTACTCTTCTGCCACAGCCAACAATGAAGGACTGTTCTCCCTCGTGGGGCGCAAGCCAGGCAGAGCTGAATGACATCCTGTGATCCCAATTAAAGGTTTGCTGGTTCGTTTCGGACTATGGTGCTGACGGCGGTGTTCATTGTGTGGTGTAGACGCTGACTGGTGGGGCCCCATGGTTGAGGGTGGGGTGGGCAGTCTAGGATAAGTTCATGGGTCATTCCTTAGTGTTCCATGTACATATTAATGCTATGGGACCCCCAGGTGAGTAACTGAGAGTGTCCTCTACCTGTACTCACTCAAGAAGCTTCACCACCATAAACACGCAGTTACGGCCACACCTGTGAAGCACGCATGAATCAAGCTCACACCTGACTATGGAGATACCCGTTTTTCACTGTTAACCTCCCAGGGAGTGGCTGCATCCTTCTCTTGCCTTCTACCTGGAGAGACTGGCACACCCCAGCTTCTGATGCTGATGAATCTGCTCTGGGCCTGGACAGTCTTTAGTAGACGTCCCCTCTACCGGCACCAGTCTGACTTCAGGGACCAGAGGACAGCTGACCCGTATTTCTTCCAATTCATCCCAGTGATCCAGATGTTTTTCTTTTCTAAAGCTCATTGCCACTTTCGAATTCCACCCACCCCTTAGGCAGGTTATCTAACCTTTGCGTGCCTCGGTTTACTCATTCGCAAAATGAGAGTGAAGTAGAACCGCTTGTTAGGATAATGAAAACAGTTCCAGGACAGGCTCCAAAACCACAGAGAAACCCTGTCTCGAAAAACCAAAAAAAAAAAAAAAAAAAAAGATAATGAAAACAAATTACAAGCTAGAAAGAAACCAGAGGGATGCTCGGTCCTCGGTGGGCATCTAGTAAATGTTAATGATCATGATCATAATTATCATCACAATCACCATACGCCCATCTTTGCTCTTAGTTGCCAAAGCAACTGAGAAGAGGTGTTCCCATGCCCAAGTAGGAAAGGAATCCTTCTCTGGGCTCTCCACTGCTGTGGCTGTCAAGAGCATCCACAAGAAAATAGTTCCCCACCACACATCGCTAGTTTCTCCTGATTCAAGAGCTATCCAGCAAGCGTGTATTTAGCATCCTCCATGCGTCTTCCCTGTGCCAGATCCTGGGGATGGAAATGAAGCTGAAAAGACAGCTGTCTCAAGGGCCCTCATCTTTGCAGACACAGTGACGTGACAAGAGCTCCCAGATGCCGCCAGAGACAGTGCTCTCTCAGTCCCCACCCAGAGTCCTCCTGTCCAGCACCTTCTGCTCCGGCAGTCCTTTCTGACAGCACCTGGGAAGGGCCATGTGAAGAAAGATACTCCCCTGCCTGTGTGTCAGAGCCTTGCTGGCTTCCTGCCCAAGAAGCAGAGAACACATTCTGTCTTTACTAGGGTTGGCCAAGAGCCAGATGGCAAATACTTTTTGGCTTTGTGGGTCGTACTGTCTTTCTTTATGGATGGATGAATGGATGGATTGATTGAGGAATGAGTGTGTGTTAGTGTCTCACTATGTAGTCCTGGCTGACCTGAGACTCACTACGTAGACCAGACTGGCCTTGAACTCACAGAAATCCACCTGCCTCTGCCTCCCAAGTGCTGGGACTTAAGGCGTGTTCTGACATGCCTGGCCTTGGTTGTATACCTTTGATCACAGCTAATCCCACCCTGCAGTTGGAGCAGAGTGAGCCACAGATGACGTGTAAGTGAAAACACAACTCCCCTTACTAAAACAGGTGGGTAGGTAGGTTTGGACCAAGGGCTGCGGTTTATTGACCTTTGATTGGGATCTGAAGCAGCCCTATTTGTGACTCAAGTTTAACGAAGTTTCTTGTGTACACTTTGGCTATCTTGCAATACGCAATCTACTTGTAAGGGACCTCAGCTCCTATACAAAGGTGAGGACAGGGGGCAGATGGGATATTGTTTCTTCTCATTCTGCCCTTATTCTCTCTCTCTTTATTGCTGTTCCCCTCAATCAAAACCTCCCAGTTTGAAGCCATTCCACAAATGCAAACAGCAAATGAGGAAACAAGAAGGGCCAGGGGAATACCAGGCGAAATGTCCAATACACCAATATTTTCACACTGAAAGTCACAATACTCATTGGAGTATCATAAAATCAATTGAGGACAGCACAATGCACATTATAAAAATGACAGAGAACAAACTGGACAAAAACAAATCCCCATAACAGAGCAGCATGCAACAACATTTTATGAAGTTTTGTTTTACAAATCTACATATCTATCTGCTGCCTGCATTTAGACACAGTTAAGTTAGCGCTGTAGGCACCTTCCACTCAGAGCTGGCTTCGTGGCTGTGTAGCCATCTGAAAGGTATCTATTACATGTCCATGATGGCTGCTTTAGTTTCTTTTCTGTTGCTGTGATAAAATACTCTGACAAAAAGCAAGTCGTGGGAGAAAGGGGTTCGTTTCAACTTACAATTCCAGGTTACAGCACACCATTGTGGGGACGTCAAGGCAGGAACTTCAAGCTGCTAATCATATTATGTCCACAGCCAAGAGCAGAGAGATAGGGATGCGTTCATAATCGATTGCTTGCTTGTCCTGGGCTCAGTTTTGCCACTCTTACATAGTTTAGGACTCCTTGTGTAGGGAGTGGTACTTCCCACAGTGGGCTGGGTCTTCCCACATCACTTGACTTAAGACCAGATCCCCACAGACATTCCCACAGGCCAAGCCAATGTAGACGACCCTTCCCTGAGACTCTCGTTCTAGGTGATTCTAGGCTGAGTCAAGTTGGCAGTTAAAGCCAGCCCTCACAACTCCATGATGTATTTGATACTGGATTATGAGATAGCTTGTGTTTCTTACTAGCAATGATCCAAAAAGTTGGAAAACAACTTGCCTGTCCTCTGGGGTTCTGGGATTGGACTATGAGTACCCACATATTTTTCTTTCTGGCAGAGGTAAGATATGTAGCTTCTTCCCCTTAAAGGATGCTTAGTCACTTGAGGGGAGGAAGGGCTCAGATGGAGTATCAATAGCACTGGGTGCTTGAAGGGAGGGTGCTAAAGCCCACAGTACCTGTTCTGGGTCTTGTAGGCTGAATAAAGGTGTGTGTTTTGCAAGCAGGGAGGGAAGAGAAGCATGGGGGACAGTGTGTGCCGACGCCTGAAATGACCCGTCAGTAGCAGACGCACCCTTTGCCGGTTTGTTCTTTCAATGAAACCCAGACCTAAGCAAACATTTGGCTTCTGGCTTTTTTTGTTTGCCTTTTCTGAATTCAAATGCACCAACCAAGTCTTGAGCAAACAGGTCATTCTGGTTCCAACTTGTAAATGTCTTTGACCGCTGACCTTGCAAAGCTTTTGCTAGAGGACTTTCTGAGGGGAGCATTGAACATTTCACCCTGTGTAAACTTGTGTGATACAGGAGACTTGAACATTTCACCCTGCACAAACTTGTGTGGTGCAGGAGATGGCATGGCTGTGCATAATGCCTTGGGGAAGACCAGGGGGAAAGAAAGCTATTAAAGAGGTGGTTAGCTCATTTAGTATCATGCGCCCCAGCCTTGGTAATTCCTATCATCTGGCTGTCAAGAGTAATCAAAGGAGATGATCATGATATGGCTTACAGGCTCTGCTTTAAAGGCTGTGACTGCCTTTTGGCCAACTCAGAGATGCGAGGCAACTAGTAAATCATATGGATGTGGGGGGGATGCTGGGGAGCATCATTAGAGCCCCACGCCACTTTCATCAGCTGGAGACCTTGCTCAAAACAGGGGCAATAGGCATCTCTCAGGACTGAACTGAAATCAAATGGAATTCCCATAAAGCCGGTCTGTAACTTGCCATGCTATATTAAAAGTCTTCAGTACAATTAACTCTTTCCAGAACAGCTGTTGAGACATGGGTTGCTACGTTCGTTGGATTTTCATAATGAACAGCATTAAATGTGATCTCCCAAACCCACTTTGTCTTTTATCCAAGTCTACACCGTGGACAGTTGGAATCCAACCTTCTTTAGAGTGAGGCATTCACTCAGAAGACATTTAGCACATCCTCATTAGATTCTAAATCTTGTCTCTGCCTTTGTGGGTCTCAATCTCTGGGAAAGGGCAGAGGTCATGGAGTCTCACAGTGTCTGGAAAGAATATGTCCTAGTCTGCTTGAATCATCAACCTTGCCCAGCCTAGAGGCATCTGAAAGGAAATCCCTCTGAGTTGAGGGATTGCTTGCATCTGGCTGCCCTGTGCATGTCTGCGAGGGATTGTCTTGTTAATGGATGTAGGGGGGCTCAGCCCACTGTGGGCAATACCATTCCCTAAGCACCTAAGGTGGCCCTGGATTATAAGAAAGGTGTGCAAGTAGCACACAAGCCAGTGAGCAGTATTCCTCCCTCCATGGCTTCTCCTTCAGGTTCTTGCCCAGACTTCCATCAGTGATGGGCTATATGATCTCAAAATGTAAGCCAAATAAATCTCTTCCTCCCCTAACTTGCTTTCGGTGAGAGTGGCTTTTACAGCATCAGAATGAAGCTAGGACAGCACACTATAATAGTAAATAGGTCTTCTGGTCCTCAGGAATCACCAGCCTTTTTTGACAGTCTATCCCAACAAGGCTTAACAGACTTTCCTTACAGCTGTACCTCTTGTGGACAGCCCAGGTCTGTGCAGTTCAGCTTTGTTATAAAACAATGTTCCGCTTCTACACTGCATTTTAAAATATGATAGCAAAGAGAAACACTGCTGTGTGAATGGAGTCACGGGAGCATCCTGCTTCGTATTTCCAGTGGAAGGAAGAGTCTCGAAGCTTTGGTCCTTCCCGGTCAGTTTCTCTCATTGAGTGGAAGCGCATTGTTTGACTTCTGTGTGGCCAGCAGAGGGCGCACACGGCTCTTACTGAAGCCTTTCCCAGCCTGGGACCATTCAAGCCAAAAGGAATTTAAATAGAAATTAAACCTTTCGAAACAAGAAACCTATTTCCTTTGGACACTCTACTTATGAGGTTGCTAAGAGAAGGGGAAGAGAACTCAGCACATTTTTCTCTAACAAAAAATATGTGTGGTTACTTTTACACACTTTAAAATTTTCCCCTTTAGGTCTATACACAAAATGCAAATTTTAATAACTCATACAGAGGGTCTGGGCCAGTTTAGCATGAGAAATGTTGAATATTAGATTATGCGGTTAACTTTCCATCACCTTTTATTTCCTGTTTATTCAACAAAGGAGCAAGAAGTTTTTGTGCTTTGGCAAATCTTTTAATATTAAGAAAAAAAAAATCAACAAGTCTTTTGGTGGCATTGGTTGCTGACCAAATGACTAGACTCCAGATTTTAATTTTTATTTTAATGGTGTTTGATGAAATAAGGGGGAGATTTGGGGCTGAATTGCAGACCCTCTGCAGACTGTTGAGTTAATATTGCCTTTGTTCTGACTTAATGCTGAAAACCAGGGAATAGTTTCTCCCCTGCTAGGTTACCATGGCTCCCCTTTGGATGTTTAATAAATAGGTAGGTTGTTCCTAATCATGTGACTGTGTACTCTCTAGGAGCAGGCATGTAAGCCATGGAGAGCAACACAGAGAAGAACGCAGATGGTTCTAGAACAAGCTGTTAGCCGATTGCCCCTTGCCACACTCAGTGCTGGGTTTCTGCCTCCCTTAACTTGTCCCCCCTCTCTGCAACTTGCTAAGTGTGGAAAGGCCCCACAGTTTAATATGATCTTTGCCATTACGGGATCAATATATCTAATATGTCTTTCTAATGTGAGTAAAGGCTTGGAAAATGAAAAGCTAAAACCTCTTGTTTAATTGCCGAAAACTTGTGGCTTGAGTTAACGCAAAGGGCTTCACCTTTGAAAGCCCTAGTTTCCACTGCAAAATCAGAAGTTGGATTATCTACCCGCAAGGTCCAATGTTCTATGATTTTTATGAATTAAAAACCATGCTTGTTGAGATAGAATTTGTCCGCAAAATCCACCTGAATTAATCTCTTCCTTTAAAATTCAAGTAACGTGATTTCCTAGTATATACAAAGCCCTGGCTGCAATCTTCAGCATCACAGAAAATCTTGTGTGGCGACTCATGCCAGGATATCCCAGCACTCTGGTGAAACAGAAGTTCAAAGTCATCTTTGGCTGCAAAAGGAATTTGAGGCCAGCCTGAGACCCTGTCTCAAAAGAAATTTTTTTCAGTTGAAATTGGCCCCCATAATTCACAGAACCTATAATTTCCCTCAACTTTCAGGGGATTGGGTTGAGGTATGGCTTGTATTTTTCTTGGTGACCCCAGGATCAGAGACTGCCCCTCATTTTGGTTTGGGAATCATCTCATTTCAGTCGTGACCTGACCCTTTTCTGCGTCACCCAAGCCCTGATCACACTCATCCTGGTCCTATGATCTCCTGAAATCCACCGCCTATAACGTACTTGAGCCGTAGGCTTGACCAAAGCGTAGAGATTTCGAGTTAATGGAATCATTCACACTTTAGGATGGAAGCAGTTTAAGCTTGGTGTCTGTATTAGTCATGGTTCTTCACAGGAACCAAACTAATGGAACGTATATAATTATAAGAGGGGATTGATTAGATTGCTTTGCATAAGCAGAGACTGGAATAGTCTCACAGTGGATGTCTGCAGGCTACAGAACCAAGGAAGCCAGTAGCTGCTCTGGCCAAGAATCTGGGAGCCTCGGAAAGAGGATTGATGATGCAGCCCCATGCTTGGGTGGAAGACCTCTCTAGCCCAACTCAGTGTTCAAAGGCTGAAGAACATGGGGTCTGACGTCTAGGAATGACAACCACAGCAAAAACTGAACTTGTTCAAGAAGAATCAAGAGTGAGATTCAGAGGGAGGGGAAGAGGACACAAGCCCACAGCCCTAACCCAGAAGTTATCCTGATTGGCAAAGAAGTTATCCCAATTGGCAACCTCTCACAAAGGAAAAATTAGCTTCCTCCAGTGGACTCTCCCTGGATAGACAGAGCATACCTAAGGGCAATCCCCATACCCAGCAGTAGTGGGCCAACACAAAATGAACTCAATTAATGCTAGTTTGGGAGTTATATTATGGTTCTGATTTTGTATTTTTATGGGATTTCTGTATGAACAACTGTGTGTGTCTCTGCATCTATATGTGTTTGCTTTTTGTAATTTTTCTTTGGCTCTTGGTTCTCTTTTTCTCTTTTATCCTTTGTTGTTATTGTCTGTTTTCTAATGAGAGAGAGAGAGAGAAAGGGGGGGGGAGACAGAGACACACAGAGAGAAAGGGTGTAGATTTGGGTGGGTGGAGAGATAGGATTTGGAATGAATTGGGGGAAGGAAAATCATAATATTTTGTATTTTTTAAAAAAAAACTATTTAAAAACAAACAAATTGGGATCCCTTTCCCTTTCTGCTTTGATCCACTTGAGGCTCCCAGCCTGCTGGATGGTGTTACCCACACTCACAAGGTCTCTCCACTCGGTTTACAGCCTCTCTTCCAATCATCTCTGGAACCACTCTCCACGACAACAATACACCTTATCAAATTTTAGGCATCTCTTAGTCCTGTCAAGATGTTACTGGAGCAGTTAGGATTATAGCCTGGGCCCTGACGCTTGAACAAGCCAACCTGGGCCACCTGTCCTCAGCAGGCCAACTAGAGATATAAAGGGATTGGGAAAATGCAGAGATGTATTTGATATGGCCACACAGGGGAAAGGAACCAAGAGGCCAGTGAGTTCTCTCTGCTTTATCAAGGCACAACCAGAATAAAGCCTAAGTCAAGCTAGAAGATTGTCTCTTGTTCAGTTGAGTCCTACAAATGCCCACTGTGCCTCACATCAAGTGGAGAAAGTCTGGATTCTGTCTCTAGTGTGTCGTTTGGCATGAGTCAGTGACTATCCCCACCTTGAAGGTAGCAACCAAGTATGTTTCTGAACCTCTAAGATCAAACACATGAACAGTCTCTGAAACCTAGCCTTAAATAGCCTAATGCTTCCCCCCTTCCTGTTACTCCCTATGAATCGAGGTGAATGACATCATATGTTCAGGCTGGGAGCTGAACCGGAAGGAGGAGTGAGTGGCAGGGACTCTAGAAGAGCACATGGCGAGGCAAGAACGTGGAACTCCTCCCACCACGCAACGAGTCTTTCCGTTTCTTGCTCCTAGGCAGTGAGTATAAGCCATGAATTAAAGATAATTAGTGCCCTTCTAGAAAACGCAGCTGTAATTACAGACAGTTCCGTGTGTTTAGGGCATTTGAGAAGAATCAAGTGTTTTACAGTTCACAGAGGGTCCTTGCTGGCTGGAGGGGAAACCTGGCACCCTTGATAACTCGATTGCCACTAGAGGAATATGGGACAGAAGGAAGCCAGCAGCCACGAGGCAGTGGAGGATGGAGAGGCCAGCCTTTAACACGACAGAATAGCCATTGACCTGTAGCCCACGGGTGCTGAATGCTCAAGCTTCTGGGGTGAATCTGCTTTTTGCCCTCCTTTGGTCTCACAAACAACTCATGCCAGGCACCAGGTGCGGGGAAGAGAAACAATGAATCTGGCACATACGGCGCCCACTCTTGATCTGTCGGCAAATGCTATGGGGTGATGCTATAGACTGGGTTCGCATGTCGAAACCTAGCTCAGTGTGACATTTCCAAGTAGCTAGTCAGATATCAGCAGGCTTGAAGGTCGCTGAAGGTGGGCCCCTTCCTCATAGTCAGCTGTTCTATTTTGGGACTTGGGTGGAGAAATAACTTCTAAACTGACAAAAACAAAACAAAACAAAACAAAATAAAAAAAAAATAAGGCTGCTATCTAACCAGACAGTACCAGTCTTTTCTTGTAAAGGACTAAGAAATTCCATTGTCTTCTCTAATGGAATCCATGTGGGCTAGCCAAACACCTGGAAGGACCCCCCCACACACACACTCATGCACGCCCCCCAAAAAACCTATTCTAAAGTCTATTCTGGGACTTGAAAAAATAATATAAAAATTACCTAAACATTTTAGGTTGGTACAGTAGATTCTGGTCACTGGCCACTGTCATCCCATGAAAGTGTTTTTCTCCACAATGGTCCCTCTGGTCATTGTCCATTCTCACCCCTTGAGAGTGCCTCAGTTGACTCTAATGTAGCCTGTCTTCTATAGTATACTCAGGGTGTCACATGTGAATTCTTTCCATAGAAATCCTAAGGATGTGGGGTGGAGGCAGGTGTGGACTGGCTAGGCGTGGCTGCAGCTACAGAAGATGGAGTCTTTAGGAGATAATTTGATCGTGAAAATGGAACCTTTATGATTGGGTGGGGCTAGTACCCTTGTGAAAATGTTTACCTTAGCCTTTCACTTTTGGCCACATTGGATCCCTCCATCAGCTGATCCTCCATGGACATGAGATCAGGCCTAGAGCCCTTAATTATACATCCACAGCCTCTACGTGCTTGCGTGGGAGTGGGTGTATGTTCATATGTGTGGTTACATGTGTGTATAGACTCATGACCCCATGTATGCATGTGCATGTCAAAGTCAGAAGAAAAATCCTGCTCATTCCTCAGGTGGCTGTCTATGTCTTTTTGAAACAGGACCTCTTACTGGCCTAGAACTTTGCCAAACTGGTCTCAGCAGGGAGCTCTAGGTGTCCACCTGCCTCACTGCCTTCTATCTTCCCATTGCTGGGATTACAAGTGGGCACCACCATGCCTGGCTTTTTATCTGGGTTCTGGGGATCTCACTCAGATCCTCACATTTGCAAGCAAGTGCTTTACCGTGGTCTCCCCAGTCTTCCACATCCCTTCTCAATGGCTCCACCCACCTCACTCCCATGTTCGGCCCTCACTCAATATGCCTGAAAATTAGAATGTATTCAGTAAGTATTTGTTAAACAAAAGAGTTGAGGGATGTCTTTAGGAATGTCTTGGAATTCTCTAGTCACCACAAGGTTGAATGAGCAAATACAGCATTACTGCTCTTCATAACTACTGTTGATTCATTATCATTGAGCTCATCCCAACAGCACTGTAACACACACCTGGATTGCTTAGCTAACAAACCTATTTGCCTGTTAGGTGCATCACAGCATTCTTGTGCTTAAGAACAGAAGGGGGCATATAGGGTTAGAAAGATGGCTCAGCGGTGAGAATGGCTCTTGCAGAGGACCTGAGTTCGGTTCCCAGTACCCACATTGGGTAGCTCACAACCTCCTGTAACTCCATGTCCAGGGAATCTGGCACCCTCTTCTGTTCTCCATGGGCAGTGCATTTGCATGCACAGCCCCTCCCCCCCACACATGTATCTATACATAATTTTTAAAAGGACAACAAGAAGAAAAGACAGCATTGTAGAGCTATGTTTGGGGGCTTATTTAAAGTAAAATGACTAACCACAAGCACAAACGTGTGGAGGTCATGTCAATAGACAGACCATGACAGGGAGCTCCTCTTCCAAACTCTCCCTTCTCTGCACTCCAACAAGCCATCGTCTTCTCTGAATTCTTATTAGATTATAAACATATTCCGTTCTTTACAAGCAACACAGTATACTGAATTTTTGGAACATTCCTTGTTTGAATAAATGATGTAATGAATGAATGAAGATTTTTTTTAAAATAGAAAAAGATTATTGTATGTTTTTAAGGTCTGGTCAATTTTGTTTTAAGGTTTAAAACAATTTTGATGAAATTTTCCAACGTCAGTGAGTCAATATATTAAATAATTTTATTTATTTAATTTTGCTGTCTAGGGATTTATGTCTTCCTTGAATTCTGGGATACTCTCTCAGTATATTTTTTTTTTTGTCATACATCCTCCCCGCCGCCAGTATCTGACTATTCTTTCCATTTGGAACACCAATTCTACCTGTGTTAGATTAGAGCCTCTTGCTTGAGCCTCTCCAACTTCATTTCAGTCTTCCATACGTTTGCCTCATTGACTCAGGGTGATTTTTGTATGTGTTCAAGATACGCTTTGCTGTAAAAACAAATAATCCCAGAGAGAAAAGGGAAAAAAATCTGTTTTGTTTTGTTTTTGCGTATGTGTGTGCGTTTTTTGTTTTGTTTTGGTTTGGTTTGATTTAGTTTTTTGTTATTTTGTCTACTTCTTAGTTTGCTGCTGGTTTTGGAGCTCTGGGCAGAAGACTCCAGACCCCTTACTCTCTTGTTGGTGTTGCTATCAATATGTGGGCATCACAACCTTCAAGGAGGAAGATAGAAACCCAGGACATGTCATGTCCAGGACTAAAATTTACTTCCACTCACAACCCAGTCCTATTTCCTCCGTCTCAGTGCAAAGACATCTAGGAAACAGAACTTTCTGACGTATTCTAGTGGGGAAAGAGAAGTAAGTGATAGGTATAACCAGATTTTATCATATTTGCTTAATTCTCTTTTCCAATAAACTTATTCTCTTTTACCTAATGTAACCTACTAAGTCTTAGCGCAATTCTTTATCTTTTTCAAATATATAAAATTTAATTGCCTGCTATTATCTAAGAATGACATTTTCTCATTTGTCCCCAAGGATTCTAAACACATTTGTTTTAAGTCTATTAACAAATTACCGCATTATTTCTCTTTCCTTAGATGTAATGTGTCCTGTCTGTTGGGCGTGCCAACCAGCTCCTAATAGTGTAGATAGCATCATGTGCTCTGCAATTTGTATTTGAAAACCAATCACTCATGGGAGTGCTTTTCTCATGCTGTTCCTCTCTGTTGGATGCTTTAAGAATTGCCTCCGACAGATCCTCTGAGATGCCAGCTCTGAGTCATGTCTTTGTATCTGGGATTAGACGGTTGGCTCCACTGTAGACAACTACGTTTGAATGGTATACTTACGCAGAGCCAAAGCCTAGTTCCCATTTCTATATCATAATCATTGTTTCCCATTGTCCTAGAAAAATGATCATGAAATTTTGAGACAGCCCCAGTTCACTTATGGAGAGCTTGGACTTAGCCCATCTTTTTACACAGGGCTCTGGCTTCTGCTTCTCATTTGTCCTTAGGGGGCTTGGCCACTTTTCTTGCAGCATGACTGATGACTTGGCCTGTACATCTGGCTGGACCCAATTCTTTTCTTGTACTGCATCCCTTCAGTTTCTGCTACCTCTTTAGAAGGCCTGACCTATATCCGTCCTTTCACCTTGAATTAAGTGTGCTGCCATCTTTGTCATCTGCCACACACCCCGTCACCGCTATTTGTGTCTGCTCAACTTGACTGTAAGAACGTTGAAGGTAGATTTTATTCCCTATTTATCTTGCTGCCCCAGCGCCCAGAATAATGGCTGCAGACTAAAGATACTTAATACTGAAGAAATTAAATTTGAGGGGTTTTTTTTTAGGGCCTCTCGAGAAATCCAATTTTAACTATAGCCCAGAAATGAGTCTCTAGTGGTTCAACATGATGTTTGTGGAAGATAATTTACAGACGTAACCAAAAGGCATGTATGTGGACTCTGTAAATGATGCTCGAGCTGCCTGTTTGTGTGCTAACTTGTGCAAGGCCTTGCATTTGCTCTCACTTTGCTCTTTTGAAGATATAATTGCTTCTTGCTTCCATATTTCTATTGCTCATTACGCTGTTCCATACCATTTCATTCTGAAAATAAAACAAAATAGGATATTTAAAATTAATGATGTGAGGCACATCTCTCTCTCTCTACCTCTAGGCAGAATTAGCAAATGACTTGAACACAAGCCATTCTTTTTATTGGAAGCGTCTGGGCTTCATTATGGTAAGAAAAGTCACTGATTAGAAGGAGAGAGGCCTCAGACCATCTTTGGAAAGGGTCATTAAGGTGTTTGTGTACCCTTACTACCTCCTCCCCGACCCTGACAAACTCATGGTGGCTGCTTGTCTTTTTAATGAAAGTGGAAATGTCAATTTCTTCAAAACCAGGTCAGCAAGAAAGTGAAGTTTTTAAAAGCATTGACAGAGTAAAACCAACAAACCTAGAGAAATTCTCAGCAGAATTTTTCTTCAAAATTAAAAAAAAAATTTGTCAGGAAAGCAAAGCTGAGGGATGTTGTTATGGGTAGATCTACCTTCAAGAAATTCTCAAAAAGCCAGGAGATAGTGGTGTATGCCTTTATTTCCAGTACTTGGGAGGCAGAGGCAGACAGATCTCTGTGAGTTGGAGGCCAGCCTGGTCTACAGAGTGAGTTCCAGGATATCAGGGTGACATAGTGAGACCCTGTTTCAAAATAAATAACTAAATAAACACTCAAAACAGTTCTTCAAGATAAAGTGAAATATTTTCCTCCACACTCCGCCCTCTCCCCTCTCTCGCATATTCTGTTCCTCCTTTCCTCTTCTTTCCCCTCTTACTTCCTCCTCCCCCTTCAGTAAGGTCTTAACATATTTCTCAGGCTGACCTCAAACTTGCTGTCACCATCGAGTGCTGGAATTAGAAGTGTAAACCACTGTAGACTAAGACTTTTCTTTTTCTTAACCTTAAAAAATCCAGTGGATAACTCTGAAAACAACACTAAAAGTACATTTGATGTGTATACATGTGTTTGGGTATAAAGAAAATGATTGACATTGGTGACACAAGGCAGGGGGAGAATTATTTCTTGGTTGTAATCTGGTTGTACCACCCATAAGGTAAAATAGTACTACTTGAAAGTAGAATTCTATTAATTGGTCGTGTACACTGCAAACTCTAAGACCTAAGTATAACTAAGATCACTAAGTATAACTGATATACAAAAAAGAAAAAAGGAACAATATCAAATGATCAGTCAAGCCCAGAAAAGATGGAACACAAGTGAACAAAAAACAAGAGAAATGAGTAAGAGATACTAACAACACAAAGCTTACTACAACAATAACAATAACCATTGTGAGCGCCAACAGCCTAAATGCACCAATCAAAAGACAGCTAAGAGACTGTAATGGAGGATCAAGAAGAGAAAACCAACTATATGCTCTCTATTACAAATCTACTTTAATCATAAACTCACATAAACATGAAAAAGAAGTGGATGGGGAACAACATATCATGTTAAAACAAATCACAGCAAAGTAGAAAAATGGTCCTAATTTCAGAAGGAGGGAATGTAACCAGTGGCAAAGAGGCTCTTTGCAAAGACAGAGGGAGTAGTCAGTTCTTTAAGATGTATCAGTTCTTAATGCTGCTGCATCTGAAAATGGAGCATGGAAATCCATGTACAAAGTGAAAGGTAGGGCTGGAGAGATGTCTAAGTTTTTAAGAGTGCTCACTGCTCTTGCAGAGGACCTGAGTTCAGTTCCCATCACCCAATAAGAAGACTTACAGGAACCTGAAACTCCAGTTCTAGGGGATGTGATACCCTCTGTTGGCCTGTATGGACACTTGCACACACACTCAAATGTACACACATACACACATGTGCACACACACACATACTTTCAAGGGAAAAAAAAGATGAATCCATGATTTCAACACCCGTCTATCAAACATAGACACAACAGACAGAAAAATCAGTAAGAATTTAGTTGAACCCAAAACATTGTCTGTCAGCTGAATGTAATGGGCAATTATAGGTTCCCTGGTCCAACAGGGTAAAGAGCACATTCTTCTCAAATTCACAGGAAGTCTTCACCCGAACAGACTATACTCTCGTCCAGAAAATGTGCCTTCGCAAATAGAGAAAAAGATGAATTACAACCTCAGTTTTTAGACCACAACGAACTTAATCTAGCAATCAAGAAAAAAAAAAAACAGCTCGAAAATCTACACTGAGAGTTTTAAAAACACATTTATAAGTGACACAAAGTTCAATGAGTTAATCTCAAGAGAGTTAAAAAGATATCTCAGACTGAATAAAAATGAAGAGGCAACCTACCAAATTGTACAGAATGCATCAAGGACAGTCCTAAGAGGGAAGTCTGTATCCGGGGAAAAAAGAAGGGTAACCTACACTCTAACAACTAAGTTTTTACCTCTGGAAACTAGGAAAAAGCAAATTAAATTCAAAGTAAGTAGAAGAAAATTAGAATTAGAGCACCATGTAGTGAAATTGAAAACAAAACCCAGAGAGATCAATAAAGCCAGATCATGATTCTGTGAGAAGATTAACTGGTCAACTTGTAGCCAGGCTAAAAGAGTGACTTCACCAATTAGTGACAGCAGAGATGGAAGGAGGATGTCATTACAGAACACATGGACTTTCAAAGCATAAATGAGGAAGATTATGAACCACTCTGCCTCCAAACCTGATGAACAAGAGGAAACTGACTCATTCCTTGAAAACCTCAGTCTGTCAAGATATACACACAAGAAGCAATAGACAGTCTGAAATGGGCTCATGTCTACAAAAGAAATTTAGTCAATAGTTAATAACATGCCTATTTAAAGAGGTCCTCTGATGAATTCTATCAGTTACTTAAGAAGGAAATTCTACCAAATGTCCTATAAACTCTTTCAGGAGCAGGAGACAGAGAGAAAGCTTCCTTACTCATTCTATGAAGCCATCATCACCATAGTACATTACAAATCCAAAGACATTACATGAATAGAAAATTATTAACCATGATCACCCATGGACAAAAGATGTAAAAATCCCCAAAAACATTTTGAAAAAGTAAACCCAACAGTATATATATAAATTATGTACCATGGCCAAGTGAGATTTATCCCAAGTAAGCAAAACTGGCTCAACATTTGAAAGCTAGCTCATCATATCAACAGGGTAAAGGAGGAAAACAGCCACTACCACATTAATAGGCATATAAAAGTATTTGATAATGAGAAAATCTTTTAATAAATTAGGACTAGAAGGGAAAGTCCTGTAGTGTAAACTCCACTTGGGCACCCAAGATACAGTCCGAGATACAGTTCTGATCTTCTTAAAAGTAGCTTGAAGTAGATCTCAGAGCAACATGCAGAGCCATGATGCTCCTGGAAGTAAAACAAGAGGAAGTCTGGACACCTTGAGTTTGGGGATGACTAGTTGGACATGGCATAGAAAACACATTTGTAAAGCAAGAATGAGTTAGACTTCATTAAAATTAAAGACTGTGTTTTGTCTAAAAATCCTATCAAAAGAGCAATAAGAGAACCCATAGGCTAGGAGAAAATATTTGCCAAAGATTATCTGATAAAAGACTGGTATCCAAAACATATGGGGAACGCTTAGAACTCAACAAGAAGAAACAGTCCAATTTAAAATGAGTCAAAGGACTTAAGGAGAGGCTCCTCACAGAACACAGATGAGAGCTAATAGAAAAGATGCTCCCCATGGCATCACTGGGGAAATGCAGAGTAAAACAACAAGAAGACCCCAAATCTAGAACATAGAACCCTGATAGCATCAAAGGTGGATGGGTGAGCACTCAGTCAGGGCTAGCTGGAACTAAAATGGCCCAGCCATTTATTTGCAAGACAAGCAAAAAAATCCAGCTACTCCTAGCCAGTGACCCAGCAAACAAATTCCGGCTTCTTCCCAAATGAGGAAAGCTAAGGCCCACATAAAATCCTGCCCATGGATGATTATGGCAACTTTTTTCATCACTTTCCAAACTTAGAAGTAATCAAGATACCGTTAAGTAGATGAATAGATAAAAACATTGTAGTATGTCTAGGCAATGGGAAGAAACAAAAATGCATACTACTGATTTCAGGGTAAAGATCATAGGTAAAGTACTTGCCTAGTACGCTTGAGGCCTAGGGTTTAATACACTACATACTCACCACACACACACACACACACACACCCCACATACACACAACTACTAAATTCAAGAAACCAATCAGAAAAGTCTATATCCTATATAATTACAAATATTTATTTTTCTATAAAAGGTAAAACAACAAATAAAATTAAAAGATAAGTGGTTGCCAAGGGCTGGAAGAATAGGCGACTAGGCAGAACATTGTAGGCCCATATTTCTATATGGTGTGGCAGCCAGGCTCTAAAGCCGTAGGCCACACCTGAGATGGTCATTTAACCTTCCAGACAGGCTGCCACTACCTAACAAAAGGTCAGGATGTTGTTTTGCTCCTTTCTTTGTAATTTGGAGGATGCCTGATAGAGATGCTGATTCAAGCCTACGTGACAGCCAGCATACACAGCAGATAGGTAGATGTGAACATGACTAAAAGCCATTAACCTGGTTACCTAGGAGACAGAATGCTAATGTATTTACCCCTCAGTTGCTGTTTTGGTATAAAAGCTGTTTGGAGAAAAAAGTGAGAGGAATTCTTCAGGATGTGAACTCAGGATTTCATGAGGGATCTCTGAGAATCTCCCTCCCGATAAAGCCATATGAGTTGTGTCTTTATTCCCGTGCCTCCACGCCGGTCCAGAAAGACAGTTTATTTTGGGGTCTGGTCAAGAGATATAATTTATGGTCTGGGCTAGCACCAGACCCTGACAGAACATGGAATGTTTGGGGCACTGAAAAAACTCTGAAGATACCATAGTAGTGGATGGATGGATGGATGGATGGATGGATGGATGGATGGATGGATGTGTTGTCTAAACCCACAGTACACTCCACATCAAGAGTAAGTCCTACTGAAACCAAGGCCTTTGGTGAAGATGTGTAAGTGTATTTCTCTCAGTTGTGTCAACAGTACCTTTCTGGGGAAGGATGCCTGTGGAGGTCAAGAAATTGGGCTCATTTCCACCTTGTTTGATGGTCAGAGAGTTTGGAGATTGCTCAAATGATTGACAAGCAGCATAGTTGCAAGCAGTTGCAGGTCCCAACTCAGGATGTGATTGTTTGGTTCTTTTAACATTAAAACAGCTCATTCAAGTAGATCCATGCCATCCTTACAGGTGGTCAAGAATGTACTTCTGCTCCTTCTTTTGTAACTATGAGGTCACCTGGGAAAGGGCGGCCTTCAGGATAAGTGATCTAGAGCAACTTCACTACATAGACAACAGAATGCTAATGATTTGATGTCTCAGAGTGATAAAGCGATTGACTGTGTGAGTTATCCTTTGTATCATGTTAATAAAGTCTTTTGTTACTTTCCCCCCTTGTTACGTTAGATATAAAAGCTGTGGAAAAATAAATGTGGGTGATTTCAGTAATCACTGGAATAGTCTCCTGGTATTATTCTATGGTTTCTGTCTTATTATTTTTTATTCATTTTCATATTCTTTACTTATATTTCTAAATTCCCACATCCCTACCCTGGTAAGAGATATTTATGTCCAGGCCAATCCTCAACAGATGCCAAGAGAGGGAGATTGTGCCTGTATTTGAGCAAGGGCATATGGGAAATCTCTGTACGGTGTGCTCAAATTTTTATATAAACTTAAAATTTCTCTGAACAATAAGCCTGGTGGTCCAGGCTGGATCCCTGGAGCATGTGTAAAGAGCCAGCTGTGGAGGCATGCGTCTGAAACCTCAGAATTCTTGAGCTGAGAAAGGAGGCAGTGACGAGAGAATAAACTGAAATAAGCTCATGGACCAGCTCACTGGGAGAACACAGCACAGCAGCAGAGATGAGGAAGACCCTGCCTCACTCTACCGTCCACACTACTACGTGGACTATGGTCCTGTAGTGCCTGAACTATGTCTACTATGGTACTACGCCTGTAGCGTATGGCCTGAACTACAAGGACGTCCTAGAGCTGGGCAAGGGGCTGGAGACTGAAACACACACATACACACAGAGACAGAGAAATGGGTCATCCTTGAATTCCCCAAGAATACCCCCTTTATTGTGTACCAGGGCAGCTTATATAGGGATCCTTAATTGATAGCCATGCCCCAGCCAAACCCAACAGAAACCACTTCCCTGCCATCAGGAACTCCTGAAGGTCTCATACTCAGAGCAGTTGTAAACACAGAAAAAAAGTTGTTTTGCTCAGAGCAGCCGCAAGCATAACAAGTTGTTTACAGTAAATTCGGGGTCTGGGGGTCCATAGCCCCCAATACCTCAGCAAGGTAAGAAATTAGAACCCACTCTTGAAAGTTATCCTCTGACCTACACACAAACACACACACCCCAAAACATATTTAAAAACAACAACAACAACAAAACAGGAATACCATTTAGATTCACTGAGTGACTGAATATCAGACCCTTTACTTTTTTCCATTTGAGTCTGTGAGAGAAGAAATGGAATGAATGATCATTTGGTTTGCTTGATTGTGTGACTGACAGAAGAAAAATGTGCTTTCTGTCCTGTTCATCACCTTGTCTTTGGAAAAATCTAGACAGAGTAGAGGGAAAACGGGGAAAGAGCTCCCTAAAGTAGTGTGCTTATGTGTTACAGTTCGAGTCTATTAGAAGACGAAATTATGGAGTTTGGCCTGAACACCAAAGAAAATGTACTTGTTCACATGCCTACGAGGTTGGAGGAAGCGGGCTTCAGCCAGGCTGGATCCAGCCACTCAGAACCAGCAAGGAAGATTTAGTTGCTTTTCTTTTTGCCCTCTTCCTTGGATAATGTCTTTCCCCAAGTGGCCACAAGATGGCTGCCAGTAGCTTTGACACTCAGGTTCTCCTTCATACTGAAGATAAAAGGTCCTTAGGTTGCTTGTAAGAAAGAATAAGGGTGTTCTTTTCAGAACCCTGAGAAAATCTGTTGTCTACATTCTTGGGGTTTGTGTCTGCTGTACTGTACCAGTGGGGTAGCTGGGCTGTACCAGTGGGGTAGCTGGGCTGTACCAGTGGCTCATTTCTAGACACGAGTGTGAAGTTAGCCTCCGTCAAGAGCTCAGTTGTGTAAGGGAGGGAACACCAGTGAATTCAGGGTACCTAATAGAGGAAGTGGGTGCCTTTTCCAGACCAGCATGCAGAGGAATCATTTCCTCTTTCCTGTCTCTGATTTTGGAGGAAGAGACTGGGGGGTGGGGGCCTGTGAAGAGGCAGAAGCATAGGGGAAGCCCAATCCTGTCTAGTTCTGGAGATAGATTTTTGTTGTTGTTGTTTTGTTTTGTTTTTCGAGACAGGGTTTCTCTGTGCAACAGCCTTGGCTGTCCTGGAACTAGCTCTTGTAGACCAGGCTGGCTTCGAACTCAGAGATCCACCGGCCTCTGCCTCCCAAGTGCTGGGATTAAAAGGTGAGCCACCACCGCCTGGCCTGGAGATAATCTTATATGACTGCCTGCCTCAAGGAGCTGATGCTAATTCCACCGATAGAAAATAAGACCACTACCATGGTTTAAAGCCAAAATTGAAGCAAGCTTTAATTAAGTAATGGCCAGGTGGATGGAATCCAGCCAAGTCCATACCCAGGTTCCTGGGAAATAGCCCTAAGTCACAGTTTGCAGCAGCCTAAGAAGGAAAACCCACAATTCATTGCATTTTCCCTCATGTCCAATCAGGGGCAAGAATACATCCTAATGTACCTCTAGCCTATGTCTAGTCAGGGGCAAGTGTACATACTGATGGATTTTCTGAAATTCCCACCCACGTGTAATCAAGGATATCTGGTGAAGACGGGGCAAACAAACTTGTTTAGGGGGTGAAAACGTGTCTTGTTATCTCCCATAATCAATAGCCTCCAGCATTTCAGGAACTGTCTCTCCTTGGGCAAAGGGCTTGCAGGTCAAAGGCATTTTGAGTCATGGATCTCTTAGGCATAATAATTAAAACTTAAAGTGTAACTTTGACTCTCACACTAACTGAGTTCCTTGTGTGAAAAAGCAATGAGTAAGCATATCTATCTCTTTCTTATATCCTCTGTCAAAAGTGAGCCATCTGGTTAAGGCTGCCTACTTATCATGTGCTTAGCCATCTGATTAAGGCTGCCTACTTATCATGTGCTTAGCCTTTGGTCTCTCTAAACATCAGTTCTAGCGAGAAAGACCTCGTGTCTTGGGCTGGCAAGATGGCTCCACAGGTAAAGACGCACCTGATGCCAAGCCTGATATTCTGAGTTCAACTGTTCAACCCCGAGGACACACATGACAAAAGGAGAGAATCAATTCCCTGTCCTCTCTCCTACACACACACACACCACAGGATGGGGAGAGAAAAAGATGGGGTGGGGGGAGAATAATTTTTAAATGTTAATAAAATTTTATAAAAGGAACAACTCATGTCTTGACTGCTTTTTGCTGTACTGGCTCTTCTCTATCATCTACTTATGCCTTAGCCCCAGAATGACCTTTGTGTCTGTTGCTGTACTGTCACTGTCTGGTGGCACCAAAGACATGATAATCATCACTCAAATTCAAAGTTCTATTTTTAAGCTTTTATTTATTTCTTTTATGTCTGTGTGTGTGCGCGCGTGTGTGTGTGGGGGGGGTGTACCTGTGGAGGCCAAGAGAGGGAATTAGATTTCTTGGAGATGAAGTCACAGGTAGTTGTGATCCACCCGATTTAGGTGAGCCATCTCTCCAGCCCCAAAGGCCAATTCTTATCTCCTCTTTAAAGTTTTGAGACGTAGTCTGTCTGTAGCCCAAGCTGACTGCAAACTCATGGTGCTCTTCCTGCCTCAGGCTCCCAAGCAGACAGTCACCTTTCTTTTTTTTTTTTTTTTCAAGACAAAACACTATTTCAATAACCTCTCTTAAAAAGTATATTTGAGTCAGGCATGATGGTGTAAATACCACACTCAGGAAGCAGAGGCAGAAGCCAGTGAATCTCTGTGAGTTCACGGTCATCTTGGTCTACATAGTGAGATCCAGGACAACTAGGACTGCATAGACAGACCCTGCCCCAAAAACATAAAAAAAAAAAAAAGTATGTCTGAAATTCTACCACAAAATAGATGTGTGTGTGTGTGCATATATATTATTATTTTTTTAAGACAGAGTTTCTCTTGACTGTCTTAGCTGTCCTGGAACTAACTCTGTAGACTAGGCTAGCCTCAAACTCAGAGATCCACCTGCCTCTACCTTCTAAGTGCTAGGATTAAAGGTGAGCAGCACAACCCCTTATTGTACTGATATATTTTTAGGCATTGAAAACAATATACAAAAGACCTGTTTGCTCTTCCATTTGATATTACTTAACAACACAATCCTAAGAAGTCAAAAAACAAGAAAGCCTGCAGATTGAGTATATCCGTTGTATTTTATAAATGGGGGGGGAACCCTAAGATTTGTTGCACATGCCTGGTGGAAGGCTGAAAGGACCAAGATAAACAATCTCAAACCACAGCCTCTGCCTTTGAAGTGGGATCCACAGGGAAGTTTCCCCAGATTTGGAGAAAGAACTGGGATATGTGTTTCAAATCACAGTTTCCAGGAGTCCACCACACCTTGAAACAGATTCTTCTCTAATGAGACTTAAGCAATTGGTATTTTAAGTGACACCTGGATGATCCATAAACACAGGTGAGAGCTACTGTTTTGGAGTGATTGTGTCATAGAACACCTGTGGGCAAATGGGTAGCATTTGGCACAATCAGCTAGGACTTCTGAGACTGGACCACTGCTGACTCGGCCAAGGTAGGTAGAGCAACTAGCTCTTTGTCTGAGGAGATGGTACCTTCAGGCCTGCCCTACCCACGGTCAAGCCAGTAGGGGGTGGATGTGCTTGATCAGTTGACTTACAAATATCGGCTATGATCTCTTGGGGGAAATGAAGGATTGAGCTATGGGTGGAATAGCTTGAAGAGGTTCAAGAGAGCTGTTGACACACGGAAAAACATACTGACCTAGTTATATTAACAATCCCTTTATGTGTCCCCATGCATATGTTCTCTATGTAGTCGGGTGTAAAATTGCATGCCCACTGCAATTACTTTCCTCTATAGCTCCATTTTGGCCTTGGCCTTTATTAAAGCTCTTTGGGTATATTGTAGGGGAAGGAGGTGGAGAATGATGGGAGAAAGGTGGCAATAAGCTTCAAGAGTTTCTATAAATTAGGTCATTATTGTATGAATGACTGGCTGTGATATATTGGTGGGTTTGAAATCAATTTAATGGCAAGCATGTTTAACTGGAGTGGAAAGGAAAGATATAGAGAACAGAAGAGAATGAAATAGACCAGCAAGCATTATAGCTGGTGTAGGTGTGTGTGCGTGCACCTGCTTACAGAGAGTTGAATATGAAATCCCACCCCCCCTTTTTTTTTCGCTTTAACCACTTTGTTGAGGTGTGATTGATTTCACTTAAATGGGAAGTCTAAAACAGTAAAAGGCAGAGAAACAGAAAGTGGAATGCTGGTTGCTAGGGGCCGGGAGAAGGGGAAGTGGAGAGTTGTTGGTCAGAGTGGACAAAGTTTCAGTTAGGCAAGATCAGTGCATTCTGGAGACCGACTGAGTAGCACGGGGCTAGATTAAGCATATTGTGTTATGTTCTTGAAACTTTGTGAAGGGAGGGATGAAGAGGTGGCTCAGTTGGTAATGTGCTTGCCTGCAAGCATGAGGACCTGAATTCAGATCCCCGGTACCCACATAAAAGCGGACATGGTGGCATGCATCTGTCATTCCAGCACTGATGGAGGCGGATCCATGCAGCACACTGGCCTGCCAGCCTGGCTGAATCAGGAGACTGCAGCTACTCTGTCTCCAAAAAATAAAGTAAAAAATTAGTGAGGAAGATAGCATCAACTTCTGGCCTCCACGCATGTGCACATGTGAGCACATGCACTTGCATGAACACATGCGCAAACCACACACACACACATGCACACGTGCACATGTGCACATACTCAATTGTAAAGAGGATAGATGTTCTATTAAGTGTTAGACTAGAGAGAAAACGTGTTGTTAAAAGTCAGGGTTGGGGTGCAGACCATGTTGAGTCCTTAGTAAAAGTCACTTCATTTCAGGTCTCCTAAGTCCAAATCCTCTGCCATCCAGCCTTCTGTCTCTGGGCAGCAGGCATGCTTCCCTTAGTTGCGGGAGCTCCATACAATCTCAATTCTAATGAATGAACACTTTCTCATATGGCGTTACTTGCTCTGCTACTGTACTACTGGGGATTTGGCAATTTCATTTGTCGCTAACATAAATAATTCTGCTCCAAATATTCTTATAATTAAAGTTTTGTTGTTCTTATGAATTACTAGTATGGGATATATTTTCTGGTATGATCGTTTTTGGTTTTTTGTTTTGTAGCTCTACTGTAGAAACTAACTAATTTATACTTTACCAGTAATACTCTCCCAAGTCTCACTGGTGCTGGATTTTTATCATTTATCCTTATACTTGTTTATCTGATGTGTGTTAAATGGCCCTTTATAATTGTTTGCATTTGAATTTCTTTAATTAACTTTTGAAGCTTAGCGTTTCAAATGTTGGCTTAATGTCGGCATTCCTGGTGTTTGAAACTGGCTGTGTGTGTCCCAGCCCCTCTGGGAAACTGGTTCAAATGAACTCAATATATTTTAGATGGTAAACTTTAAATACGCGGCTGTGTCTAGAGCAAACAATTTCTTATTCTCTTGCATCTCTTTTTTCTTTTCATTTTGTGCACTTTCATTATGCCAAAGGTTTACATTTTTATATCGTTGAACCTGTCATTATTTTTTACTTGGAAAACTTCTTCTTTCCTTAATTTCTAAGCAAGAAGAATATGTGCTATCAGTAACAGTTTAGAGACACTGCATTTCGTGCTCTCTGTGTGATTTTTAGTTCACTAGTATACAGACATAAAATAATTAAAAACAAAAACCCACCAATATCCCTTTCAAGGAGTGTGAGCATGCGGGTTAAGAACTGAGTTGTGGTAAGTTTTGTTTTGGTTTTGCTTCTGTTATTTTGAGACAAGGCCACATGCAATCTATGCCCTCCAACTTTCGTAGCTGAAACTGGCCCCGAACTGATCTTCTGCCTCCACCTTGAGTGCTGGGATTATAAGCATGAGCTGCCATGCCTGGGGCATTATAAACCTTTTTACTAATATGGTTTTTTAATCTTTGGTTTTTCAGTGAGTAGTTTCAGACCAGTGTCGTCTAGAACTTGTTAGAAATATAAAACTTGGGCCAGCAAGATGGCTCAGTGGGCAAAGGCACTGGGTGCCAAGCGTGGTGACAACTTGAGTTTGATCCAGAAACCTGCATGGCAGAGGGAGAGAACCAGCTCCTGCAAGCTGTCCATTGACCTCTACATGCATGTTGCAGTGTTTACACACATGCACACACAAAGAGAAAGAAGGAAAGCAAAAAGGAAGGAAGAGGGAAGGAAGAAGAAGGAAAAAAGGGAAGGAAAGGGGGGAGGAAAGAGGGAAGGAAGATAGGGGAGGGAGGGAGGGAAGAAAAGAAACTTCAATACTACTCCACACCCACTGCAGCAGGATCTGAGGTGGACTATCACCTTGTTTTAACAAGCCTTCCAGGTATTTCTGACACAGGCTTTTACTTGAATACAAACTCAGCAGCCACAGTTGCACTTACTTTTAACTTTGAATTAATTGGTACTAGAAATCATCTTTCTTCGATAGATGATTCCCCTGGGGCCTACAGAGCCGTATTTATTCCGTTTATCAACATACCCGGCGACAGTGCCCCCCACCCCATCCTTGGCAGCACAGCCAATTATATGCCAGCGTCTTCATTTGTGGTCTCACAGGCAGCCCCCTCCCCTCAACAACCCACTAGGACTTTCTACTTGTTAAGGTTTGCGTGAGGATGTTCTTCCATTTGCCCTCCTGGGTTATTAGCTTTGTGATGCTATGTGTATTTTTATCTCGGCTTATGGGGAGCCTCTCACTATGCTTTCTCATTATTTTCTGTTCTCTGGGGTCTTTCCCTGGTGACTTCATTGCTGATCACTTTCCTTCTCTCAAGGTCACTTTTGAAGCCCTTTTTAATAATGATGCAGGCAGACAGAAGATAACAGTCTTAAAATATTGAAGTTGAAAACCTAAGAGAAAAAGTTCAGAAAATTCGAAGGGCGGGGGTGGACCCCAGGAAATACCAGTGTTGCTCACTGGGAATACTTTGAGGACTTTCAAAGGTCATGGTGTTGATGGGGTCAAGGAAGCAGCTGGGGTTGGGTTTGAGATGTAGACACCCTAAAGTGGATTCTGTCAGTTCATGTGAAGTTAATCAGGCTTCACCCCTCCCTCCTCAAAAAAAAAAAAAAAACGGCCAATTAGTGTCAGCTTCAAATATACCAAAAGTATTTGGAACACTCTTTCAAGATACTTTCCCAAAGTTTCTTAATTTTTACTATTTAAGATAACAGAATCCTTAAATCCTGGCTGTCAAAATGGCTCAGTAGAAAATGCACTTGTGCCCAAGCTTGGCAACTTAAGTTCAATTCCAGGAAACCACACAGTGGGAGGAAAGAACTCATTCCCATAAACTGTCTTTGATTTCTCTCTCTCTCTCTCTCTCTCTCTCTCTCTCTCTCTCTCTCTCTCTCTCTCTCTCTCTCTCTCTCTCTCTCTCTCTCACACACACACACACACACACAAATAAATGTAAAAGAAAACACTGACGCCCTTAACTGAGCGTGCGTGCTCATAGTATAAGTTGTCACAGTGTGGATGCAAACAAATACAACACCCAGGGAAACCCCATTCTACCTCAGGGAACTGCCACACCTATCTCTGGACAAAGCCCTTTGATAAATAATGAACTCTGAAGTCACTGATTTACTGATTTCCCCCCATCTTTAAAATGTTTTTTAAAACTTGGTATGTCAAACACAAGAAGAAATTGATGGTTTTCTTCCTGTCTTGGAGACCACTAGCTTACATGACCAGTGCCTTTATTATCTGTAACAAGAGCTGGGTGCAGCCAAGATAGTTAATTCAAGGCTGGGATCTGGCTCAGCTGGTAAAGCCACCTGCCAGCAAGCTGATGGCCTGAGATGGAAGGAGAGAACCAACTTCTCCAAGATGGTTAGTTCGTCTGTTTTCATGCTCACCATGTAGTTTCCTTTTGGTTCATAGGTCTATTTCCTCATGACTGTAAGATGGCAGCTCATGTGCCCAGATTCATCCCAAAGCACTCAAAAGCAAGAAAAAAAATCTCCTTGTCCATCTCTTCTATGATCAGATAACTACTCAGGAAACCACTCAGCTCTAAGAGGCTCCCATTCGCACCTGCCAGTCATGGGTGAGGAGGGTGATGTTATTGGCTAGCTGCCATTGGCTAGCCATCATGCATCTTCCTGGTTCAGAAGGATTTCCATTCTAGGCCACTCAAAAACAGTAGTAATAGTAATTCTGATAGTAATTTTCTTAGCAAAGATGCACAAAAGAAGCTATTGGCTAGAGGCCAAGTGTCCATCATAAGCATTACACACATGATGTTATCAGAGAGGAGAGCGTCAGTCCTTGGTGTCTCCCAGCCCGAGTCAACTGTCTTGGAAGCATCCTGAACTTATTCACAGAAAATAAAGTACTTGTCATGGAAGTAAACATAAAGACAACCAATTTCTTTTTGTATTTTGACATACTGATCTTTTTGAAAGTATTTAAAATACCAAGTGAAATCAGTAGCTTTGCACAGTCTTATTATTTGTGACAGAGCTGTGTCCACAGACAACTCAAGAGATTGGAGGGACAGCTTCATGTAAAGCAACAGGGCTTCCTGGTGTCTGTGTTTGTTTTCAGCCCATCATGATAACTTACAGTGTGGACATGAGCAGTTCAGGGG
This sequence comes from Chionomys nivalis, assembly GCF_950005125.1. Lineage (NCBI taxonomy): Eukaryota > Metazoa > Chordata > Mammalia > Rodentia > Cricetidae > Chionomys > Chionomys nivalis. Next base: position 47,551,664 of record NC_080089.1, on the reverse strand, counting down.
ACTTATGGTGCTCTGATAGGCACGAAATCGAGCAGGCTCTCGGGAAAGGCTTCTCACTGTTGTGCTAACTTCCGCTCTCTGATGACATAGGATGTGGCCATCTTTGACTGTTTACAACCCATCTGGAGAGCGTTTTTGGTGATTTATCTGTTCAGATTGTTTGGCCATTTTTAAGTTGGAGCATTTATTTTCTTATTTATTTATTGACTTTCTTAAATTCTGTGTGGTATAATTTAAATACCAGATCCTTATCAAATATATGTTTTGTAAATATTTCCTCCCTGTTTGACTTATCTTTTTCTTTTAACTGTCTTTCCCGGGGAAGTTTTTAATTTTAGTGAGGACCAACCTGCTTTAATTTTTCTTCCATGAGTCATGCATTCTGTGCTGCATCCACAAAGTCAGAAGGCCAGGCATGGTAGCTCACACCTGTAAACCTATTACTGAGGGGCTGGGCCAGGACCATCAAGAGTTCAAGGCCAATCTGGACTATGTAACAAGACCTCATCTCAAACAAAACAAGTCCAACAAAAACAATTTTTAAAAAAATCCAAAGTCATCATCAAACTCAAGATCATGTAGAATGTTCCCTAACATTATTGTCTATAAGTTTTATAGTTTTACATTTAGCCTTACAATCTATTTTGAGTCGATTTGCTTTTCTGTGAAAGGAGTGGATATTTGGAAAATTCATTTTTTTCCCATGGCAGTGGGTAGTATCAACATTGTTTGATGACTGAGAATATCTTTTCTCCTCTGCATGCCTTTATTCCCCTACACAGGTCAGCAGGTGTGTTTCTACTGGTCTTTTTTCTGAGCTTTCTGTTTCATTTCCTTGATTCTTCTAGGTCATTCTTTCAACAGTTCATTGTCTTCAAATTTCACTGTGTTTGTATGTGGTAAGTCTTGAGTTTGGTTAGTATCCAGCCACCCCAAATTCCATTCTGTTTTCTTTTTGCCTTTCCATGTAAATGGTGTAGCGGGTTCTTTAATCAACCCCTTCACAGATGATCTGGAAGCCCAAGGCCATTTAAGATCTGTTCAGCATCATATTTAAATCCAGATTTGTTGCTACTGAGCTCCCAGTGTTTTCCTTTCTCCCATGGCTCCAGACAATGGACCAAGCATGTGTACGAACTAGCGTCTAATTTGGTTTCTTAGCTAGAGCCTCCAGCTTGGGTTCACTGCATAGCATCTTTCTTACAAAGCTACCAACCAACAGTTCAGAGCAACTGGGAAAGTAACAACTTGTTCTGTTGGGAGGACTGGAAATGAGGAAGCTGACTGGGAATGGCAGTGACCTAGCTGTCGGTGTGTTTCTTTGAAAACCAAACTAGGCTTATTGGAGCTTTCATCCAAACACTAACAGTCCTAAGGACTGTTAAAATGCTCGGTGGGCAAAGGTGCTTACCGAGAACAAGAACGGTGCTGACATTAGTACGGTCTTTGGGAGTTATCTTCTGACTTCCACACGTGCACTGTGTTCTGTGGCAGGCACTCCCACATATACAAACATGGAAAATAAATAAGCGTATTAAAATAGGAAGAGACCAAGTAAACTATACTAAAATATAGCTAACTTCTGATCATAAATCTTTCACTGTTTCATGAGTATGTCTCTACAGCTGCAGGGATGGGGCTGTTACATTTAGTGTGTGATAGATACCCCTATCAACCCGAAGGCATAAACTTTTCCTTATGAGGAAAAAAATACAGGTTTGGGGAAGTAGATGTGTGGTAATTCCCTTGGAAATTAAACATTCCTTCCTACCAGTCTCATGGAGCTCCTGAAACTTACAAGATTCCCAAGATCCCTTCCTGAGGTCATACAGAAGAAACGTTTCTTGGGAGAAGAGACTGCCCAGCCCAGGTGCCTGTAGGTGGTGCAGGAGACTCCTGGGCTGTAGCTTTCATTCCACGATGGGATGGGACTTTGTAAAGCAAAACTATGTCTTCCCCTCTCTCGGCATTTTCCTTGTGGTCCTGCTTCCATGCATATGCCCTTGAGTCTGTTGTTTTTGAAATGTGTGCGCGTCTGCACTTTCTGTTACTCTCTATTATGGACCTTTCCTATGATGTCGCAAATATTTCATGAATATAACTTCCAACAGTGCATTATATTTATATTTATTTATCATATAACATTCCAATGATTGAATTATTCTAGCTACTGCTAGAATTTTCCATTATAAGTTCATAGTTCAATGTGTGCATGTCTTCATTCATAACCCTGATTTCAAACTTGTCCCTAGGTAAAGATGCGGCTGCTTTGTGTTTTAAGGAGGCGGCCCCTCTTCAACGATTTTGTTGTCACTTTTGTCAAAATATGTGTGTTTTTAACACATTAGTGCCATGTTCTTACTGTTTTCACATCCAAACACAATGCAAGACACTTATCTTGTCTCCTTCTTGTCAATTTGTTTGTTTTTGCCCTTCTGGTAGCTCTTAGCCAGATATAAATATCTTCTCCCTTTTCAAGTTAAGACAGAGTTATGGGACAATGGCCTTTAAGAGGAGATTCTTAAATGAAAACTAAACCAAAGAGCTGTCAACAAACCCCATACAGACTTGTCATTAATAAGGACCTGCCACCAGAACTTACCAATGGTTTTAGATGCTTCTCTGCATAAAGGTTATTGGAATGACCTGAAAACCTTCTCTTCCACACCCAAGAAGTTGAATTATACCACCACTTCAAAACATATAAGTCAAAATGTAAAAAGTTGGATTATTCCTCTTCGAAACATATAAATCAAAATGTAAGAAAATTTAGAACGAAATAGAAAAATACACAAATTCCCCCTCCTGTCTCCATATAAGGTTGAGTGATGAAACCTTCATTTTGTCATTTTGATATTTTCTGCCCAGTTTATCTAATTTGTTATGTAGTCAGTTGGATTGAATAATTGAAATCTCCCAAGACTACTACATCATATAATATGTGTGTGTGTTGTGTGTGTGTGTGTGTGTGTGTGTGTAGTGTCTTAGGGTGGAGTAGGTAATTAATTGATTGCCAGCTAGTGCAATTACAGAGTAGCCAAGCAGCAGAGCAACCACAGGCCAAATCATTGCCATGCTACGTACTGATAAAAATGTAGACTTCGTTATAAGACAAGAAAACCATACTCGCAGCTTCCTATCAATAAACACGAAAACCCTCAAAATCTATGAACAAATCAAGTCTAGTGACATGTGTAGACAATGACAAAATGAGATTTGTTCTAGGAGTACAATGTTAGATTAATAACTCAAATAAATCTTTAATTCATTGTATTAGTAGAACTAAAGAGAAGCACAAAATGATTGTCCCAGTAGAAGAAAAGTCAGTCGTAAAATGCAATAGCCATTTATTATAAAATCCTCAGCAAATCAAAGGAAACTTTCCCAGCTGATTAAATTTTTAACATCTATTTTAAAAAAATCTATAGCTAGTATCAAATTAGCTGAATTCCGAACATTGTCTCACCAAGACTGAGAGCAAAGCAAAGATTCCTGAAACTACCACTTCTATTTACGCTGCAATGCAGTTCTTTAAGATTTGATTATGTGATATGTGGGGGTATGGGGGATATGTGCATGTGTGTGCAATGCTAACCAAGGCCAGAAGAGGGCATCAGATCCCCTGGAGCTAGAATTATGGACTTATGTGAGCTTTCTGATAAGGGTTCTGGGAACCAAACTTGGGTCCTCTGTGAAAGTAGTACACAATCTTAAGCACTCAGCCACCCCTCTATCCCTGAATCATGGATCTTAACCAGTACAGAAAGGCAAGAAGAAAAAAGAAAAGACAGCACCTCACTAAACAGCATCACCCACTGGGGATCAAGTATTCAAATACCTGGGCCTATGGGGCCATTTTGTATTCAAATCACCATGCCAGCTATAGTTTACTGCACACAGCTAATGTTGACAAAGCAGCTCCGTTTTTGATTCACATATCTCAAGTTGGGGTAGTCCGGATTCCTTAGATTAGGGATGTGACACTTAATTCCAGGTATTGAACTGAACTGAACAGAACTGAATTGAGTTGAATCAAAGAATATCCAGCTTATGTTAAGGGATAGCTACTGGGAGAAATGTCCTCTACCCATTTATTCATAGAAATGGTTTGGTTTTATATTGAGAATATAAGGAGAAAATGGTTTGTCTCTCTTTATTATACATCTTTGTGGCTTAGAAGTAGCTAGATAGGACAGAAAGAGTACCAACCTTTAACAAAAACATTAGAAACTAAAACTTCATCAATCGTAAAGTTTATGTTCCTCAGTTGGCACTATTAGGGGCTGGAGACATGGCTCAGTTGGCTTACCTGGAACTCACAAAGCCTTGGACTTGATACCTAAAACTGCTTTAAAACCATCTTCAGAACCACATAAAACAGGCATGGTAGACAATACCTGTAATGCTACCACTCAGAAGGCAGAGATAGGCAGACTGGAAGTTCAAAGTCTTGTTCAGATGAGCCGGTGAATTTTAAGGCAAGCCTGGGATAACTAAGATTCTGTCTCAAACAGATAGACATGAAAAGACAAGCTTCAGGACCTGGAGAGATGGCTCAGAGGTTAAGAACTCTGGCTGCTTTTCCTAGAGGTCCTGAGTTCAATTCTCAGCAACTACATGGTAGCTCACAACCATCTGTAACGCCTTTTGGAACCCTCTTCTGGCCTGCAGTGCAAGCATACATGCAGGCAGAACATGTATACATAATAAATTTTTAAAAAGACAAGCATAGAGATAAAGTATTTGCAAAGGACTTGTTTCTACAGTACCTATGATTAAAAAAGAAGTGTCAAAGAACTCAGTTTCCTAAATTGAATCAAGAGTAGAGCAAATATTTCACAAAGAAAAAGTTATGACTCAATAAACACATGATAAATGTCCTGACATTATCATTTATCAGAAAGTTGCAAATTAAAACTACAGCAAGATACCACCTAAAGCAAAAAAAAAAAAAAAAGAAAGAAAGAAAGAAAGAAAAAAGAAAGTAAAATCATTGACAATACTAAAAGTGTACTCTTACCTTGTTAATGTAGATGAACAACCATGTTGGGAATGTTTTGAATAAATATACATATGTACACACAGAATTAAATATACACCTACCCCTTCACCCAACAATTCTACTCCTGTCTGAACTAGAGAAATGAAATGCATACACACAAAGTGATTTGTTAGTAGCAGCTTAATCCATAATTCTTAATGAGTTAGTAGAAAACATAAATGCCCATCCACAGAGAGAGGATAATCTGAGCCATATTCATATCATTGAATCCTGCTTAGCAATAAGAAGGAATGAATTGCTAATTTCTGCACCATTATACTGTGACACACACTAATATACACACACATATATATACACACAATAAATAAATAAATATTCTAAAAATTACAACTCAATAAGAAAACAGCTTCTGGTGGGAAGAAGTCAGTAGAAGATAACTCCAAGGTGTCATACCTCGGGAGACATCCTTCTTGTTCATTAAGACAGGGTCTCTTGGCTGAGCGGTGGTGGTGTGTGCCTTTAATCCCAGCACTCGGGAGGCAGAGGCAGGCGGACCTCTGAATTTGAGGCCAGCCTGGTCTACAAGAGTTAGTGTCAGGACAGGCTCCAAAGCTACAGAGAAACCCTGTCTCGAAAAACCAAAACAAAAAGAAACAAACAAACAAAAGACCGGGTCTCTTGTTGGCGTTGAGTTCATGGAGTAGGTCAGACAATCCAAGGAATCCACCCAACTAACTGTCTCGCCAGAGGTAGAATTATCCGTGGTTCCCACTGTATGTAGCTATAAGCTCATGGGCGGGGACACGCATGCACACGCGCGCGTGCTCACACACACACTAAATAAATAAATAAACATAATATTTTTTTTTTAATAAAATGGGCCTACAAATGGTCTGTCCCAGAATTTCAAAATGTCTTGACTGAACAAGCCGCCTGCCCAGGGTTGTAGTAACAGACCTCCCCAGCCCAAAGACTATGGCAGTGAGTATGTGAACCGTCAGCTTCCCCAGCTGAGCAGTGCAATCAGAGAAACAGAATGGGAATGTTCTCGTAGTCTGAAATGAAAAGATTCATCCATGAAGGCACACTGCTATTGAGGACTTTTGTTTAAAAGGAAGGAAAGAAATCCAATGCAAACTAGCTTAATTCCGAAAGAAAATAATCTGTCATCAGAAGGCTGCTGGCGGAGTTCACAATCAAAGCGGGAGATGCTGGAATGGAGGATGAAAAGGAAAGCTCGGGGACCAGAACGCTGAGCACACAAGCCAGAACATGTGGTCTCTCCTCTCATCTTTCCCCCTTCCTCTAGATGGCTCCTAGCAAATGGGATGCTAATGAAGCCATCCTTGAGATGCAGATGTGTGTTTAAAATAAATTAGTCATGGTTACTCTTCTGGGTTCATTAAAATCACGTACACCTCACTTGCAGAGTGATGATTGCTTCATTTCTTTCTAGTATTATAGTGTTGTGTGTGTGTGTGCGTGTGTGTGTGTACAGTGTGTATGTTTGTGAGGGAGGATATCATTCTTCAGTAGCCATCCAACTTCTTCACAGGGTCTCTCATTGACTTTGTGCTCACTGAGTAGACTAGGCTGGATGGTCCTGGAGCCCCCAGAATTTACCCATCTCTGCCTCCCCAGTGCTGAAATTATAGCCCCACTGCATCTAGCTTTCTTATGTGGATTCTGAGGATCAAATCAGGACCTTGTGTTTGCAAGGAAAGAACTGTAGTGACTGAGTCATCTCCCAGGCCCTAAGTTTGTGTTAAAACTATTCTTAAAAGAGATCTCCTTAGCTAGGAGTGGTGGCACATGACTTTAATCTCAGCACTCAGGAGGGGAGGCAGAGACAGTTCGATCTCTGTGAGTTCGAGGCTAGCAGGATCTAGAAAATGAGTTCCAGGACAGTCAGGACTGTTACACAAAAAAACCCTGTCTTGAAAAACCAAACAAGCTGGATGGTGGTTGCTGTTCTTTTGGAGACAAGGCCTCACATGCGCAGAGAATACAGCCTCCCAGTGGACTACATATCCCAGCAACACAATGGGAAGCTACGCATGCGCAGGACATTTTCTCCCAGACACCTGGAGCCCCCTTAAAAACAGGACATCTCAACCCGCCCCTTCCCTTTTCCTTTCGTCTCTTCACTCCTGTCCCTTACCTGTTACCCCCCTCCATTAAAGTTTACCCACGTGGGACCCCGCATGTCTCGTGTCTCCTTTCCAACCCCGCAGAAATAATAACAGTGGTGGTGTATGCCTTTAATCCCAGTACTTAGCAAGCTGAGGTAGATGGATCTTGTGAGTTGGAGGCCAGCCTGGTCTACAGAGCTAGTTCCAGGACAACTAAAGCTATTACAAAGAGAAACCCTGTATCAAAAAAAACAAAACAAAACCAAAAAGAAAGAAAGAAAACCAAACCAAAGAAACAAAAGACATCTCCTTAATCAGGTATGGTGATGCACATGTTTAATTCCAGCCCTTGGGAGGCAGAACCAGGCAGCTCTCTATGAGTGTGAGGCAGCCTTATCTACATACATAGTGAGTCCTAGGCTAGTCAGAGCTAAAAGATATCTCCTTAGTAACTGTCCTAAGGCAAATTATTTCACTTTCCTCAGCCTGCCTTGGATTGTCATATTTTTTAACTTTTATTTTTATGTATATGGGTTTTCTGCTTACATCATGTCCATGTAGCACCCAAAGAGGCCAGAAGAAGGTGTTGGACCCTATAGGCCTGGAGTTACAGACAGTTATGAGTTACTATGTGGCTCTGGGAATTGAACCCAGGTCTTCTGGATGAGCAACCAGTGCTTTTAACTGCTGAGTCACCTCTCTGGTCCTTGCTGCCCTATATGTATGTGCCCCTCCAGATGTTCTTCCAGCATCTGGATTATACACCATACCCATAGAGAACTATTAGATCTTATTCACACGCACACCAATTAAAAGAACTACCGTGAACATTGCTTTCTGTTGACTATAAACAACGGGGTTTTGTTGGTTTTTTTTTTTTTTTGAATTTTTTTTTTTTTTAAATGATGTGTAAGTGAGGATTCCTTGCTTTGGAACTACAGGTGACTTCCAGGTGTGCTGTGGTTCTCAGCTGTGGGTGCTGCAAACCACACTCAGGTCTTCTAAACAGGTAGTCTGTGATGGTTGAGCAATGCTTGTTTGTTGAGCTGAATTGGCCTGTAATAGCCAGCATCCCACAGGTCCAGTTACGCAACCATGAAGTGAAGCAGCTGTACTCCGGGGGACGTTTCTACAGCACCTTCTCTAGGGACAGAGGGATTCACTCCTTCACCACAGCCTGCCTCCTTGGGGACAATGCAGCTTCTGGGAGGCAACCAGCACATCCTTTGACCATTACTGCTACCAGGATACAGCTGCCTACCTAAGGAGAACAAGAATTGAGGGTTCCAAGACTGCAAGTGGTTCAGCCCTACCTGGCTTCTGATCTCCTGGCACACCCAGGGGCTTGGCAAGACCAGGGATCAGCAGTTTTGTCACTATGCATCAATCACAATAACGCTAATGATGTGTATAGGGGTTTAAATGGAGAGTTGGGGCAGAGATAGAGCTCCATTGGCAGGGTGCTTTCCTGGTATGTAGGAAGCCCTGGATTTGATCCCTAGAGCCCTATGATTCAAGCGTGGCAATACATGCTAGCAATCCCAGCACTCTGATCAGAGAGTTCAAAGTCACTCTGAGCTACCTAGTGAGTTCAAAGCCAGCTTGGGCTACATGAGACCTCATCTCCAAAATACATACATATATACATACACATGGAAAGCTGAAAATAACTGGACAAAGTGAAGTCAAGTGTTTCTGACTGTTTAGTACAAGAAACACAAACAAAAGCCTCATACCTTAGGTGTCGTTGGGCGGGTACAACCATCATTTTCAAACTCAAAGCCGTCTTTTTTGTTTTTTCCTACAGATGCACGACTTACTCGATAGAACAAATCACGGACTCGGCACATAAATGCGTCTTTGGAGGTCTCCACAAGAAGAAAACAAAAAGGAGTTGTTTTCCCTGCCAGTCCAGATGCCACTCAGCACCAGAGTGCGGAGAAATGGGATGGAAATCGCGTCTGCAGAAAAGTGTGCTGTTAGTGTATTAGCCAGGCTGACCTATTCTTTCAAGCTATTCAGAGAAATAACAGTCATTTGCGGTGATTTTAGTCAACTGCTCTCTCTATCATTTTGTGTAATTAGGGACAGCCATTTTCTTGAAGGTAGCAAAACACGGAGAGCCATACATAGTCCCCGCCCCCATAGCTCCATTTCTGTAGCCCTCAGAAAGTTAATGGTCTCCAGGCAGAACAAGTCACTGAGGCAGTGGCAACATCAGCACGGGACAGGAGGGTAACCAGGTGGAAAGGCAGGTGAGGCTGACATACACAATCCTCACTGTGGACGGAGGAAAGATGAGGGTCAGAGAGCTGTTTTCTAAATGTCCTACCTGTCCGTCACCTGGTGCCAAAAGGCCCCCTTGGATATCCGGCCTCTTATTTTTATCTCTGGAGATCAGAGCCCCTCCAGATTCAAAAGCTTATGTATTTTAATATGTCAGAAGAGAAAGTGATAAGATGAAATTTTCCTGCCACACAGGGCGAAGGGAATTTAAATATGTAATTGCTTTCGGCCGAGCCTTTGTTCCAGCACCACCCTTTCATCTACTGCTCGCAGAAACGACTTCCTTCACCCCAACTCCTTCCCTCCTGCCTCCACCACAGGCAGTTTTCAAAGCCTCCCGCCAAACGTGGTTCTGCTTCATTAGCATCTTTGCATCCCAGCATCACTGATGGTACCACCGAGAGCTTGGGGAGCAGAGTTTGTCCAGACATTAACTATCATTAGGAACAAACAACAAACAACTTCTGTCGGGAGCAAAGCTGGCTCCCTGAGCTGACACTTAAGAGCTCTGGAAATGGGGCTTCTTCCAGGTAGCGCTACTGCCTGCCGTGTTGTGCTCCGCTAGCGCACCCTTCCGAATGCGAATGCGGAGCAATCCCTATAGCACTTGAGAAACTTTCCTGTTGTAGCTGTTTTTAATAAGACTCACAAACGGTATCCTGCCCCACAGGCTTCATTCTGTGTGGATTTGTTTGTTTTGTTTTATTATTTTGGATTGTCATTAAGTCATGGGTGATTTTTTTTTGTGAGTGTGTGTGTGTGTTTATTGTTGTTGTTTGGGGGTTTTGTTTTTGTTTTGGGAGAGTCTCTCCATGTAGCCCTGGCTGGCCTCAAATTTAGAGATCTGCCTGCCTCAAGTCATGAGTGATCGTATTCCTATCATCCTGAGACTAAAGTTCTGGCTCTTAATTCTATTTATACAGTTCAGCAGGAGGAAGAAAGGAGGAGGAAGAAAAGAAGGAGAAAGAAAAGGAGGAGGAGAAGAAGGAGGAGGAGGGACATACATTGAAAATTAATTTTCTTGTTATAGACCTGTTATCTAATAATGACCAATTTTGACAATAAAAAGATCATCACCTGTCATGAGAGTTTCTCAGATGAATTATCTGTAGTTGTGTTTACCTGAACCCTGAAAGACTGGCTTCTACAGAGCTGTAGACCACCAACACAGTCCCTGAATCAAATCATCCAGACACATTGTATCAAAAGAGTACACTGTCACCCAACTGCAAATCGTTCAACCGTTGATTCTTCTTATCAGCAACTCATATTTATTTTATGCTGTATCGATCTCTTAGGCCAAGACTATTAATAAAACAAAATGATTCTAATATATAAGCTTGGCCAGGTGTGGTGGTGCATGCCTTTAATCTCAGCTGAGGACAGGTGAATGTCTATGAGTTTGAGACTAGCCTGATCTACTAGTCAATTCCCGGTCAGTCAGGACTGCATAGTGAGACCCTGACTCATTAAAAAAAAAAAGTCCCTAGTTATTTTATTATTTTATTTCTTATCTTTCCCACTTCGGTCTGTCTGTCTGTCTGTCTGTCTGTCTGTCTGTCTCTGTCTCCCACTCTCTATCTCCTCCCCCAACTCTCTGATTTTTTTTTTTTTTGAGACTCTGTAAGAAAGAGAGAGGAGGTGGGAGGAGAGGAGAATTAAAGAACCGTAATAGAAACAATCTTTCTGCAGCAAGTCACCCCAGCCCGAGTCTGTCCTCACATGTGGGCAGAGTCGGAACCACACTCCTGCAACTGACAGCCCTCAGGCCAAGGTCAGCCGAGACCCCCAAGAGGGTCCTTGGGGGGTCACCTCCAGGCCCAGGGAGAAGCGTAAGACCCTGCAGACATCTTCACGACCTACTGGCTGCCGGAGTAGCTTTCTTCCCTGTGGAAAAGCCGACAGTTAGAGACAAGGAATGTTTATATTTCCTGCCACAAAACCCGTCTGGTGTGCTACCTCCTGAAAAAAGGTGCAGATCTATCCTCCCAAAGCCTGTTTCTTTTGAGGAGCTTGGACTCATTCTGTACACATGCCTAAGTCTCCAACAGACAAAGGACACCCAGAGCAGGACTTCAGCAAACTCTGTCAAGGTGAAACATATTGAGCTTTCAACTTCCCAGGTTTTCACACAAGACTTTCATCACGACTGTGCTCTCTGGTCGCTGTGGTAAAAAGTGTAACTATTAGCAACGTGTTACACCTGGGGAGGTGGTGTAACCTCAGCCCTCAGGAGGCAGAAATAGGTCGCTCTCTGTGAGTTCAAGGCCAGCCTGGTATCCATATAACAAGTTCCAGGCTAGCAGAGCCACACGGAGAAACCGTGTGTCAAAACAACATTCACCGCCAAAGATGCTGAAGAATGATGTCACTCTGTCACAACTGAGGCAGGTAGGGGAGTTGATCCAACCCCTCGCTAGTTGCAGCACTTAGGAGAGCAGGCCCTGCACCTCAGCTGAGCAGCACAGTAAAGGTGACCCTGCTGACAGAGGTGCAGGTGGTGGCTGAAGAGCAGGGGGATCTGGCTCTACTGTCGTTTGGGGGCATGAGTGAGGGAGGTACGATCCCGCGCCCCTCTCCACCTGTGGCAGGTGGGAGAGCTGTCCCTGAGGTCCTAAGAGCCAGAAAGCTGTCCTTGCCCCCTCATCAGCTGCAGCACTCAGGGGAGTGACCTCCTGGGAAACACAGTAGAGCTGCTGTGGATGTAGGTGAGCCAGCTCTGAGGGTGTGAAAGCAGGAGAACCCGCCCTTCCCCTTGCTCCTGGCTGCCTAGGGTGAACTAGCCAGGGCAAGGCTGGAGCACTCACCCTGGTAAAGCGGACAGGAGAGAGCTGGCGGGCTGAATGCCTCTGAAACTATCCTCATCTAGAACCCTAGGGTTCAATGAATTGATCCACCCCAACATCCACCCCATTGATCATCTGCTGGAGCATGTGAAGGGACCGGCCCTGCAGACCCAAAGCAGCAGGATCTCCATGACATAGGGCAACAACAGGATACCCAAGAGAAGTCCCCGGGAGGGCCCAGTGTTGATAGTGTAGTAGAAACCAGAGGCCCTGAACCAGACCAGTGACTCTTTGCAATGGACACTTGCAAGTAAAGATGTATGCGTGAAAGGGTCCACTGTGTCACACTACAGCTTCCATGACGAGATTCCTTTTTCTTTCTGGCTTTCTTTTTAATTTTCTCCTAAATTTTATTTTATTTTACTTTGGGGTTGTGGAGGTTGCAAGAGCAGAGGGTGGGTACAAAGAAATGGGGAGATGAGTGCGATGGAGATGCATGCTATGAGGGACACAGAGAATAAACAAAAAGAAAGTTAAAATTTTTAAAAATTCATTTAAAACACTAAAATCACCTAAAATATATGTGTGGATGTGTGTGTGCGTGTTTGTGTGTGTGTGCGTGTGTGTGTATGTATACATAAGTCAGAGAGTAGCACTGGAAGTCACTCTGAGGAATACCATCCACTTCCTTTGAGACAGGTACTGTTATTAGCCTAGAATTTAGCACTTAGACTACGCTGGCTGATGAGCGTGTCCTAGGCATCATCCTGTCTCTACTTCCCCAGTGCTGGGATAACAAGCAGGGGCCACCATGCCTGGCATTTTTACCTGAATTCTGAGTATCAAACTCAAGTCTCTAGGTTTGTGAGGCAAGCATTTGTACTTATGCACGCGTGCACACATGCACACACACACACACACATACATTTTAAATTTTTTAATAATTTTTTTTATTTTTTTAAACTTTTTATTTATTCTCCGTGTCCCTCACATCCTGCATCTCCATCCCACTCATCTCCCTGTCCCTTTGTAGCCATCCTCTGCCCTTTTACCTACTGAGCCATCCCTCCAACCCTCACACTCTTCTGTAGCAACAAACTTATACTTTGTGGTCTGTATCAGGCATTGACCTAAAAATATTTAAAATATCAACTTATTTAGTTCCCACAACATCCCTGCGTGAGTGTATATAAGTGTGTGTATGTGTGTGTGTGTGTACGCGCGTGTGTGTATGTGTGCATGTTTGTCCCTTTTGTCCTCTCTCACACACTGGAAACTGCAGTAGAAAGTATCAAGGTGACTTGTCTGGCTACCCTGGGGAGGTGACAGGTTCCTGGCATCCTTCCTGAATTAAGCTACCTGAATAAGGCGGAGGATACACATGAGCTCCTCTGTGCTCTTTACTTTCTCTAAGATGAGATTTCAGTTCACATTTGTTACTCAGGAGTTTCACTTGTCTACTTAGGGAACGACGACTATAGATAATGTGGTTCAATAGTGAGTATGAGCGACGATAAACTGACAGAATGGGTTTGACAATGAATGAGAGGCCTGCTATCGTACTCTCTCTACCCTTGACTACCTTTTTCCTAGGAAAACCATAGAAATGTATTTCTCACAGAAATGTAAATCTCACAGAAAAACCAAGGGTGCCAGAGTCAGTGTGTAGAATAAAGATTATCCTTCCTTCACTTCTGCCAGTCATGTTTTGATGATAAAACCTAACACGTTCCTCCTGTCCCTAGATGGAGCATCTTTGCTATGGCTTGAGTGTGCGAGGCCCTTCACAGGCTCATGTGTTAAGCATTGGCCCACCAACTGTTGGCGCTGCTTTGGGAAGTTGTTGGAATCTTAAGAAGTGGGATCTCACTGGAGAATGTAGGTGGGTGGTGGGTCTTAAGGTTTCTCTCAACTCTACACTGCTTCCCGTCTCTCTTATAAGCAGTCACATGTTGGTTCTGCCACTGTGCCTTCCCCACATGATGAACTATATATCTCTCCAAACTTTGAGACAAAACAACCCTCTCCTGTTCAAATTGCTATTTCAGGCATTTTATCATGCAATGAGAAGTAACTAATAAAATCCAACTAATACACCTCCTAGGATATGCTTGCTACCCATCTCACCAAGAGGGATGACCTTATGGCCCAATTATACTCTTCCCAATAAAATATTAACCTTGCTTATAGTAACAGAGGGGAGACTAATCTATCCTGTGATTAACATTATATTAAGATAAGCTTAATTAGAGGGGTTGCAGATAGCATGGCATTAAACTTCTGCTGCCTTTAATCACATTGCTAATTAAAACCCTGCTCCTCTCTCCTGTATTTAGAGAACAAATAATCTTCAAAGCCCTGGACTTGAACACCAAGCAGAAATCTGTTGTGAAGTACCCCACCCAGAGAAATTCCTCCTACTGTTCATTTATGCTTGTGAGTGAGTCCTTACTGATTTCTAAAGCAGCAGCTTCCACGCTTGCTCATGCACATAGCAGAACCAATCAAAGGGCTTGCTGTAGCATTAGACCCTGGGCTCCTCGCTGGAGCCACATTTCCTACTTGGTAGTCTTGGGTGGGACCCAAGAATTTGAGTTTCTAGCAGATGCCCATATGACATCATTGGTTTGGGGGTCTGAACGCCGGTCTGAACGGGTCGCGCCCGGTCGGAACCAGTCTGAGCCGGTTTGAATCGGTTTTAACCAGTCTGAGTCAGTCAGAACCAGTTAAAAATGGTCTAAACCAGTTTGAACTGGCCTGAGGTGGTCGCAACCAGTTTGAGCCAATTGGAGCCAGTCTGAACCGATCTGAGCCTGTCGAGACCGGTTTAAACCAGTTCGAACCGGTTAAATCTGGTCGGAACCGGCTTGAACCTGTCGGAACCGGCTTGAGCCTGTTTGAACCCGTCGGAGCTGGTCTGAACCGGTTTAGCCAGTCTGGGTCACACCTCCTAGACAGTTTCAAACCTCCACGTTCTATCCTTTGACTTGTTGTGATAACATAATGCAAACCGTGCTTAGTCAAACCTTGAAAGTCCACACAGTCTCTTGGTCCCAACACTGTTTAAAAGTTCAGTCGCAAGCAATCTCTTCATAGCAAACCTCTGTAAAATCAGAAAGGAAATGACATGCTTACCACATTCAATGACACAGAATATAAATTTCCATTCCACTCCTCTTTACCTTTGAGTCCTGTAAGCCACAAAGTTTTGCCAACCTGAAACTGAAGTAGTCATCACACATTGCAGAGAGGGAAACACTCAGAAAAAGCATGGGCAAGAAATAAAACAGTGTAGAAAGGCTGATTGCCTGCATCACGTGAGAGGAGCACGTATTTATTTCCAAATCAATGGCATCCTCAGACAAAGGAAGCACGGGATTTCCTTGGAAGAATTCATACATATTCATAACCTGGATGGTGGGCACATTTCTGAGCATGCTCAATTTAAGGCAGTAGTTTAAGATAGTGTATTAGTCAGGGTTCTCTAGAGGAGCAGCACTTATAGAATGAATATATATGGAGAGGCTTAATATATATTACTATTATATTGTATTGTATTATATTATATATAACCTGGCTTACATGTTGTGGTCCAGCTAGTCCAATAATGGCTGCATACCAACAGAAGGTCCAAGAATCCAGTAGCTCATGAAGCTGATGTCTCAGTTGGTCTTTAGTATAGATGGGAATCCTGAAGAAGCAGGCTATAGTGCCAGTGAAGAAATGAATTTGCCAGCTAGAGCAAAAACAAGCAGACAAAGAAAGTAAGCTTCCTTCTTCCTTGTCTTTTTATATAGGCTGCCACCAGAAGGTGTGGCACAGATTAAAGGTGGATCTGGCTCCTCAAAAGATCTGCATTAAAAGTGTGTCTTCCCACCTCAAATATCTGGATTAGAAGTGGGTCTTCCTACTTTAAATGATTTAATTAAGAAAAAAAAATCCCTCACAGGTATCCCCAGCTCCATGGGTTTTAGTGAATTCCAGGAGTAGTCAATTTGACAACCAGGACTAGCCATCATAGATGGAAAGAGGTCAGATCCCTTTTGGGTACGATTAGCTAAAGATCATAACACATGTTGGAAAGGGTAAAATTGGTAGACAGGAACACTTCGGGACATGCTCAGCTCATCCCATAAAGAGCTCAGATTGCATTTGCATCATAACCTGATGAACCAGCTTTTCTCCATCTTAGATTTGAAAGCCACCATATAGTAAAGACAAAATAGATTCATTCCTGTTTAGGATTAAGCCTCTCTTTCTCAAGGATTGGACTATGCCCCATATGTTACCTTAACTACAAATGGTTCTGAACTGCCTGTTCAGGAAACAACAGTTATGTCTTTGTTTGAAAATGTTGTTATGACCATCTTGCAGCCCTACCTTTGTTTCAAGGGGTTATTATAATCACCTGTTGTTATGACTACCTTGTTTTTAACTCCCTTGTTATGACCACTTTGTTATGTTCTGCTTCTGTAACCTCGCCTATTTGCCTGCCAAATCCACCTACACCTAAACTATAAAAGTCTTATATTTTCCCACATCCAATGCTGACCTCTTGAACCCCACCTTAGGGAGAGGCAGACCATATACAGGAATTAAAAAGCTCATTTTAATTAATTGGTTGCTTTAATTAATTTAGCCATGATGATTTGGGAAGGTAGTCTTTCTCCTCGAGTCTTTAGGATTAACAAAAGACAGTAGGCAAGATTGTTTCCAGGCATGCTCAATTTTTGTCTTAGTTAGGGTTTTATTGCTGTGAGGAGATGCCATGACCACAGCAATTCTTATAAAGGAAAATATTTCATTGGAGCTGGCTTACAATTCAGTTTAGTCCATTTTCATGCGGGTAGATATAGTACTGGGGAGGCACTGAGAGTTCTCCATCCAGATCAGCAGGAAGACAGAGTGAGTCACTGGCCTTGACTGGAACTTGTAACCTCAAAATCCACTCCCAATGACACCCTTCCTCCACCTACTACAACAAGGTCACACATCCTAATCCTTTCAGATACTATCACTCCCTATAAGCCTCTGAAGGCTGTTTTCATTCAAACTACCACAGGATGAGGCTGAAGAGGGCTCTCAATGGTTAAAAGCCCTTGTTGCTCTTGAAGAGGACCTGGATTCAACTCCTAGCAAGGACTTGGGACGTGGTGGCTCACATATATCTGTAACTCAAGTTCCAGGTGATCTGATGCCCTCTTCTGACTTCCACAGACATCAGGCAAGCATGTGGTTCATATACATACATGGAGGCAAAACACTCATACATATAAAATAAGTAATTCCAAAAGAATTTAAAGAAAAGGACACCTTGAAGGTACATTAATATATAGGAATTTACCCCAAAAGATACCTACTTCACTTACTGGCTAACAAAGTCTATTCCTCATTTAAATTTCTCCATAACAACTTGAGCATTTGATGGGGAACCTCCTTCAGCCAATGATCTTTAAGAGGCTAGACCAGGTTGGGGCGTACTTTTTGGGTACTCGGAGAAAACCACTGGCCCACCCAGCTCGCCCTCTCTCTTGTTCCCGCACTTCACACTATGAGGTTGGACTTTTCATTCCTGCTCCATGAGTTTTTCTCTTACAATGAAGAATAATATTAGAATCTTTTGGAGTTAGCTCGCGCCCCCCCCCTTATGCGTTTAGCTACAGGCATTATAAAAACTGCTCATTTCCTCCTTTTCCTCACCCTCTGCCTCCTCTTTCTCCTCTTCCTCTGTTTCTTCATCTTTCTTGTATCCCCAATTAACTTTTAATATCTGCCTACAAAATTAAAACACATTACAATAGCCACCTTTTCTGAAGAACTTACTTTGTGTCTATATTTCTCTTACATGTGCCTGATTTTCACAACAATCTTAGATGGAAACTAATATTATCTCCATTTTACGAATAAAAAAGCTGGTACTGGAGCTCAGAGAGCTATGAAATGTCAGAATAGAGATCCACAGTCTTAGTCTATTGAGTTTCTCCTAGCATACTGTCCCACCTCCCTAAAATGCAAAGAAGTGGCCTGGCGCCCAAGTCCTCCTGAAGGTTGATCTCCTAGACATCCCTCTGCCTCCCATATGTAGCCCTCTGCTGCAGGATGAGACGCCTCACCATTCCCTGAACATACACGTTTACTTCTTGTCCTTCTGGCTTCAGTTGTTCAGTTCCAGCAACCTACGGAACCAACTGAAACCCTCCAGATAGCTTGTGACGTAATCTGCAATGTCACCTTGCTTGAATTTAGAATCATCTAGGAGACACGTCCCCAGATGTGTTTGTGATGGAGTTTTCAGAAAGATTTCGTGAGGGGAAAAGGCCACCATGAGTGGTCATTCTGCCGGCTGTGGTTCCACACTAAGTTTAAAGCGGGGAGAGGAGGAAGAGAATGCACTGAATGGAAGCGTTCGCCTCTGGCTCCTTCCTGCTCACAGCGGAACCCTGAGAAGCTGCTTCATGCTCCCACAGTCACACCTCTTCCGCCATGATGAGCTGTGAGCCGAAAGGAAGCCAGCCTTCCTTCAGTCGCTTCTCATCAAGTGTTTGGTGACAGCAAGGAGAAAAATATAATATATTTTTAACGCCAACTTTTTAGCGGTGCCCCAAGTCATGATTACTTGCCTCTTTTGGGGTTGCCTCATTAGATCTTGGGCTGTCCCACCTTGCTTTACACCAGCCACCTGTATGTCCATTTCTGTCACTGTCGCTGCTCCTAATTCAAGGACTAGGCCATTTATTTTCCTTCCATCATTTATAGCAATGCCGCAATACATGTTTGTTGATTTGAATTACTAACCATGTCAGTGGTAATTACAATGATAATGACAGCCAGCCTTTGCTAGGCGTTCACACCCAACAATTTTGCTTGTATGTAAAAAATTAAGTTTTTACTTAAAAGTGTTTTCCAGCTTCTCTTTTCCCACAATTAAACAGAAACGTCTTAATCTACTTACCAGTTTTTCATGTCGTCTGAGATGCTTCGGTGGAAATCTCTCTCTTTAATGAGATGGTTTTGTGTGGTAGAGATTCATTTGTGTGCAGGAACGTAAGAGTCTGGTCATTGTCCTCTAAAAATCTAAAGCTCACAAGGTAGGCTAAGAGCCAGTTTGCCTGCTAGTCCCCAGAAGAGATTCCCCTTGTCTTTAATCTTGGCAACACTACTCTATTTACGGTTTATGCTCCAGTTAGTTTGAACTTAACCCAGAATCTTCTTTCAGGATGGGGAGAGGTGTTCAAACTGAACTGTGAGCATCATGAACCCATGCCTTGATGGTTCTGGCAGCTTAAACAGCCTTATTTCTATGGGAATCTCTGAGGTCTGGATTCTGTACTCCTGGGCCAACAGAAGGAATCTGAAAAAGAAACCAGACAAGAAACGAAATGAGCCCAGCGGAAATGCAGCCAGAGTGGACATTCTGGGGAGAGGCAGAACAACTTTCTGCTAAAACCTAGACACTTTGGAAGCCAGATGTGTGTAAATGACATAAGAAAATGGCCATGGCAGTGGGAGCCTTAATCAAAAGCAGACTGAAGAAAATGACTGGGAAATAATTAAAAAGGGATGAGCGGAGTCCAGAGAGTAGAGAGACACAACAAACAATAAAGCGATCAGTCCTCCCCTCGGGTTTTCCTTTCCTCCAGCTGGAAGAATAATCCTTGTTTCTGCTCATAATTTGAAATATCTGGAACGCTGAATTTATTGACAGGACGTGTATTTACCATCTAATCAGAGAGCTCCCAATGGGAAATGAGTGCTGTATGCATCAGAGGTACCCTAGAGACTCGCCCGCTCATAACGGCACAAAGAGGAGGGAAAGCGCCATACTTCCATTACAGGGAAGCTCAGTTGGTTAAAGTCTGAACAAAAGGCAACGTTTCTTCATTAGTGTCATTGCGGGGAGCCGATGCCGTGAGAGCTGGAGGCCATCAATGGGATATTGTAGCAATAAAACCGAATGAAAAAATGAAACATTCTGGCCTCTTGTCAGTCTCATATCCTTGTCTCTTTCTTTCTGTTTTTTTTTTTTTTTTTTCTTAATATACCAGGCACTACTCTGGTAAGATAATGCATATTTGCACTTTCGTTTTGTGCTTGGTAATTGTGCTGTGGGCATTCATTCATTTGACGGAATTTGTTCCAAATGAAGGAAACTGGCAGGTTAGAAGACAGAACTCGAGGCTGCCAAATCACCAATTAAGGAGGAAACTGCCTGAGGGAAAGCTGGACTTGAGACTGGGATCAGTTAAAAGTGATAGAATGAAAGCAGAGCTTGAAAAGACATTCGGAGGGGACACCTAGTGAGGAGAAGAGAGGGGATTACAGGGCGGTTAATATCTACACCTGCCAAAATCAGACCACAGAGACAGACACAGTGGGGGACAGGCACTTCTGCAAAGTTTTGGGTAGCTAAACAACAAATGTGTTCAGTTCTGCTGTAGTTCATGGGAAAGCCGATTCTCTCCCATAATGGAGGAAGCCGACCCCATAATCAGTCCTGTTCAAATCTTCTCCTTGTGAAGTGACGTCACCATGGCAGATCTAAGCAAACCATAGCCGTGGCCCATGCACCTGGAGTTCCCATCCTAGACAAGGAATAGTCAGATCCACAAGTTGATTGGCTGAAGCTCAGAGGGTGAAGCAGGACACTCCCCACTGGCCCTCCAGGGTAGCCAACCAGTCTTCCATCAGCATAATGATGTCCTTTCTCCAAACTTCCTCAATTCCTGTCCCTACAGGATCCCTGTCTGGTGATCTTCCTACTCCACCCCCAAGACCCAGCTCCACCTGCATCCAAGGATAGCCTCAGGAATGAAACCTGTTTCTGCTGTTGGTAGTATCAATGGCTTCTCAAGGGATAAATTAATTTCAATAAATTATCGCATTAACCAAATCTTTTTCAAAGTACAGAAGGTGCTTCCAAAACTTTTACAAAACTTCATTATGTTTGTTTCAGCAAGGAGTGCTTTCCCTTCTGAGAAATGTAGGGAAATGGAGAAAGTACCACCTTGTCACATGAGCTACATCGTGAAATTGTGCTTTCATTTGTTCATTTTTCTTACATTGTGTGTGAGAGAGAAAGACAGAGACGGGGGGGGGGGGGATTTGAATAAAGATGACCTCCATAGACTAATAGGGAGTGGTTCTATTTGAAAGGATTAGGACAAGTGGCCTCACTGGAGTGGGTGTGACCTTGTTGGAGGAAATGTGTTGCTTGGGTTTCAGAAGTCTAAGCCAGGCTCGCTGACTCTCTGTCTCTCCTGCTGCCTGCAGATCCAGACATAGAAGATGTAGAACTCTCAACCACTCTCCAGCACCATGTCTGCCTGCGTGCTGGCATGTTTCTTGGAGTGCTGCTTGTGCCTTGGATCCTCTCAGGTACGTGTCTGGGCAGCCCATGTTCTTACTGAGGCTCAGTCAACTTAAGGCCGTGCACATGGTCTGAGAAGTGTTTAGAACTAAAAGACACCTCGCTGAGCTTAATGTCACCTTGAGGCTCAATCACCCCTACTGGGAGCATCCCATAATAATGAGCAAAGTAACAGGGAAGGGATTTCTGTGACCTAACCTCTTGCAGGGCAGAGCTCAGAATACACAAAACTGTAAGCACTGGCAGTCGAGTTGATTTTCTTTGGCATAAGTACATATGGCCTGCTACTATCTGGGGGGCAAGTATGATCAACATGTGTATTATGGGGGGAGCATTTAAGATCCAAACCCTAAAATATTGGTTACAACCCACCAGGGAGGCACTTACTCAAAATTAGAGAAAGGGATTTGATGGAAAAGAGTCGGGTCCTGGAAAAACTGTAGGGAGAAGAGCTGCACAGTGGGGGTTTAGGCAGAGCAACAGTTGCCCTGAAATACAAGTCCACATCAGACACCCACCCTCCAGTCTCCCAGGAAGTCTCGGAGCTGGGATTTCTATACAGAAATGCAGATACTCTCAGGAAATCTTAGCCAATAGTGAATAGATTTAAACCGGAATCTCAAGGATCCCCCTGGGCTTGAGTCCACAGTCTGGGGTTGCTTGGAAACATCTGAGTCACATCATGAAATCCTTGATCTCTTGAAGGAGTCCCAGTGGAAGGGTGGTGGCTGTTGTGTGTGCCATTGCAGAAGAGACTCAAATACAATTGTTTCAATCTGGGTCTCCTTCTTAGTTCATTGCATGCTTATTCTCCATAGATGACTGATCATAGTGGAGAGGTGAAGAACATAAAGAATTCCAAAATAATAAAAGCTGTGGAGGCAGTAGGATGGTCACAGAATGTGGCAGCAAAGACAGGAAAGAAAACATCAGGGAAGCCTTTTTCTCTATCTCAACCTGATTCTATTTATCTTCCTCATACAGTATGGTAGCGGCAATGTGTTCTATTGCCATTCTAGCTTCTTAAGACCAGACCAGGAAATAGAGATAGAAAAGGAGGTGGGTGTTCTCTGTGAACTACTCCATCCACAGGGGCCTCACCTCCTGTCCCTACCATCTCCTGATAGCAACACATGTGCTCTGGGAGGACACTTAAGATCCCAGCCACAACATGCCAGTTACATTTCACATAAGAAACTCACTGAAATTACACAGAGTTGCTATGTACGTAGCTCAGTTGGTAAGTTGCCTGCACAAGGTTCTGGATTTGTTCTCAAGCGCCTCAAAGTAGGACATAGTAATCTATGATCCCAACACACGTGATCTGCCACCCAACACATGGTGATCTGCAATCCAGCACACAGTGATCTGTAACTCAGCATGAGATCTGTAACCCCAACACATGGTGATCTGTAGCCCGACACAGAGCCTTTGGATCAGAAGGTTAAGGTCATCTTGGACTATAATAGAAAGTTTCAGGCCAGCCTGGATACACGAGATCTTTTTAATGGGATAGATGATGAATGGGGTGACAATAAAGAAGAGAAATAGTGAGGAGAAGAAGGAGGAGGAGAAAGGAAGAAGAAGAAGAAGAAGAAGAGGAGGAGGAGGAGGAGGAGGAGGAGGAGGAGGAGGAGGAGGAGGAGGAAGAGGAACTCAAAAGTCATGGGATAACTACTGACGGAAGAAGAGAAGCTTGCTAAATTTGTCAGCTCATCAAAATAAAATAAAATATTTTGCCTGAGCTGTTATGTTTTGGGGTCTTAGAATGTTCACCTTTTCCTACTTGAAAGTATCACACAGAAATGTCAGAGGCCAAGGAAACCTGAGTATGTGCCACTTCCTTAGAACTTTTAAAGTGTTTTACAAATATGTCATGGCTGCTACATAATTGAGAGTCACCAATGGAAGCAACAGCTGTGATAAAATAAAACAGCCTGGTATCCAACTAGGGTACTTGCTTCAATTACTGCTACGGGGCAAACTCGGTAAGAGTAGCAAACACACATTGCCCCTGGGTGTTTGCTATCAACGCTGGCTTCCTAACAGCTCTTCTCCTCTTTGGGGAGTCTTGGGAGGTAATGACCACAAAATCTGTGTGGCTACACCTATGGCCACAAAACCTATGTGGCTCAGGCTGTAAGCAGACTAATGAGAAGGTAGCCAGCACTTCAGTGGGGTGCACGGTGGAGCAGCAGAGGCTCTCTGGACCAAGCCTGGAGCCTGCCCTTTGCTTCACAGCAGGAACCTTGACAATGCCCTAGGCAGTCATCAGTCCCTACACCTGAGCTGACTCAGACCGCAACCCAAGCAATTAAACAGTAGCTGTCTGGAGAATCTCCCAGTTGCTCATTATAGCCTGTCCAGAATCCCCCTCAATAACCAAGAAAGTGAAAGGCAGGTGTAGCTCCTAACTTGACAGCCAGCAGATGTTTGAGAAGGAATTAACCAGCTCACAGGGCACACAGAGACAGAAATGAGCAGTGTGTGGGTTCTGCCCTAGGCACCTGCTTCTGACCCCAGGACTGCTAAAGCCATTCTCAATAAAGGCTACTTTTTTGCCTGGACTACCAAGACCTTGGCATTTAACTCTCGAAGTTTTAAAACATTCCTTTGTATTTCTTAGAATTGCATTCTTTCTTTCTAAGATTTATTTAAAAAGAATTTTTTCTTTCTTTCTTGTTTTTTTTTTGTTTTTTTTTTTTGTTTTTTTTTTTTTTTGTTTTTAGAGACAGGGTTTCTCTGTGGTTTTGGAGCCTGTCCTGGAACTAGCTCTTGTAGACCAGGCTGGTCTCAAACTCACAGAGATCCACCTGCCTCTGCCTCCCAAGTGCTGGGATTAAAGGCGAGCGCCACCACCGCCCGGCCTTTTTTTTTTTTTTTTTTTTTTTTGAGATAGCATATCACTATGTAGCCTTGACTGGTCTGGAACTCAGCAGAATAGGTTGACCTTGAGCTCACAGAGTTCCTCCGACTTCTGCCTCCCTGCTGAGTACTCCGGCAGAAAGGGGACAAAAAGCCAGACCACTGGATTCTCTCAGGGGCAGAATGGGATGGTGAGTCTCGTGACTCAGCCGCCCCCCTGCGTCCCCCACCGCTGGGGAGAACACACCCACAGAGTTGGGAGTCTGTCAAAGCAGGAACTCGTTTAATGGCATCAATCAGGGATATTATATAGGGTTGTGATGGGGGTGTATAAGCCTGGGATGGGTCAAGGCAGAGCAAGGAACAAGGGCCAATAATATTCTGCCACGTTAGTGGTGGCTGGGCAGAGGCTGGTCTAGGTAGCCAGAGACAGGTCTTCAAACTCTAGCTAGGCTCAGGAAGTTACACTAGGCCAGCCTCATGCCAACTCAAGTTAGGCTCAGGAAATTACACTGGGCCTCACGCCCGGACCTCACAAGACCCAACACCTCCCAAGTTCTGGAATTCAAGCTGTATATCTCCATGTGTGTAGGTGTGTAAGCACACATGCCATATGCCCATGGAGGGCAGAAGAATAGAGTGTAGGATTCCTCAGAGCTGGAGTTACAGGCTGTTGTGAGATGCCTGACATGGGTATTAGAAACTGATTTCCAGCGGTCTTCAAGAGCAACAAATGCCCTTAACCACTGAGCCATCTCTGCAGCCCCATGAACATTCTTTCTCAGGATGCAGAGAGCCCTGGGAGAGAGGTCTCACTCTATTTCCATTATTGGGTAAGGTGATGGCTCAGATGAGAGCTATGAAACCCTGGTGGGTTCACACAGAGTACTCCCCTAAAGGGACAGACTAGGATTAGGATTCACGCCCCACTGTTGGGTCTAAACATGCTCTTTTCATTCTACTGCACTTTGTCACTAGAGCAAATGGAGCCCTTTTCCCTTCATGGGCTGCAACTTCACCTAAGAATCAGATTCTTCCCTCAGAAGCTTCTCTGATGTTCTCATTTTTATTGTGTCATCAAGATCTCCTGTTTATCATTGAGCAGGGCAAAAGGCAGTATCTTTCCCAACTGCTTCTGCCTTGTGAGGTTGCAAAAGGTCATGAGAAGGAATGACCCCAGGAAGCAGCCATTACTGTTGGAGTCTCTGGATTTTTGTTTTCTTGAAGAGAAGATTAAGTTGAGAATATAATTTAAGCAGTTTATTTAGCAAAGCAAAGCACACAGTGTAATGGTCTGTCCTGTCCCTTTAAGAGACAAGCCCCGGGCTGGAGAGATGGCTCAGCACGTAAGAGCACTGACTGCTGCTCTTCCAGAGGTCCTGAGTTCAATTCCCAGTAACCACATGGTGGCTCACAACCATCTGTAATGGCATCTGGTGCTCTCTTCTGACCTACCCACAGACATGCAGACAGAATACTGTATATATAACAAATAAATAAAATACTTAAAAATTTAAAAAAAGACAAGCCCCGCCTACTCCCTCCCCTACCCACTGAGGCAAGCAGATCTTCCTTCCTCTTCCAGCCTGTTCCTTTCTGTCTCTCTCCTGAAGAGGTAGCTCCTGCTGGGGTCCTCTCCTCCCCCCCCACCCCGTGTGTGTGTGTGTGTGTGTGCCTGCCTCTCTGTCTTTGTCCCCCTTCTCCCTCCCTCTCCCTTTTATCCTTCCCTTCCATAACCCACTAAATAAATATCTAACCTCACTCTTCATGGTATGCCTATCCATCACTGTGTCTCACCTGCCATGTGGCTCCCTGCCTGGGACCGGCTGCCTTTGTGGCCTGCCATGGTCTTGTGGCCGCTGCCTGCTGCCCACTGCCATCACTTAGGGAACTACAGTGTTTTATTTTTACCACAACACACACCCAAAGAGAGATTGGAGTGAACTGTCCCAAAGGGAAGGGGAAATCAGTGAGTTTGGTGTTATAGATTTTGATAATATTTTATGAATATCTATAGGTGAATGGGATATTCATGAAGTAAGATGATTGTGGTAGTTTGAATGTAACTGGCCCTCATAATCTCATAGAGAGTGGCACTAGTGGAGTAGATGTGGCCTTGTTGGAGGAAGTGTGTCACTGTGGGGGCAAGCTTTGAGGTCTCTTCTTCTCAAGTTTCCCTCAGTATCACAGACTGTTTCCTGTTGCCTTCTGACCAAGACGTAGCCAACACTACGTCTGCCTGCATGTGGCCTTACTCCCCGGCATGATGATAATGGACGGAACCTCTGAACTGTAAGCTACCACCTCAGTTAAACATTTTCCTTTATAAGACTTGTCGTGGTCATGGTATCTCTTCACAGCAATAGAAACTCTAAGACAGAAGTTGGTACCAGGAATTGGGGTATTGCTGTGATAGGCCTGACCATGTTTTTATTTGGAGGAATTTGGACTTTGGTACTTTGGGTTAGAAAAGCAGAAGGATGTTTTAAGCACCGCTTAATGGGTCATACTAGTAGAAGCATGAAAGACAATGGTGTTTGTTAGGATTCAGGCTTTTTGCTGGCCCCTGTCACCTGGCAGGATGAACCCAGGCAGTACCCTAGCCAACCCTGGGTCCTATGGCTGCTATGTCACTACACAGGTGCAAAGGTCCCTTTAAGAGACAAGCTGCCAGGGCTGGAGAGATGGCTCAGAGGTTAAGAGCATTGCCTGCTCTTCCAAAGGTTCTGAGTTCAATTCCCAGCAACCACATGGTGGCTCACAACCATCTGTAACGGGGTCTGGTGCCCTCTTCTGGCCCGCAGGCATACACACAGACAGAATATTGTATACATAATAAATAAATAAATATTTAAAAAAAAAAAAAGAGAGAGACAAGCTGCCCACTTCCTGCTATTCTTCTGAAGAGGCAAGCAGGTCTTTGCCTCTCTCCCTTCCCTTCTCTCCCTCTCTCCATTTCTCTCTTTCTCTCCCTCTCTCTCCCCCCTTTCTCTCCTCCCCCTTTGCCCTTCTCTCAATAATCTCTGCACTCAAGCACTGTCTGCATGGTGTATTTGTCTCCCAATGGTGACCCTCACTCACCAAGGTCCCAACTTGTGCTGTAATCATAATAGTGCCAATAATGATTTGAACTATCCAGGGCTGGATCAAGAGGTTTCAGAGAATTTTAGCATGTTGCCTAGAAATAGTTCTTCTGATATTTTGGTGGAGTAAGTGGTTACTTTTTCCCCTTGTCTGAAAAGTTTACCTGAGGCTAACATGAAGAGTTTTGGATTAATTCCCTTAGCAGAGGAAATCTCAAAGCAGCCTAGTATAGACTCTGTTGTGTGTTTACTAGTTCTGAGTTTGAGGCCAGCCTGGTCTACAAAGTGAGCTCAAGAATAGCTAAGCTTAGGCAGTTAAGATAAAAATTAAAAAAACATCTGATGAAGATATAATTGAATGTTCCAGCCCAAACAGAACTTGGCACCATCAGTCACATGGTTCTTACTTTAGAGTTCAGGATAAAAGAAATGGGTTATGAAATTTGTCTCCATGCCTAAAAAAAGCACTGAGGCCAAGCATGTGTCAGGGATCTCCCTGTATGCAGGCCTAGAGAAGTCATTGTGTGAAGCTGTGAAGTTAAAACCTGGATTACCTTGGAGACCCCAAGGTGCCAGAGATGCCAGAGTTGTGGGTTACCTGCCAAGGAAAGCTGCTAACAGGGAGCAGAGCCCGCCCACCAGAGAGAAGTATGTCACAGTCAACAGAGCTGAATAGAGTTGGAGATCTGTTACTGTTTGTTTTTTTTTTAAACTTTATTTATTTAGGGGAGGAGTGCATCACCCAGATCCCAAGTAAATCACACAGAGGCTTATTCTTATTTATAAATGCCCATCATCTAGTATAGCTTGTTTCTCACCAGTTTTTCTTAAATTATCTAGTCTATCTTGTGGCTCTGGATTTTTACCTTATATTTTTGTGTTTCTCTCTTTACTTCTTACTCACGGCTCGCTGTGTAGCTGGGTGACTGGCCCCTAGAGTCCTTCTCTCCTCCTATTTCTTTTCTTTTTTTAGATTTATTTATTTATCATGTATACAACATTCTGCCTTGAATGTATGCCCGCACACCAGAGGAGGGTGCCAGATCTCAACACAGATGGTTGTGAGCCACCATGTGGTTGCTGGGAATTGAACTCAGGACCTCTGGAAGAGCAGGCAGTGCTCTTAACCTCTGAGCCATCTCTCCAGCCCCTCTCCTCCTATTTCTTGTTCCCCAATCTTCTCCTCCCAGATTTCTCTTCTATTTATTCTTTCTGCCTGCCAGCCCTCCTATCCTTTCTCCTGTCTTGCTATTGGCCATTCAGCACTTTATTAGACCAATCAGGTGTTTTGGATAGGGACACACAGCTTCACAGAGTTAAACAAATGTAACATAAAAAATTGCAACACATTTTTTCATCACTCAACAAATATTCCACAGCATAAAAAATGTAAGACATCTTAAAATAATATTCCACAAGAGAGATCTGAAGAGTATTTTGAAAGCTGACATGGAGGAGATGCAGTTTGCCCAGCTGGTTTTTGGTCTTGCTTTGATCCAGTATTTTCTCACTATGTTCCCTTCCCTTCATTTGGGAACGGTAATGTGTGCCATTTATATGTTGGAAGTATGTGATCTGTTCCTTGATTTTTATTTTATAGGTGACTACAGTTAAGATATTGCATGAAGAGACTTTGAACTTTGGACTTTTAAGCATTGTTGAGACTTTTGAAATTGAATTAAATACATTTTGCATTATGGTATTGTTAGAAGCTCATGAGTGCCAGGGAGCGGAATGTGGTAATTTGAATATAATTGGTCCCCATAATCTCATGGGGAGTGGCACTGTTAGGAAATGTGCCATTGTTGGAGTAGGTGTGCCTTGTTGGAGGAAGTGTGTCACTGTGGAGGCGGGTTTTGAGGTCTCTTTTGCTTAAGCTTCCCTCAGTATCACAACTGTTTCCTGTTGCCTTCTGATCAAGATGTAGCCAGCACTGTGTCTGCCTGCATGTGGCCATACTCCCCTCCATGATGATAAGGGACTGAACCTCTGAACTGTAAACCAGCCTCAATTAAATGTTTTCCTTTATAAGAATTGCTGTGATCGTGGTGTCTCTTTAAAGCAATAGAAACCCTAATGAAGACAGTGACCCCTTTTCACCCCTAAATCATGGTAGACCAAATCTTCCTTCTAGGATATTTCTTCCCACAATCCTCTAGAAAAACCCACAAGGGAAGTGTGCTCAGTAGTTCTATCTCAACTTGAGACAAGCTAGAGTAACTTGAGAGAAGGGAGCCTCAACTGAGAAAATGCCCCCATACAATCAAATTGGGTTAGAGGCAAGCCTGTAAATCGTTTTCTTAATTAGTGATTGATGGGGAGGGCCTGCCCATTGTGAATGGCACTACCTCTGGGTTGGTGCCCCTAGGTTCTATAAAGAAGCAGGCAGAGCAAGACAGTAGGCAGCACTCCTCCATGGCCTCTGCATCAATTCTGCCTCGTGTCCGATTGCCTCTACACTTTGTGCTTGTGGTGTCCTCCTCAGCCTTCTGTTCCTGCTGCCACGGCTGTAGCTTGCTGCCATCCCTCCTTGTCATGTTGGAATACCATTCCCCAGGAACTGTAAATCAAAACTGTTATGCCCAGTCCATGGGAACCCAAAAGACCACCAGGAAGATCGATTCACCAAAATGCAAAAAGCAATGTTTATTGTGTGCACAGTTACAAGCAGGCATGACCTCATCAAAGCAACTGATACAACAGCTGCGAGAGGAGGTCCCCCGCCCTACTAGAGGGCATTGTTTAAAGGCAAAAACCAGAAAAGTTACATTAGCAGGGCATGGGTTGATGGGTTCAATCCTGATTGGCTTGTGTCTAGGGGCTTTTCAGAAATTTTATTTTCAAACATTGCCTGTTGTTTGTTGAGTTTTCTTATCGGCTGGCCTTTGGGTGGGGGCATTCTGCGGTTACCTGTACTCTCCAGATAACTACCTTGTTACTTCTGCCCATAGCTATTTCTGAGGACTGGAATGTTTAATTGAAAATAGCTTACTCAAGACACAAAATGGAGGCAGAGGACAAAATGGAGGAACTTTGGTTCTTCATAAATAAACTTCTTTAACTTGCCTTGATCATATCGTTTTATCACAGAAAAGTAACTACTACACAAATAAGTACTACTTATTTATGACTGCTTAACCTTTCTTTGGAGTGACTTTCACTTCTTTGGAAGGGAAAGGAAGATTTGTAAAACAATTTTTTTTTTAACGTGCTGGGCAATGGTAGCTCACTCCTTTAATCTTAGTACTTGAGAGGCAGAGGCAGGTGAATCTTTCTTAGTTCAAGGCCAGCCTGGTCCGCAGAGTAAATTTCAGGACAGCCAGTACTGTCTGAGAAACCCTATCTCAATCCACGCCTCCCCTAACCCCGCACAAAAAAATGTTTATTTGTTTATTTTGTGTATGTATGCATATATGCATACACACACCATGGCACATCTATAGAGTCATTGGTTCTTTACTACAATGTGGGTCCCTGAAATCAAACTAAGGTACCCAGGCTTGCAAATGCTTCACCTTCTGAGCCATCTTGATGGCCTCAGGAGATGAAAGATAAGCTGAATTTCAGAGTCTTGCTGTCCTCTTATTCTAGATAAAGAGGAGAATACACTAAGGGCCACAGTATCACAAAGGCTGATGCTTGGTGCAGGGAGGTGTTCAGAAAGAGACAGGGATGGGGTGGAGCTCTGCAAAAGGTGAATGTGGAGATGGATCCCAGCATGGCACCTCCATAACTATGCAATACAAGCTAAATGCTTCAGGACTCGGTTTCTGCTATATCAGATGGAGATACAGACAGTGTACATGCTCCCCAAAAGTTTAAGTGTTGAAAACTAATGTACCACATTCATATGTTGCTGCTCGTTGGAGACTTGTGTGCCATCTGTGACTCCATATAGGAAGACAAACCTAAGCTTACACACTTGCCCTACAGCCAAATGATACCTCCCTCTGTGTCATGACATAGCAGGGAAACACTCACCAGCTGCAGGAACTTGATGCTGGACTTACCAGCATTCACAACTGTGATAAACAAACAAACAAACAAACAAATAAATGTATAATTCTCCATCAATTGCCTAGTCTTGGGTATTCTGTTACAGTAGTGGAAAATAAAGTAAGGTAAACTTCTTTCTCACAGGCTGTCCATAAAATTAAAAGATATAACATATGCTAATCAGTGTGACCACAGGGGGCCACAGCAACCATGCAAGATGAAATCCAAGGGCCGCACTAAGCCGGCTTCACCCTTTGATGGCCCTGGGAAAGCTGGCCTGGCCCCTCCTTGGACACTGCCTCAAGAAAACTGACTCCAACCCTCACAGAAGAGCTGGCCCCAATGTTCTGGGCATGGGAGAACTGGCCCCCCACACTCAGGTGAGATGGGACCACCAAACACCACAGCTGTGGGAGAACTACCCTGATGGCACGGATGTAGAAGAGCTGAGGTGGGCAGCCACAGCGGCCTGGACTGACCAGCTCAGCTACCACCCAGGCCCACATCTAGGGTCTATTGTTGGCCTACCCTAACATCTACTCCATCTGGGAACATGTAAAAGAACTGGTCCTCTGGATCTCCAGGACTCAGAGAGGCTGTGGAATATCCAAGAGAGTTTCAGAGAGGGTTCAGAGATGAGATAATGCTATGCCAGAATCCAGACGCCTTGAACTCAACCAGTGACTCGTTGAAATGAACATTTGCAAGTAAAGCTGTTTGGACACACCTCGGCTCCCAGTGCCACTAAGACGAATGAAGCGGTCTTAGAGAGGTGGCAAAGACATCAGAGAGAAGAGGATTTTGTTTGTTTTGGTTTTTTGTTTAGTTTTGCTTTAATTTAAAAAAAATTGGGGGGGATTGCTGCAAGGGTAAAGAGTGGAAATGAAGGGACTGAGAAATGAACAGAATTGGGGTGCTTGCTGTGACATTCTCAAATAATCAATAAAAAATTATGTTATAAAATATGCCAATTAATTTCCTACATCCTGTGGATAAAGAACTTGGAAAAGGTAGTGGTGGTGAAACAAACAATACTGTGTTTTTGTTGTCTGAGCTGTGGTCCCAGAGCTTCCATGGCACAGCAAGAAGCTAGAGGGGAATGTTTTGCGGCTAAGGATGCTGGCTAGAAATCACAAAGGCCAGAGTTTGGGTCCCAGCACCTGTGTAACAAACCAGGCATCCAGCAACACATCCAGGGACCTGACAGTCATGTGACTTCTGTGAACACGTGTGCATCCACTCACTGGCACACATAAATAAATTAGTCTTTTTAAAAGAGCATCACATAGGAGGTTGATGTTGTTCTCCAGCTCTTGACTCTTGTGGTGAGTCTGAACTCTTGGAGGGATCTCTTCAAATGAAGATGGTGACAGCCTGTTTTTAATCCATGACAACTGAAATGCTCACACATTACTCCTGTGGCTGTGTGGGAAAAAAAAACTGAAAAACAAATGAAAGGTCACGGTGAAGAATAGAATGGAAAGACTTACTGGTTTCCTTTTTAAATTTAAAAACAAGGTGTTTTTCACACAAACCTAATAACTTGAGTTCAGTACTCATAACCCACAGTGGAAGAAGATAAATTACTCCAGAACGTAGCCCTCTGACCTTCACACCTGTGCTCTGGCATGCGTATGCATATTCATGTGCATGCAAGTGTGCACACACATGCATAAATGAAATTCAAAAATTGGGTTTAGTTTTGGAGCCCACAAGACTATACAGTAAAGCACCTCAGCAGTGTGACTTCTGCACAGGCAACAGAATGACCTTGCTCCATTACCCCACAACGAAGACAGGTACTGAGCAGGAAGGCAGCCTGCCCCACCTTCACTAACAAACAAATCTGGGCATTCCCAAAGCTGGTTATCACAAACTAGATTAGATGAGGACTGGATGAATCCAGGATTCAGAGATGTTTAGTAACTTTTATCTAATAATTTGGAATGTCAGGTACTTCCCATTGAATGCTGGCTCTTCCCTTGGTCAGGCTACCTG
Source organism: Chionomys nivalis (assembly GCF_950005125.1). Taxonomy (NCBI): domain Eukaryota; kingdom Metazoa; phylum Chordata; class Mammalia; order Rodentia; family Cricetidae; genus Chionomys; species Chionomys nivalis. The sequence continues at coordinate 47,518,149 of NC_080089.1, read as the reverse complement.
TTTCAGAGTACTGCTTTGTGAGATTGTACCTGCCCTTTTTGTGATTTTGATATGCATATGATCATTGCCCTTTCCTATGGAATTTTCCAACTATGTCTGTATAAGCTAGAAACCTCATGGCGATTAGCCTTACTCTTCTTCTCCTTGCTACTTCTTCTACTCCTTCCCCTTACTCTCCTTCTTTCTCCCCCTTATTTTTCTTCTTCTCCACGCCCCTTCATTTTTTCCCTTTGCACGAAAAATAAAGAAGATGCAGAGGTAACGTACTTGAGTTAATTTTTTACCCTCAGATCCCCACCTGCCATTGACATCCAATTCTGAGACCTGAGGGGTTACTGAGGCTGGTGCTCAAGGCCTCTGATAGTTTAGATTATTTGAATGCAGACTTTACTACTTCGTGTAAAATAAAAACATATCATAAAGGTTCTGAGTGACCAATTAGAACTCTTAAATCAGAATGTTCTTGGATTTTTATTCAGGTCTTATCTTTAAGATAAACTATGTGTTTTCAGACAGCTCAATATTTGACACTAATTTGAGTCTCTATGTTTCATTTGACTAAGGAAGATATCAAAGTCAAAAGAGAGGAATCATATGGGAAGAGAGCTACTATGTGTCAGTCTTTGAACTACATCTTCAGTAACTGCAGATGTGTAGAGCTTGTCTAGCATGCTCAAAGTCATGTGCTTGATCCCCAGGGCTACACCATACACGGTGTTGTGGTACACACCTGGAAGACCAGCACTTTGGAGGGGGAAGCAGCAGGATTAGAAGTTCGGTGTCATTCTTGGCAATATAACAAGTTTGATGAGACTCTATCAGTTACTTTCCTATTGTTGTGATAAAACACCATGACTAAAAGCAATTTATGTAAGAAAGAGTTTATTTGGGCTTATGGTTCCAGGGTGACAAGATTCCGTTATGGCGGTGAGGCATGGCAGTAACAGGAGGAACAGCAAGCTGGGAGATCAAATCTTTAGTCCTAGGCACAAAGCCAAGAGAGACAACTGGAACTAGAGTAGTAGAATCACAAAGCCCACTTCCAGTGACATATTTCCTCCGGCAAATCCATACCTCCTAAGAGACCTCCTCAAACAGAGCTGACAGCTTGGAGCCAAGTATTCAAATACCCAATAAGGAAATGAAGACCATTTCCTTCTTTGCTTGTTTAATCTTTTTATTAAATGTTTAAATTTATTTTATATACCAACCACAGTTTCTCCTCCCTCTTCTCCCACTCCCTCCCTCCACCTCCCTTCAACACCTCCATCCACTCCTCTTCCATCTCCATTCAGAAAGGGTAAAGCCTCCTATGAGAGTCAACAAAGCATGGCATATCAAGTTAAGGCAGTACTAAGTTCCTCCCCTCTGTATGAAGGCAACCAACCATAGGGAAGATGTTCCAAAAAGCCCACCTCATGCACCAGGGACAGGTCCTGGTGCCACTGCTAGGGGATCCCATAAACTGACCAAGGTACATAACTGTCATCCACATGCTTGCTCCCTAACTGCTTGTCTAGAGTCTGTGAGCTCCCATGAGTCCTGGGTGTGACTGAGGTCAGTTGTCTCTGTGGGTTTCCCCATCGTGATCTTGAACCTGGCACCTTGTTCATGTGAACCCCCCTCCATGAACTCCTGTAGCTAGGCCCAGTGCTTGGCTGTGGATCACTGCATCTGCTTCCATCAGTTACTGACTGAAGGGTCTATGATGACAATTAGCGTAGTCAACAATCTGATTACAGGAGAAAGCCAGCCAGTTCAGGTGTCCTCTCCACTATTGCTAAGAGTCTTAGCTGGGGTCATCTTTGTGGATTCCTGGGAGTTTTCCTGGCACCATGTTTCTCCCTAACTCCACAATGACCTCCTCTATCAAGGTACCTCTTTCATTGCTCTCCCTCTCCATTCCTTCCCCCAACTTGACCATCCCAATCTCACGTTTCCATCCCCCCATCTGTAACACGAGGGCCTGCTTGTTGGGGTTTCTGTCCTGCCCAGAACCCCACAGCCAGCAAGCCCCCAAAGAAAATCACACAGAGATCTCCATAAGATTATAAAATGATTGGCCCATTAGCTCAGGCTTCTTATTAGGTCTTATAACTTATATCAACCCATCATTCATATTTATGTTAACCACATGGCTCAGTACCTTTTCTCAGTGGAGCAGGTCACATCTTGCTTCTTCCATGGTCTGTGCAGGACTCTGGAGGAATGGGCTTCCTCCTTCCCAGCATTCTCGTGTTCTCATCGCCCCACCTCTGCTTCCTGTCTGTCTAGTTGACCCGCCTATACTTCCTGCCTGGCCAATTAGCATTTATTTAAAATATGATTGAGAGAATACAGACAATTCTCCCACATCACCCATCCTCTCCCCTCTACCCCCAGACCTCCAGGTTACCCAAGGGATCTCATCTATTTCCCCTTCCCAGGGTGATCCATGTATCACTCTGAGGGTCCTCCTTGTTATCTAGTTTCTCTGGGACTATGGAATGTAGCCTGGTTATCCTTTACTTTACATCTAATATCCACTTATAAGTGAGTACATACCATGTTTGTTATTTGTATTTCTGGGTCTGAGTTACCTCACTCAGGATGATTTTTTTCTACTTACATCCATTTGCCTGCAAATTTCGTGATGTGATTTTTTTTCCTGCTGAGTAATACTTCATTGTATAAATGTACCACATTTTCTTTATCCATTCTTCAGTAGAGGGGCATCTAGGTTGTTTCCAGGTTCTGATGATTACAAATAATGCTGTTATAAACATAGTTGAGCAAGTTTCCTTGTGGTGTGATTGAGCATTCTTTGGATATATGCTCAAGAGTGGTATTGCTGTGTCTTGAAGTATATTGATGCCCAATTTTCTGAGAACCTGCCTTACTGATTTCCAAAGTAGCTGTACAAGTTTGCACTCCTGCCAGCAGTGGAGGAATGTTCCCCTTACTCCACATCCTCTCCAACATAAGCTGACATTAGCATTTTTTATCTTACCGTTCTGACACATGGAAGATGGCATCTCAGTGTATCTTGATTTGCATTTACCTTATAGCTAAGGATGTTGAACAGTTCCTTTAGTCTATCTCAGCCATTTGAGAGTCTTCTGTTGAAAATTCTCAGTTTAACTTTGTACCCTATTTTTGATTGAATTATTTGGCATTTTGATGTCAAGTTTCTTGAGTTCTTTATATATTTTGGAGATCAGCCCTCTGCCAGATGTAGGGTTGGTAAAGATCTTTTTCCATTCTGTATGTAGGCTGACGTTTTGTTTTATTGAAAATGTCCTTTGCTTTAAAGAAGCTTTCTAGTTTCAGGAGGTCCCATTTATTAAGTGTTGATCTTAGTGTCTGTGCTACTGGTATTATATTTAGGAAGTTGTCTCCTGTACCAGTGTGTTCAAGGTTACTTCCCACTTTCTCTTCTATCAGGTTCAGTATAACTGGATTTATGTTGAGGTCTTTGACTCACTTGGACTTGAGTTTTATACAGGGTGATAGATATGGATCTATATGCATTCCTCTACATGCCACCATCCAGTTATGCCAGCACCATTTGTTGAAGATACTTTCTTTTTTTCCATTGTATATTTTTTGCTTCTTTGTCAAAAATCATATGTTCATAAGTGTGTGGATTTATGTCAGGGTCTTTGATTAGATTTCATTAATCCACATGCCTATTTTTATGCCAATACCAAGTTGTTTTTACTACCATAGCTCTATAGTTGAGCTTGAAGTCAGGGATGCTGAAAACTCTGGAAGTTCCTTTATTGTACAGGATTGTTTTAGATATCCTAAGTTTTTTGTTTTTCAATATGAAGTTGAGTATTGTTCTTTTGAAGTCTGTGAAGAATTGTGTTGGGATTTTGATGGGGATTGCATTGAAGCTGTAGATAACTTTTGGTAAGATTGGAGAGCCATTTTCTATTCAAACCACCATAGATCCTGATCTCAAAAACATAAAAAACAACAAAATAGCAACAACAAATCTGTATCTTTAGAATGCATACTTGTGGAAAGACCAAATTTTATCAAATGGCCTATAAAGCAAAAACAAATGGTCATAAGACCTACACTTCATTCAAACAAATGTTTGAATTTGATGCTGAGGGAAGGAGGGGCTTCAGTGTTTGGGATAGAAGTCTTTGAGATGCCCAAACTTCCTGAAATTACTCACTAAGTTTTGTGTTCATGGGATTATGTACATTTTCCCTAGAAATGTTATCTCTTCCCTCTTGGTTTGTTACCATTGCCCTTCTGGGGATTAGATTAGTCCAAATGGCAAGGGCCTATGTACACAACTGCTGTGATCAATAGGGGGAAAAGGAGTGTGATTTCTTCTGCAGCCATGGGCATGTGAGAAAGGATTAGCTTGGCTACCTGACTTTTGCAATTTAATGGATGTATTTATGGTGGAATATTAGAGGTGACTTGTCTTGATCCAGAAATGCTAAATTTTTTTAAACCTGGACTACGTTTTCAAAAATTCAAGATGCATTTTGCAAAGCAAGGGAAAATAAATTCAGGCTGCTAGCTTGGCAGCTGGTCTGGATACAGTAGTTTGCTCTGTTTACTCTGTCAGGAAGCCAGTTCCATTTGATTAAATTCTGAAATTAGAATGCATGCACGCTGGAAGATAGCAGCTTCATGCTTTTACCCGTATGGAAAATGTGATTAAGGAAATGAACTCAGAAGCTGTAGCGCCAGAAGAGATCAATGCAACAGCTGTATTCAACCAGGCTCAATGGGTTAGACCTTTACTTTATTAAAATGGATGGCTTTAGCAGAGAAACTGTGTCCACATCACAGTACTGTTGTATTGCTCTGAGCTCAGTCCGAGGAAAGAGCCAAGTTGGAACTGCCATAATATTTGATGGCAACGAAGCCAGTGCGGATCTGTTCTCACTCCACAAAGCTAAAATTAAGCCAAAGGAGAGATAATTAAAGAATTTATATGCACAGTCTTCCCACATCAACGTACTGGATTCTTTTCAAAATTGCTAGTATGTTCTAATTTGGCAGATTTTCCAGAACAAACTACACAAAAACAATCTTGAAAGCCTGTGTGAGGCGGCAGCATCTTCCACTTTGTCTAAAGTGGAGTGGACTGTGGGTAATAATTGATATGTGAAATATCATTAGAGACCAGATCTGACTAGATAACTCACAAGAAGAGTTTCACTATACTTAGTTATACAGCTACCAGGGAGGAATTTATTAGAAAATATTTAGATTATTGACTTAGTTATACAGCTACCAGAGAAGAAGAAAGGAGTTTATTAGAAAATATTTAAATTGTTGCCTATCCTATGATTGCCAACTCTTGACTTTGGCCACAACAGGCCTGTTAATGAGTTGAAAAAGCAGCAGATGTGAGGGGAGAATGTCCTAAGAGATGCTCAATTAGGGGCTAACCTAGTAAGAGTATATGGCATAGGTCATCATTCTGCACACTATGCTCCAGGATGTAATCCTTAGGCTTCCTATGTTAAGAAACTGTTTAAGAACTTGCAAATGTGATCAGATTCTTCGGAATACTTTCATGCCAAACAAGAATCTTGTGCAAAAGGCAGAATTCTGCTCATTTGAAATGCCCAGGGGAACTCTGAAGTGCAGACATACTATAGCTTTAAAAGCCAAGGGATCTCATTTGTCAGGTTTGTGTGGCTAAGACTCCATATGCACAAGTTAAATGATGTCTACCTTTTAACTTTATTTAAATGTAACTTATTTATAACAAATGCATTTATTCCAAGTTATGGTTTGATGGTGTTTTAACTGTGGCATATGCTCATGTAATAATCGTCACAATCCAATGTAGCATGTTCTCATCATTCTTTATAAAATTATTTTGTGTCCTTTACCACTCAGTCTCCTCCCTCAAGCAATCATAGATTGGCTTTTGCCAATACAGATATGTAGATAAGGTTATACAACTAACAAAGTTTTATATTCAGTTATTAATTATGTGTAACAAAAACACTGATGGAATGCCCATGACCAAAGAAATGTTCAGAAACATGTGACTGTCTACATGGAATGGCAAATGAGGGCTTGCAAATTCAGATGACTTGATTAGTCAGGCGGGGAATTGAAATGTGTGATAGTTGAAGGGAGTGGTAATTGAAAATTTCTGTCCCCCCCAAAAAAAAGGAAAAAAAGAGAAAATTCCTGTCCTATCAAAAGTCATTCAAATGTAGTTTTAGTTTCGAGCTGGCAAAATAGCATCAAGAAAATAAGCTATTCACAGAATACATGCAGAATAACATCATTCACGTTGTTATAAAGCAGATGAGATGCTTTATATTATATGTGAGAGATATGCATAAAGCAAAAGTAAGTTAAAATAATTAAGCAAGGGAATGCAAAAAAATTTTGCACAGTATCTGGAGGAGATGTGAGCTGGTCATCACAAGGAGTTAAAGAGGGGAACCTAAAACATTTTCTTTTAATTGAGGGATAAAGTAAGTGCATGGACTCTGGTTGTATTTTACTCATTGTCTTAGCGTTTCTATTGCTGCAACAAAACACTATGGCCAAAAAAGAAAATTGGGGAGTCCGGCGGTGGTGGCGCACGCCTTTAATCCCAGCACACGGGAGGCAGAGGCAGGCGGATCTCTGTGAGTTCGAGGCCAGCCTGGTCTACAGAGGGAGTCCCAGGACAGGCTCCAAAGCTACAGAGAAACCCTGTCTCGGAAAAAAAAAAAAAAAAAAAAAGGTGAGGAGAAAATGCTTTTTTTTTTTTTTTTGGCTTACATTTCCATATTGCTATTCACTATTGAAGGAGTCAGGACAGGAACTCAAACAGAGTAGGATCCTAGAGGCAGGAGTTGATGCAGAAGTCATGGAAGAGTGCTGCTTGCTGGTTAACTTCCCCTGACAAGCTCAACCTGTCTTCTTATAAAACTCAGGACCACTAGCCCAGGGTTGGGCACATCCACAGTGTGCTATGTCTTTCCCTATCCATCACTAATTGAAAAAAAATGCCTTACAACTAAATATTATGAAGGGATTTCCTCAACTGAGGCTCTTTCCTTTCTGATGACTCTAGGTAGTGTCAAGTTGACCCAAAGCTGGGCAGTACACACATCTTCTTTTACAGGCAGCAAATAATGTATAATTCATCTTTTTAAGAAAAGAGTGTTAGGAGAGAAACAGCCATGAGGACTTGGCTACTGCTACCCTGGGACAATAAACACAATGACCAAGGGAATTAGCTTAGAGGTCAGGCTGCCTGATCAAATTTCACCCCCTGCTCTACCACTAAATAGTTTTGTGCCTTGGGGCAGGTTAGCAAAGAATTACTAACATTCTCTGCTAACCAAGATCCAAAGGTTAAATACTGCCCTCTGCCAGTTTAAACAGCCCTCCAGCTAAGAATAGTTTGCACGTTTTAAGTGGTAAAGAAAACTACCCTCAACCATTGCCCTGGAGCTGTGACTGGCTTTAGAAAGCAGTCTTTGCTACAGGACTCCATGTGTCTCTGCTAAAGCTAAGCGGTGAAGCACTTTCATATCAAACTGAGAAGATGGTCTAGTTATTTCAACATTGACTAAATAGTCTAAGGAGCTGGAGAGAAGGCTCATAGTTTGCTTCCCAGCACCCAAATGGTGCTCACAACTGCGTCTAATTCCAGGTGCAGGGTATCTGACACGGTCTTCTGGCTGCTGCTGGTTTCTGCATGCACATGGTGTGTGTAACTGCATACAGGCACACATATATTAACATCAAAACACAAACAAAACCACCAGTTTACAATCTAAACAATCAGGACAACCTTAAACTGTTCCAGATACTTCTTGTGTCATCAGAACAAGTCACAGCCTCTGTAGTCACACCGATATTCAGTAGATTTATTTTCTGTGCTCTAACTAGAATCTAACAGCATCTTATGGAATCGGATGAAAGTGCAATTTTTTCATATTTCAAAAGTCATTTAACTGTGCAATTGAGGAGCTTCCACCTAAATGTCAATTGGAAGCAATTAATCTGCAATGTAATGACAGGCTGAAAGGCAAATATCAAGAGAGGGGTTTAATAGTATTGTCTAAGTGCCTTCCAAGCAATGAATATACTCAATTAAACCATATGCTCAGAGATTCTTATCAGTATTTGGCAGTATCTATCTGTATGAAAAGACATTTTCAAAGATGAAATACATAAAGCCTCATTAAAACTCTGTTAACAGATGAGCAGTTGCTGCTGATTTGATAAGGAACACAACTTTGAACTCCAGGTAAGGGAAATGCTTATTCGCTACCCCCTACCTCAGCCTAGAATTTCATCTTCTCCTTAGAATTACAATAAGTTGTATTCAATTCTTCATATGTGCGCCGTGGGAGTCATAGGACGATGTCTTGTGTCTTCTTTCATTGCTATCTCTGTGATTCCCGCATGACAGAGCCTCTCACTGGACCTGAAGCTGGATTTTAGCTAGGTTGGCTGGTTAGCATGCTCCTGTGATCTGCCTGTCTTTGCTGGGTTTACATCCCCACGTAGTCATGCTCAGTTTGATGTCAGCGTTAGGGACTTGAACTCAGGTCCTCATGCTTGCACATAAGACCATTGCACTGTCTCTTCAGCCCACCAATTACTCTTATATTTCATTAGAATAAATTATGTAAGTTCCCATTGTTGTACTGGGAATAATGAACTAAAAATGTGGGGTGTAAACTCATCAGATCAGAGACAATAGGAAAGAAAGTGTTAATAAGGAACATACACTGTGAGAGACAGAAGCAGGCAAAATTCTAAGGGAGAGAGAAGGGGGAACACCTTGAAATAAAATGGGAACCTTATTGTAGCAGTTATTTGACTTTGTCTCTTGGTTCACAGTATCTGAAATATTTCCTAACTGGCTCTTCACAAAAAAATTGCTAACCCATCACAGTATGATTGTGATGAATGGCTAGAGCAACCTCTGTGAAGTGGCTCGCAACAATTCAGAATGGAGGAGTACCCACATTCTTTACCAATCGTCTATTCTGGCATGTTCTCCATGCCTCCACTTTTCTTATTTATAAATAACAAAAATGCTAGATGTTGTAAATATTCACACGCATAAGTGCCAGCTGAAATCTTGGGTTAGGATCTAACTTTTTATTACAGTCTCAGAAACAGTTTGGTTGAAAATTGAAGCAAACTTTAAAGCATATTTTGCTTTAATGTTACACACATCTAGTCCAGTAAGATCATCTTATACCAAAGTGCTAACAAATACTGTCCTCATGGCTAGCAAGATGGTTTGACAGGCAAGAGGTAGTTGGTACCAGTCCCATCTCTGGAACCCATGTGGTATGACAGAATTGACTTGGATAGATGGCCTCTGACCTCCACACAGCTGCCATGAAGTGTTACATACACATGCTAAATTAAAATGAAAAAATACTGCCCTTGCCTTCTTGGAATCCTTCTTCAGTTTTGATTCTAAGAAGAAATAGCCTATCATTTTTTCCCCCTTTCTTTTGGTTGTTTTGAGACAGAGTTTCTCTGTGTAAGTCTTAGCTGTTCTGGAACTAGCTCTAATAGACCAGACTGACCTTGAACTCACAGAGTCCACCAGCCTCTGCCTCAGGAGTGCTGGGGTTAAAGGCGTGCGCTGCCACCACCCAGCTTGTCTATAAAGTCCATTCATTCACTAAAGAAGCACTATTTCCTAGGGCAGACTTTATAGGCATAAAAAAAGTAGGCATGTTGAATATCTCCGGAAAACTTACATTAGATGAAACAGAACAGACTGCATCTGTCCCTGGATTTGGGTGTGAAGCATTATAACATGAACAAAGGGTGGGCTCCAAGACAGGAAAACCAAAGATGGAGGGTAGGGAGTTGCTAGGAAGGCACAGTATCAAACACTTATCACACTTGCCCAACTCTTTAGTTTCATATACTTCCAGTTTAGCCTGGTTAAAATTAGGTTTTCCATTGTAGAGTCAATCATTAAGTTTAACAGGGAGACAAAGGGTGACCTAGTTAGGGGGTGAGGGAAGCTAGGTGTGCGGCAGAAGCGAACAGCCACCCAGAGGACACAGGACCTGACAATGTAGATTTGTGAGATCACAGAAAGCCACACGTATATATGTTGAATGGTGCAAGTTCTTAGTCACTATGTACTAGGGACTTTGAGGTGATTGGGAACCCAAAGGCAAAATATTTTTCTATGATTTAGATTGCCTTCTAAAGGAGCACTGCCCTCAGATATTCCAGGACAAAAAGTCCAACTAAACCATTATTTTTTTTTAAAAAAAAAATCACAGTATCCCCAAGAAATAACTGTGCTTACCTGTCTACATGAAGGGGCATTGTCATTATTAACATCAGTCCTCATCCTGTGTCAGGGGATCTGCAGTTGTGTGTTTGTCTCCCCACACCTGCCCAACAGGACATTGACAGGTACAGGTCAATCCTGTGCAGAACAGCTTAGGTTTCTGTACCTTGATGACCAAACTCTTTGCCCAAGAACACTTTGGAAACTTATTAAAATCTTCCCCACTCTATAATTTTCAATGTATGAGAAAATGTATCCCGCTAAAACATTAGTAGTGTCTCCAGTTATTCTTGCACAAGAGTATCTCTCTGGGAATGAAATATGCAAAGATTAAATGTACAAAGAAGCTGTCAAACACTGCTTCAAATAATGCAAAGTGGTGCCTTCCTCTGAAGAAGCTATTTGAACTTTTAACATGCATCACACATTGGGCGACCTAAGGTCATAAAACATATCACTTGCCAAATTCACTGTCCTTGCACCATTTCCAAAGTTGTAGCTTTTACATCTAGTGAAGGACTTGGGAACAGACTGAGAAACACTGAGTGGTTGTGACAAGGGAAGGGAGGGAAAAGGAAGAGTGTGAGAAGAGAGTGTGTTGAGCTACAGACAGGTGGGGAGTGGAAGCCATCAAAGGGACAAAACATTCAATTAGTTGAGGAATGATATGGCTATTAGCTGAGGAAGAAAGACCTTGTAAGTGAACAGGGAGAGGCAGAAAGGTTGGGGCATCGGAGCCATATTCAAAGTTCTGCATTTTTCACAAACAAAAGGAAAACAGTTTTTACAGAAACTGGAAAGACCAAAGATGCATCTTGTGTATCGAGACAGGGTTTCTGTGTGTAGTCCTGGCTGTTCTGGAATTCGCTCTGTAGACCAGGCTAGCTTTGAACTCAGAGATCTTCCTGTTTCTGCCTCCTGATTGCTGGAATTAAAGACCTGGGCCACCACAGCTCAGTTCCAAAGATGTATCTTAATGGGGTCTGGAAATGAACTGTGTGAGACTTGGCTAGAAAGACGCTGGGGTCTTCAGATGATCACTCTTCTCGTATTTCCTTCCTTTCTTCCTCTGCCTTTTCTTCTACACTCACTCTTGTAAATACCATCTAATACTAAGAGGAAAGCTCATTGTTACTAGTCCCTTCAATGGTCTCATTTTAAAAAATTAGTATTATTATTTTGTACCTGCATGTGTGTATGCACATGCACATGACTGTTGTGAAGGGATTAGAGGACAATTGTGGGGAGCAGGCTCCCTCCGTTCATTGTGGGATCCAGGAATGGAACTCAGGTCCTTCAGGCTTTCCACAAGCTTCTACCTTCTCTCAATGGCCCCACTGGTCTCCTTGTAATATCCTGAATGTTCTTTTAGAATTTTAATTCTCTACAGAAAGCATTCTAAAAGGAGCCCACTTCAACACAGCCATACAGCTACTTAACTCCAGGTGCTTATAAAGACATGCTAACTTTCCAGACTATTCTTAGAACTCACTTTGTGCATGAGCTTAATGACACAGTCTGTTCTTGGCAGCATTATTGACTTATCCATTTCAGCTAACTTCAAAGGTTTATGTTGGTTCCTGCTTTCACGGTATAGTCTTTGTGACACACCAACTTCCACACTTCTCCACATACTAAGAACAAGGATTTGGCATCCATTGACTCTCACATAAAATAACAAGAGTTTATGTGAAGGCTCTCTTCCTTCCCAAGGAAACACAATAAACCTTGTTACAGTATTACCCAACCAGATCCAGACTCCTGATGATCACATAAACACCAGAACAGGAATGAAGACAACTCCCTCCAGGTCCTCCTTTGCCCAAGTGCACAAAATTTTAGGTATTCATGACAGGTTTTGTTTCTTTATTTACAAATCTCAGGTAGGATATGTTCCATAACAATTTAATGCCAAGCCACATCCAAGGTGATAAGTACTCAGCCTGTCATTATCTTTAATTAGTCCCCTCTTTCATACTATATATACCTTCATTTGCTGAGGTACTACCCTTTTTAATCATAAAATTTCTTAATCCCTACTTTCCAATGTTCAACTTCAACAGAATGTCTTCTTTAGTAGAGAATTAGAAAAATGGGCAAGACATGAAGTTCTTTAGCCCTACTTTGTACTCAAAGCATTTGATAAACTCAGGATTCAGCCTCTTCTGAACTCTCTGGTAGCTAACTTCCTGCCTTTGGAGGTGGTATTGTCCAACATGACACATCTCTTAACTTTTGGGACTGTGCTATTTCTTCAAGCTTCATTTCACTATCCCTCTCCAGTCTAAAATCCATAGCATATAAGTGGAATTTTCTCAACTATGACTTCTGATTAAAGCTCAGCTAGTTTCCTTTCAGGTATCTGTGATAGTTTTGTTATAAATTATCTTTAGCCAGGCGGTGGTGGTGAACGTCTGTAGTGGGGAGCTGCGGGCTGCGTTCCTGCTGCCCCAGCTCCTGGGCTGCCTGGCTAGCTTATGCCCCAAAATAACAACACACAAACTGTATTCTTTTAAACACTGCTTGGCCCATTAGCTCTAGCCCTTACTGGCTAATTCTCATATCCCGATCAACCCATCTCTAATAATCTGTGTAGCACCAGTCTTACCAGGAAAGATTCAGCATGTCTGACCTGGCGGCTGGCTGCATCGCGTCTGCTCTGGAGAGGAGCGGCATCGCATCTGCCCCAGAGAGGAGATCTGAGCTCACTTCCTCTTCCTCCCCGTATTCTGTTCTGTTTACTCCACCCACCTATGTTCTAACCTATGAGGGCCAAGCAGTTTATTTTTTAACCAATGACCTTCCTCCATCAAACGTCTTTAATCCCAATACTCAGGAGGCAGAGGCAGGAGGATCTCTTGAGTTCAAGGCCAGCCTGGTCTACAGAGTGAGTTCCAGGACAGGCTCCAAAACTACACAAAGAATCTCTGTTTCAAATAAATAAATAGATAATCTTCAGAAAAACTGTCAAAGTAACTACCCCAAGCTGTGTCTGTGTTGCATGGTTCAGATAAAGGACCTTGGCTGAAAGGCCACAAGTTCTACCTCAGCTGGATGACCTTGGACTACCCCAGCAACATCAATATCCTTCTTACATACTATAAAGCGCCATAAGAGCAAAGCCACAGATGTATCTTGTTCACTACTTCATTCTAAGTGCCTGATGCAGACAACAGCAGGCACAGAATAATTCAATCAGCTGCACCTGCCTCTAACACAATGCCACACACTCAATGAAAAGTAGCTAATGATATTCTGCCAGCATCCTTCCTTTAGCTTGATTTCCGATCTTCTCCCTGTACCAATCACTCTACTGAAATTCTCATCTTAAGATGTGGTTCTATCACATGGTGATTTTGCTGTATCTCAATTAAGTGAGTCTGAATAGACAAGGGTCTGAGAACAAAACAAAAATCCCACAAACTTTCTCCCAGTACTACTCTGGGGAACAGCATAGGAACGATCAGCCACCTAAGATAACCATAGTAACAGGTATCATGGGAAGCAATCACAACCAATACTGAACGGCATTACTACATTTAGTGAACAATTGAGTGTGGCAATTTCCTATTAGCTTCTCCATTCAGAATGCATTCATGGCTCTTGAGGGCAGGAATGTGTGAAGCTGACCTACTGCTAGGTACACACCTATCACTAGGGATGCTTAGGTAGGATTTCCAGTTCCAGACCTTCCTGGGCAGTACAGGAAGGCCCTAAGTTCCAGGATTCAAGAATAAAGACTAAAGACTTCAGGTGATCATAGTGAGCAGAAAAATAAGGAGTGGCTGGGACACAACTTAGGCCCCACTAGCATATTTTGTACCAGCATTCACACTAAACTTGGAAGTTAATGACAAGACACACCAGGCGGTGGTGGCTCACGCCTTTAATTCCAGCACTTGGGAGACAGAGGCAGGTGGATCTTTGAGGCCAGCCTGGTATACAAGAGATAGTGCCAGAACGCCAGGACAGGCTTCAAAGCTACACAGAGAAAGCCTGTCTTGAAAAACAAACAAACAAAAACTTGGAGTTAATGACATGACACATCTAACAATCCATTTGAAGTCTTTGGAAGAGTATACACATTGGCTTAACTTGGAATAGTACTTGTGTTTTGCGTGTCTGTCCAGATCTGGTGGGGCACACCTCTAATCCCAGCACTTGGGAGGCAGAAACAAGTTTGTTGGTCCAGAACAGCCAGGGCTAGAGTGACACCTTGAGGGGAAAAAAAAAAATTGAGTCTGTAGACATTAGGACGTGGGGGGGAGGGGGGAGCCAGGGGACCCTGTGAGGTGGTGAGGAAAGATGTTAAGGATAAAGCAGTGTGATAATTTGTTTTCCCTAACACAAATTGAAGGGCAGTCTAAGGTAAAGAGGAAGGTAGTTAAGAAAGCTTGAGTTCAGGGAAGGTTGTGGAAATCAGATACCGCTGGATTCTGTATTGAGTAATTGTCACTCAAGCTGGGTGTGTGGCTTACGCCTGTAAATCTCAGTACCTACAAGGCACAGGCAGGCAGAAGGACGATTTCAAGACCATCCTTAATACATGGCAAGTCTCGACCAGTCTGGACAAGAGACTACAGTCAGTCATTTTGAAAATCTCTCCTATATCCTTCTTGGCCCCATAAGGATCGCCATTAAGACGCCCCCAAACTAGCTAAAACAGGCTGGCCTGGAACTCAGAGCCCGTCTCCTGAGATTAAAAACGTGTGTCACCAAGCCCGGCCAAACTCTACTTTGATAGGCTATATTAACCGCCAACCTCGGTGAAAATATACCAGTAAAAATAAAACTGCCGTTACAGCAACAAATGATTTCAGAGAGGCCTTGTTTGCAAGCTACGGGAGAGGAGGCGAGGCATTTGTTCTACGCCGAGATGCGGGCTGCCAGGGCAGTTCCCATGGCAACCAGACGCTGCTGCAGCACACTTCTTAAGAGGTCGAGCTTGACGCCAGGGATCGGGTAAGGAGAGAATCTCCCTTGGCGGCTTCGGCTGCGGCCACCGACGGACATTCGACGTCTGTCGGTCCGAACGCTGGGTCGCACTGGCGGGCGAGGTCCTGCCTGATTCGGTTCAAGACTGGTCACCAGGAAGCTGTCTCCGGAGACCATCGCCCAAGCCATGGTAGGCTGGTTGAGATCTCCCTGGGAGGACCGGTAGGCCCCCCTGTTGGCTTGATCGCCGGCCGACAGAGACGCCGAGTTCTGAGCCATCTTCAAACACCGCCCGCAGTGTTTGCTTAACGTACGTCGACCAAACTGGGCCCTCGGCAGCGCCGCAGATCACTCCAGCCCGCGTCGGAGGCAGCCGTTACCGACCCCAGCCGCCATCTTCAAGGCAACTGCGGAAGGAGCCGCCGCCGGAAACGGGCTCCTCCTCCCGCGCGCATGCGTAGCGGCCCTGCGCTCGCGCGCGACGGGCGTTTACGTCGTGACGTCAGAACGAGAGGACGCGGGTGTCTCTGAGAGTGCGCAGTACGGTCGGCCCGCCGCCCGCGAGCAGTCCGACTAGGCCCGAGACTGGAAGCCCGGCGGAGATGGGGGCGGCGGCCGCGGAGGCCGACCGCACTCTGTTCGTGGGTAACCTGGAGACGAAGGTGACCGAGGAGCTCCTCTTCGAGCTCTTCCACCAGGTAAGGCGCGGGCACGGTCCTAGGGCGGCTGGAGCGGTCAGGAGCCCAAGTCAGGAGCGGAGCGCGCCAGGCCGGAACCCTGGGGCGTTCGGGCCAAAAGTGACGTCTGATGATGTGGGTGTCGGCGTCTTCGTCCCGGTGAAGGTCCAGGGACTGAACCGCAGCATTGCTTTCCCTTTCCTGTGTACCTCGCATTCTCTTTGAGTTTATTGGGCTTTGCTTCGTCTCACACGTTTCCGCTTCTCTGTTCGCTTAGCTTGCATATGAAATTGCAGACATTGAAGTGTTTCTAAAACTCTGTAAACTTAACGTAGAAAAACAGCATTGGCATGTTTATCCAAAAAGTCCGAAAAGTTAGACCGATCCTGCCCTGCTTCATGACTCAATCTCTGGTTATAGTTGATCGATGCGGAAGTCAATTTTTTAAAAATTTTTCGAGAGACAGGGTTTCTCTGTAGCTTTGGAACCTGCCCTGGAACTAGCTCTCGTAGGTCAGACTGGCCTCGAACTCACAGAGATCTGCCTGCCTCTGCCTCCCGCGTGCTGGGATTAAAGGCGTGCGCCACCACCGCTTGGCTTTTAATGAGATCTTGGTTGTTCTGGTGGAAGCTTCACCCCAGCCCCTGGCATCCATGTACCCAAAGGGTCTGAAATGTCCTGGTGGAAGTTTCACCCTAAGCTTCCTCCCCCATCTCTCTCCAAACCCTACCATATCTCGGCCTGCCAAATGATGAGGGCTCCCCGAGAGGGTATTTAAACTGCCCCCCAGAAAACACATATGGTTTTCTGATCTCTTTTTCCTGTCTCCTCTTTGGGGCGCTGGAAAATCATCCTGGAGCGTTTTATCCCTTAAACTTGGACTTTTTCTAATTCGGTTTGATTTGGTCTGATTTGGATTGCTGCATTGGCGAAGAGGCTTATCAGGGTGCAGAAACTTTTCATTGATTACATACTATTGTTTAAAACTTTTTTTTTTGTTGTTTTTTTTTTGTTGTTTTTTTTTTGTTTTTCGAGACAGGGTTTCTCTGTGGCTTTGGAGCCTGTCCTGGAACTAGCTCTGTAGACCAGGCTGGTCTCGAACTCACAGAGATCCGCCTGCCTCTGCCTCCCGAGGGCTGGGATTAAAGGCGTGCGCCACCATCGCCCGGCTATTGTTTAAAACTTTGTGTTCTCTTTGTAGTATTTGAGAGAGAGAGAGAGAGAGACAGTCTCTGTATGTAGCCTTGGTAGCCTGGGACTCCGAGGCTAACTTTGAACCAGTCCTCCTGCCTGCACCTCCTGACCTCTGACATACAGGCATGTGCCACCGTGTGCTTGCCTTCTTGTTTAATTCAGAATTTTCAGTGTTTTCCTGAAACTGTCTTGTTTAAGTTCTGAATCCTTTTCTTTGTAGGCTGGGCCAGTAATAAAGGTGAAAATTCCAAAAGATAAAGATGGCAAGTTGAAACAATTTGCATTTGTGAATTTCAAACACGAAGTGTCTGTTCCTTACGCCATGAATCTTCTAAATGGAATCAAACTCTTTGGGAAGCCCATCAAAATTCAGTTTAGATCAGGTAATGACTCAGGTATAGTGTAATAAAGAGAGGCTTTTGGTTTCTTTTGCTTTCACTACTACTATTCCAGGGGTTTTTTGGTTTGCTTGTTTTTTGTTCTGAAGACAGGTATTTTAGGCTAGCTTCAAACTGACTGTGTAGCCAAGTCTGGCCTTGAACTCTTGATCCTCCTGCTTCTATCTCCCAAGTGTTGGGATTGTACCGGTTGATGCCAGACCAGACTTCTATTTTAAAGATTGGATTAGGGAGCTAATGATGGAAATATTTTAGATTTTGCTATTTCCCAGGGTACTTTGTGATTTACAAACAGTGATTTTGTTGCTGCTGGGGTTTTTTGTTTGTTTGTTTGTTTTGTTTTTTTTTTTTTTTTTTTTCGAGACAAGATTTCTCTGTAGCTTTGGAGCCTGTCCTGGAACTACCTTTTGTAGACCAGGCTGGCCTCGAACTCACAGAGATCCGCCTGCCTCTGCCTCCCGAGTGCTGGGATTAAAGGTGTGTGTCACCACCGCCCAGCTTTGCTGCTGTTTTGTGAAGATAGGCTAAGGCTTTCCATCCATGCAGTCCCACAGTACAGTGTGGAGATCAGAATAACATGGCCAGATCAGCTGTTTCTACATTAGGTAGTATCTTGTTTGGAATGCTTTCTTTTTTTGGTATTACCTACTTAAAAACCCGTGAGGTAGTCTATATCAATTTGAGTGATGGTTTTCTTTGTTTTGTTTTAGTTTGAGGGCGGTTGGTGCTGCTTTTAAACTATTTATCTCTTTTGGGATAATTTAGACTGGATGAGACATTTCAGATTGTTGTTGGACTTTTTGGTTTTCAATTAGAAATTTTAAATTATGTTTTAGGAAGTAGTCACGCCTCTCAGGATGCCAGTGTGTCATATCCCCAGCATCATGTCGGAAATTTAAGCCCTACTTCCACATCTCCTAACAGGTACTGTTCCTCACTAAGTCATTTGTCAGAAAGTTTCTGAGGGAATGATTTCCTTCAGAATGCTCCAGCTGTTTTGCCACTGGCTCTGCTGGATCAATGTCATGCCTCTGTTTTCCAAGGAGGCTGGATGCAGATAGATTGTGTGGTTATTTGCACTAAATGAAATGTAACTATAGTCATGTGTGTTTGTAAAGACACGTCCTACCCACATAAACAGATGGAACTGAGACAAAAAATATTTGTCATAATGATCATTCATAAAGGGCTTTCTTTGAAGAATTGAGCACATACCTGTTACCTATTGAGCGCCTCACCAAATCCTTTCTGTGTATGATCTTGGTTACTTCTTGAAGCAACCATGAAATAGGATTTCTCTCTCTCTCCTTTTGGTGCAGAAAGTATGGAATGAGGTTAACTTGTCCAGATTTAAGCAGTTTTTAAGCAGTGTGTGGAGACAAACCTGGTTGGTCTGATCAAGCCACAGGATGATACACTGCCAAGTGGAACTTCAAATTTAGATGAGCACATGTACTTTGTGGCTACCTGTTTGATTACTGTAATTAGTTCTCTCGAGAAGTAGAAAATGCTTTGAGAGAGTTTTAACAGCAGGAGATGATGCAGATGGATGAGGAACTGAAAGAAGCCAGTGCAATGAAGGCAGTAGGGAACATAAAGACTGAGTAAGTGTCTGGTAGAGCTACAGTCAGTTTTGGAGGATTTATTCTAAACAGGAAGAAAGCATTAAAATGTTTCTAAGTCAAATGATGATACGAAGTTACAAGTTTAACGAGTTACTTGGTTGCAGTGGGAGAAGAATGTGTTAGAAAAGAAATTAGTGAAAGAAATACCAATTAGAAAGCTATTGGCAAGTGACCTTGTGGGACTGTTGGATCAAAGTTGGTTTGGATTAAGGCATTACCAAAGCTAGAGAGAATTGGATGGCTGCTGTGAAGAGAAATGTTGGAAGGAGGAATTATAAAAAGCATTAGCACAAAAACATTGCTTTCCCTGTGTTCTTTTTTGCCAGCCAAAATCAGTTAGTGGTGTTTAAACACTTATCAGTTGACACTCTTCAGCTACTTTGATATAACAGTCAAAGGTATCCTAAATGGAGCAAAGATCTTCCTCTTAGAATTTCTTGAGAAGGTTGAGTAAGTATGCTAGCCACTTCTTTTAACTTTAATCATAGGCTAGGGTGGATTATTTTAATACTCTGGCATAAAGTAAGCTGTAATTTTTGACTCTCTTAGAATCTGGACACATTGGGCTGGAGAGATGGCTCAGTGGTTAAGAGCATTGACTGCTCTTCTAGAGGTCCTGAGTTCAATTCCCAGCAACCATATGGTGGCTCACAATCACCGGTAATAAGATCTGGTGCCAACTTCTGTCTGCAAGGACACACTATACATAATAAATAAATAAAAATTAAAAAAAAAAAAAGAATCTGGACACATGATCTGCTCTGAGCCCCCCCCCCGCACAATCCCCCAGAGAAAGTAGAGCCCCCTTTTCCTCCCTACCTCCACCGAGTCTAAATCAACACTAAAATGAGGAAACAAATGTTATCCAAACCTTTTCACTTTAATGTCTCAGCGATACCTACCTCCCTAATTGCTCAAGTTAAAGTCAAATTTAGTTTCTTTACTATTTCCTTCATTTGTAGCTAGACAAAAAATCTCAGTCTGAACGATGGCATTGGCTTGAGGACCAGTACATTTTTGTTCTGTAGAGTCAAGTAGTTAATACTTTCGTTGTGTGCTAGCCCTGTTGTCTTTGTGTCTGCCGTTGTATTGGTAAAGGTAATAGATAACACAAGAGGAAAACAGTGTTCCCAGAAAACATCATGTTACAGAACTTTAAATATGTCCTTTTCAGAAAGGCTGTCCTGATCAGCCGACCTAAAAAGTACAGTGCCCTTTTGTTCCTCCAGCTATTCCAATCCCCTAACACATAGGAACTGTCCTTGTCTTAATCATTTTCATCGAGAACTGTCTTGCTCATGACTTACTGGTGTTGAGTGTTTGTTGAATGATGACCACTCATCATTCCTGTTTTCTCTTTGCAGCTATGAAAGGACAGTGGGTAACATGACTCCATCAGCACAGATGGTCCAGAGGTCCTTCTCTTCTCCAGAAGATTATCAGCGGCAAGCAGTGGTAGGCAGTTTTTTTCCCAATTGAGTTGCTAAGACAAAGTGGTACTTTGGCTAAAGTATTGTTACATCAGACAACTTATCACTTCTCAGTCAGTTTTATTACTTATGTCCTTTCAGCATAAGTAACTGTTTATTTTAATTCTTACTACTTTGTAGAATATTTAGGCTACCATGATCATTACAGTTTTAATAATTTAACACGTATCTTCTAGACCAACTTACCTGAAGTGGTTTTTGTAATATGAGACCTACCCTAAAACTCAAATCAGCTGTCTTACGATGTTTCTTTTCTTTTTTGTGGCAGTCTCACTATGTAGCACTGCTGTCCTAGAGCTCTGTATACCAGGCTACCCTTGAACTCACAGAGATCTGTCTTTTGCTGCCTCCAGACTGCTGGGTTTAAAGGCGTGCGCCATTATGCCCAGCTTTTGTCATCAACCCTTAACAGCTTCTAAGATTCAGGACCTATCTCTGCTACTGTGGCTGTCTTTCTCAGAATCCATTCTGGATCTGCTGTGTGCTTCTCCCTTGTAAAGATTTCTTTTTGTTCAGTTTATTTTCTTAACACTCAGATTGTATGCCACCTTCACAGAGATTTTCCTAATGCTGGTGAGCGTCTTGTGTTTCCTGTGTTTGTTACAGTGACTCATAGTATAGTCATTTTGAGTCTTGGAAATAAGTAGTATGTCTGAAACTTTGGTATCAGACCACATGTCATTCATTAACATTTCGCTTGGGATACATCTGGGCAAGGGTGATTTTGGTTTTTCTTTATGTATTGTTGACTGACTAATCCATTGGCTTTGCTGTTAAGTACTTACAATTAATGTTTCAATTTTTTTTTTCTCTCAGATGAACAATGTTTTCAGACAGATGTCATATGCTGGGAAATTTGGTTCTCCACATGCAGATCAGTCGGGATTTTCGCCATCAGGTCAATCACATGGTCATCCCTTTAACCAGTCTTCCAGCTCCCAGTGGCGCCAAGATACATTGTCACTACAGCGTAAAAGACAGAATTCTCACCCCTACCTGTCAGATAGACACTATAGTCGTGAGCAGCGCTACTCTGATCATGGGCCCGACTATTATTACAGAGGAGGCCGAGAGGATTTCTACTATGACGACAGGAATCATGATGGCTGGAACCATGACTATGATAGCAGAAGGGACAGTAGTAGAAGTGGGAAGTGGTCCTCATCTCGACACTAGCAAGCATTCCAAGGACATTTTTTACAGGGCCATTTTAGGCCCTTTTCATTGTTGTTCTGGAAATATTTCTATAACTGTATAGAGTAGCCCCACAGTTTTTCACCTGTCTTTGAAAAAGAGATGTTTTTAAGCCTAGCATCAGTTTCCTAGAGAAGGCAGGACTGAGCTCCACATTTGTACCTCAGGGCTTCTGAAGAGGGAGGATTCTACACAAAAGAATGTCCCACCATTCCAGTCACTTCAGTCTAGGGAAGATGAACTGTATAGATTGGTTGTATTATAAAGCAAATATTTGAATTATCTCACCCTTTTGTGTTGCAAGGATTTTCTTGGTAACAAAATCATTTTGGTGTAGATAGTAGGAAGCATCCAAGTTGGTAGTCTGAAATGGCTATCTGCATTTTGTTAATAAATGAGAAAATGGAACTCAGTAATCCGTTTTATTAACAGTTTATTTAAAACAGTTTATTGGTTTTGTTTGGGGATAAATCATTTTCTAATTCAGAATTTAAGTACAAATTCTGTGGTATGCTCTTGAATTTTATCACAAATATACATTATAAATCTATACTAGTTCATTCTAAGAACTTTAAAATCCTTTTATTAAATTATATTTGATGTATGACTAGTCACTCAGGAAGTTAAATATCTACATGTATATTTTTACATAAGAAGACAGTGTTGATAAATTCTTTTTAGAGGAACAGCAATGTTGATAGATAAAATGGCAAAATGTTTCACTGCAAGGATTATAATTTTGAAATTTTGTTTAATAATACTTCCATGTTTCAAGATGCTGATGCTTGTTCACTGTAAAATCGTTTTTAAGAATTCTGTGAAAAATGTGGATCCTCTTTATACCACAGCATTTATACTATGTTCCTTTTTAATATATTAAATACATAAAAAGAGAATGTGTCTTTATTTCGGCAACACTGATGTCAGAGGTATCCAGTAAGTTAGCAGTGTACTTTCAATCATGTCAATTCACACTTTGGTTGGTAAAGATTGTCCATCTTACGGTATCTTCTGTAGATTTGCCTTGATGCATGGCTAGACTTTATCAGCATAGATTATGGTGTATAGTGCTATGAACATTCCTTTATCTGCTCTCTACAGCGAGATGTTCTAAGTGTCCAGGCTCTGTGTCCCCACTTGGCATAGTGTAGCCAGATTAATAAAACCCAGAGACAGAAATTGGGGTTCAACCTGAAGGTCAGAAAAGCAAAACAGCCAGCCACTGGCTTTTACCTCTACCTCAACCTCTACCTCAGTCTGAAATGACGATCTTGCTTCCAGGAATCTCAGAATGAGACCGTGTCTGTGAACTGTCTCCTCCCGTTTTGTATTTCTACAAAAAGTATGCATCACTGGAATTAAAGGCATATACCTAACCTGGTTTCTATGACAGGCTAGTGTGGCTATTGGAATTAAAGGTGTGTATCACCACTGCATGGTTTCTGTAAGGCTAACCAGGGCGGCTGTTTTACTCTTTGATCTTCAGGCAATAAAATACAAATGAAATATTACTATAGCATAGGTTAAGGTTTTGTTTAGTTTGCTTAAGCAGTTTTATTTCTAAAAAGCCTGATAATTTCTAGGTATCTACATGGAAACATAGTACTTTATTGGCATTTAATCTAGTTTGAAATAAGTCATGTTGATCCACAGGTGATCAGAATAATCTTGACTTAATGGCTTTTCGGGGGCTAGCCTTGGAAGATCCAGTGATTATTTTCCTTCAGTTTTACCCAGTTGAACTAATAAACTAAATATCTGTACTTTGTAAACAGGGCAAGAGAGCCGCAGGATTCAATATAGACAACAGTTGAAAGCTCTGTTACTATAACCCAGAAACCTCTTTTAAAAAGAATTAATATACTTTGTGTCTAGGGTGTACCCTAAATTCTCAGTGGTGGGGCTATTAGTGTCAGTATTCTTAAAAATAATGTGCAGCAGGATCAGGGAAACTGTAGAGCCACAGCATTCCTGTTTAATTTCCAGGGGGGTTGTTTATTTTTAAGTCAATGGATGGTCTGTATCTGTCACAATAAAATTAGCATAGCAAAACTAAGTGATGTAGAAGGAGAGATTATAGCGATGCAAACTTACACAGTTTTGGTTGCTGATAAATTTATATGCTGGCCGATATCTGGTGTTGGGTCTGAAGTCACCATGGTTCAGTGAGGTTGTCAGTTGACAGGGACAACTGAAGAGCAAAACTGAACAGGAAGAAGCTACACTGAGATTTCATCTGTCTCAGTCTTAGATGTAGAGCTGTGAAGTTCTGTGCTCCATGTGATGGGAACTACACAGTCTAAGACTGCCCATGCCGAGCTCAGCCAGCCAGCCGTAAACGATGCATGAAGTGCCACAGTGCCTGTTAGCCTGCAATGTCTTCCAGAATCTAAGAGCCAGGCCTGCTACTTCAATTTTATTTTCATTACCTTATTTTGTAGCTGTGGGCAAAATACCTGGTGGAAATAAAGGAGGAAGTTTTATTTTCGTGTACATTTCTAGGGGAGTTTTCAACTGCCATAGATGAGGAGGCATATAGCCAGTCAGGCAACTTGGTTTTTGTTTTGTTTTTGTTTTCTGTTACAGAGTAAGAGGCATGGTAGGATGGGTCCAAGCGGGAGTGTATGACAGCTGCTTGTTTGCTTCATAACTTCCAGGACCCCCGGCTCCTCAGGGGCCTACTTCTTTCAGCTAGACTACCTTCTAAAGGATCGTAACCCCCAACAGTGCCACTGGCTAGAGATCAGTGTCCAAACACTCGAACCTGTGCGGCTCTTAAGTTATATATGTCTTAACTTCAATATCTGTTGATAACAGAAATCAGGTCTTTGAGAATGGCGGAGTCTCAGAAACTCAGTAGCCACCTAAGCTGCTCTCAATCAGTAGCTCTCAGGTTCCTGACTCAGGAATTCAGAGGATGAAACTGAGGTCCAAGAGGGCGAATTTTATAAGTTTATTACAGAATGATAGGTGGGAGCTTTAGTTGGGGATATAAAATAGTGCTCCTGGATAGCAGAAGGTGTCCCAGAAAAAAAAAGTATAAAGTGTAGACCAAGTTTTCCTGTCCCAATTGCTTGTTCCCAAATACCCAGCAGTGGCTTCCCAAATAATTGACTTGGAAACTTAATATAAATTATAAATGCTTGGCCAGTAGATCAGGCTTATTACTAACTAGCTCTTAAAACTTAACCCATTTCTAGTAATCTCTGCTGCCCTGTGGCTCATGTCCTCAGTCCCATTTTGTGTGTCCAACTTGTTTTCCATCTCCAGCTCATTCTCTGACTGGCGACTCTTCTGACTCCACCCTTCCTCATCCCATCATTCTCAGTTTGATTGTCCCATCCTGCCTTGCTTTGCTATTGGCCAAATCAGCTTCTTTATTAACCAATGAAAGTAATACGTATTCACAGTGTACAGAAGGATTATTCCACAGCAACCAAGCTGTCCTTTAAAAAGTGCCCCTTTTTAAAGGAATGTGACGACGACTGGGCTGGGCAAGCCTGGAGAGAACAAAGTAGCAGGTGCCCACCTGGGTGCCTGGTTTCATCCACATTCTGGCCTTTAGGCAAAGGTGCTCATTTGGGAGAAATAGAAGCCACATCTCCGTTCTGGTGTTCTTGGCCTCAGGGAGGGCATTCTGAGAAGTGCTGCTTTGGGGGCCCTACCATACCTGACCAGTTTCTGTCTCCCGTTCTCATACACATTTCTGTTTGATCAACAGCATCGATATTCTGAGTAAGTTCCTAGAGTTGGGCCAAAGTTCTGGTGAAGAGTCTTCTTGAGACCACCCTCAATTCAGACATGAGCTGGAAGAGCAGAAACTCCCAGGCCACCCAGAGTTCTGACTGATTGGCTACAAAGTTCAGGGGTTTCCATTATACCTTAAGTGTTGACATTTTACCACAAAGACTCAGAATTTAGGAAAAAAAGATACACAATTTTATTATAGCAAAAGGTCAAAATGAAAAGCAGTTCCCAAAGGAGATGCAGAGGAAAAGAACAGGGAAGTTCCCAGAAGTGATTCTTCCGTGTTTTCTTCGCTTGGCCTCAGGTTGGATCACCTTCCTAGCAAAGCAAAGCATCATGGTTGGCCAGGAAACATGTCTGAGCTTTATTATCCATTCAGAATTTTTATGGGCAGGCGGACAAGATGGCTCAGCAGATAACGGCACGTGCTGACAACCAGGATCTTATTCCCAAGGCAAAAATGCACGAGGATTTTTCGCCACCTCCCCACGGTGTCATGACGTCAACACACTGAAGCATACACTAATAAAGTTTGTACGTTTTCCAGTTTGTGTTGAAGTTCCATAAAGTAGCCATCAGAGCTGAGTTTTTGGCTATGTCACTGAACCCAATCTTGCTTCTCTCCCAGGAGGTTCAGACTAATATGCACCTTAGGGCCCCAACCCTGTAATCACATGGTTGACCTTTGCATGCTGCCCTGGTCCCAGCCTGAAGGCTCCAATTGGTTCGCCTCAGTAGCATAAACTTTCAGGGCTCATCATTTGAAAATAGTAATGAAAATACTGCTGCAACTTGAGAAATTCCAAGAATTTAGGTTTTTCTCCCAGAGTTAGGAACAAAGCCCCAAGTTCTTTACTATTCAATGTCAACTCTAAATAGAAACGACAACAGGAGGGACATTCTGGAAACGATCGTTCTACCTTAGCTAAGCTGACAGAACACAAAGCTACGTGGTACCATCATTTCTCCCTTACCCTATCAAGAAAATACTGGAGACAGGTGGTGGCGGCGAATGCCTTTAATCCCAGAACTCAGGAGACAGAGAGTCAGGTTGATGTCTCTGTGAGTTTGAGGCCAGCCTGGTATACAGAGTGAGTTCCAGGACACCCAGGGCTGTTACACAGAGAAACCCTGACTCGAAAAACCATTCTCCCCCAAGAAAAAAAACCACCCTCCCACCCACCCACCCCCCCAAAAAAAGAAAGGAAAAAGAAAACAAAAAGAAAAACTACTAGGCAGTTTTCCCGCTTCTTGTTACTTCTCTGCCCCACCACTAGCATACAAACTCCCCTCCCATGCTGTTACTTCTATCTCTTGAACTTTAGCTTTCAGGTGCTACAAATAGATTACCCTACTCTTACTTCAATAGCTGAACCCATCGAAGTAGGGTGTGGGCTATAAGAACCTGGGGTAGGGAGTTTACAGGGAAAGGGGAGGTAGGTACCACTTAAAGAATATGTTGCAATTTGGTTCCTCTTGGCTGTGATAAGATGCTTGGACAAAAGTCACTTCAAGGAGAAGAGTTTTAGTTTACAATCCCAGGCTACAGTTCATCTTTGTGAGAAAGTCAAGGCAGCAGGAGCTTTGAAACAGTTAAATACACAGTTAAGAGCAGCGGGCTATGGATTTCTTGCCGAGGGTATGGTGCCACCCACAGTGGGCAGGTCTTCTCACTTAATGTAATCAAGATAATCTGTTAAAAACAAGTCCATGGCCTAACCTGATCTAGACAATCCTTAATTGAGATTTCCTTCTGAAGTGATTCTAGATTGTGCCAAGTTGACAAAACTAAACCGTGGGTGAGAGAGATGACTCTGTTGTTAAAGAGTATGGGTGACTCTTGCAGAGGAGCACAGTGTGCTTCTCAGCACATGTGCTGGGCAGCTGACAACCTCTGTAACTCCAGCACTTGAGGATTTGACAGCCTCTTCTGGCCTCTATGGGTTCCCACATACATATATAAACAAAAATAAATCTTCGAAGCAAAATCCCCCAGATCTTAACAATCACAGGGCAGGAAGTTTCAATTAGAGGAATAAATCTTATTGATCTTTTGCCTAGTGTGATGAGTATCATTAATGTATACTTCAAAAGTATTTCATTGCAAGTCAATAGTATTTGAGGTGAAGGCAATGGATTTGATCATCCTGCAATATATACAGGACAATATAGCAATAAATGCTTCTATTACTCAAAAGCAAAACAAAACTTAAAAAATAAGTCATTTCTTCTCTTTTGTTTCTTAGTAAATGTCTGAACATATACACAATTTTTGAGGTTTAATTATGATGTTTTGCTGTTTGCATGGTTCAATGTTCTTTATATCCTGTGTCTTTAATTATATAATAGTCAATTTTTCCTTCAGCTTTTGACATTAAGACCAAAGCAAGCTTTATCCTATCACTTTTTAATAGCATTATACAGATATATTCAATTTTTACAAATTTTCATATCAGGAGAAACGGTTGGCAAATATAAAATTATGCTGTCATATTTAGCTTGAGTGTTGGTACATTAATGTGTAAATGTGAATTTCTTTTGTATGAAACTAGTTTTATTACTGCATGCTAAACCACTTTCAATGGTTTTATAGAAGAAAAATCCCAAAGATTATATACTGAGTGGAGCCAAGTTCATAGCTAATCAGTCTCATTTTAGAAACCAGGTTCTTTGCTTCCCTGCTTACTTGAATTAGGTGTGACAGAATAAGGGGATATGTATTTGTAGCAAGTCTTTCTCAGTCCTTCCAGCTAGCTCTTAAAAAATAACAGAGACTTATTATTTATTATGAAAGCTCAGCCTATAGCTTAGGCTTGTTCCTAACTAGTTCTTTTTTGATACTCATTTTGCATATAAATGTATATATGCACACATGTGTGTATGTTTTCTTTTTTAATTGATTTTTATTGAGCTCTACATTTTTCTCTGCTCCCCTCCCTGCCTCTCCCCTTCCCTTCAACCCTCTCCCAAGGTCCCCATGCTCTCAATTTACTCAGGAGATCTTGTCTTTTTCTACTTTCCCCTAACCAGTTCTTATAATTTAAATTAATCCATTTTTATTAGTCTACATCTTGCTATGAGCATGGCTTGCTGTGGAATGATCTTTCTGTGTGCTGTGAATGTATATTTCTCTCATTGGTTAATAATAAAAGCTGTTTGACCAATAGCCAGGCAGGAGAAGATTAGGCAGAATAATCAAACTGAGACCTCAGATGAGGAGGGGTGGAGTCAGCAGAGATGCCAGCCAGCCATCAGAGGAGCAAGATGTATTAGATCACAAATAAAGCCATGAGACATGTGGCAAGCATAGATTAATAGAAATAGGTCAAAGGTAAGAGCTAGTTAGTAATAAGCTTGAGCTAGTTGGCCAAACGTTTTGTAATTAATATTAAGCCTCTAAATAAGTTTTTATAAGCTGCTGCAGGATGGGGCATAACAGAAAAACCCCCAAATACATTACCTCTTTTTCTTTTTCCCTTTTTAATTATCTTTTTTATTCTGTAACTCCAACTTGTTCATCTCTTGTCATCTCCCTGGCATCTATCTGGCATAATCTGTGCACCTAGATTACTCCTTCTTTTCCTTTCCCAGGAAATCCTGCCTAGCTATTGGCCATCAGCTCTTTATTAAACCAATTACAGCAACACATCTTCAAACAGTGTAAACGTATCACCCAACAGCAGTTGATGTTATGGCCTGATATTTGAAACTTGCTTTTTCCTTTGAGATAGGGTCTCATATAACCTAGGCTGGTCTTGAACTCCCTATATGGCCATGGATGGCCTTGAACTCACAAATCTCCTGTCTTCATTTCCCAAGAGAGAGCCACCACTCATGGTTTACTTTTGTAAAATAAGAAATTGTGGGCCAGCAAGATGGTTCAGTGGGTAAAAGCACTTGCTTCATAAGCCTGCTTAGTTGAGTCCAATTTCCTAGAATCCACATTAAAAAAGCAGAATGTGTTGTAGGGCACACACACACCTTTAATTCCAGCATCCTCCAGGCAGAGGCAGAGGAGGCAGAGAGGGGCAGAGGTAGGTGGATCTCTGAGTTCCAGGCCAGCCTGGTCTACAGAGTGAGCTCCAGGGCAGCAAGGGCTACACAGAGAAACCCTGTCTCAAACACCCCCCCGCCCAAGCTGTATGTGGTGGCATGCATCTGCAATCCCAGCATTCCTTCAGTGAAATGGGAGGCAGAGACAGGAGGTTTGACTGAAGGATCAAAGGTCAGTTTGTCTGGAATATAGAGCAGGGCAGAAACAGTAAGAGAGACCATGCCTTTAAACAAGGAGAAGGAGAGAACTGATTCCTGAAAATCGTCCTCTGACTTGCAGACGCCGTGGTCTACATGTGTGCCTTTCCCCATGTACGTGTATACGGACACTAACAGCAGCAACAGAACCAATACACCAAATAAAAAATTTGAGGTTGTTTGATTTTGTAATTTCAATATTTTTTTCTCTAAATGATAATAGAAAAGGTGACCGGGATCTAACTACTTATGCAACTATATAGTTTGTGCCCCAATAAATGAAAGGCAAAATTGGCGCCATTGTAATATTTTTTTTATTTCTGATTTTGATATACAAAGATGTATTGATAATCCATTTTAAAGTATAACTACTTGTATTCTTTTTAAAGTTTTTAAACCCTTGGAACAAATAATATACTTGTATGACTCAAAACCAAAAACATGTGTATGTTGGGAAGTATCACCCCACTCTTGCTTCTTCTAACTGTTCCTTCCCATTTGCCAGCAAGTAATCAGTTTGTTAGCTGAGTGTCATTCCAGCCTTTGTTTTCATTTCGCCTCTCTCATTGCACTTGGTCGTTTTTGTGCTTAACAGTATAATCCAGATATCTTGACTTGTGCTTATTTGGATGCAATTTTTGTGTATCTGGTAAAGAATGCTCTTCAGCAAATTTGCATAACTAAAACATCTTTACAAGCCTTATTATCTTGCTTTATTTTGACATCAGTGTACACTATACTTTTCTTTAGAAAAACAAACAATAAGTATAATTTTCTAAATGTTATTAATATTTCTTTGCCCGAGAAACAAGAGGGTGACCTAGCTCCTGGTGACAAGGACAAAGGATTTTTTTCCCATTTGTACCATTGTCTTGGAACATTTCACAGATAGGAAAGTAGTCACTTCCTTACTTACCAAAGAAATAGCTCCAGCTCAAAAATAAAGTACCCTAATTTTAGTATTAAAACTGTCTTAGATTTACCTCTGTGCTTCCTGAGTATGGATTCAACTTGAGCAGCTTCCTCAAGCTCCTGATGCCAGGACCTCCCTGCCATGAAAGACTGTATTACCAAACTGTGAGCTGACATACTCTCCACCAACACAATCCCCCCAATCCTTAAACCAACCAACAATAAATAAATAAATACACAGACCCCTACTTTAATGAGTTGTAATAAACATCAGCTAACTTCATCAGTGGATCCTTTGACATTTGCGTTGGCTTTCCATTAGAGTGACAAAGTACCTGAGATAGCAACTGAGGAACAAGAATGATTTGCTTTGCACACGGTTTCAGAGGTTTAAGTTCAGGGTCAGGTGGAGTCACTGCTTTTGGGCCTGTGGTAGGGTGGTGCATGTTAGCGGGGAGCATGCACTGGAGCCAAGCTTCCCCCCACACAGTTGAGATGAAACAGAGCAGGAGGAAGGAGTGGAGGTCTCGCTATTCTTGTCAAGGTCATACTTCCAATGACTGGAAGGTCTATCATGACCTTTAAAGTTTTTCACAAGCTCTCCACATGATGCTGAACCAAGGCTTTAACATTCTGGCCTTTGACAGATGTCCAGATCCAAATTCCAACAGCTTTGTAGTCCACTGTGCCATACGTGGTAAGTACTTAGCATGTGTTTGTTAAACTGAATTGACATAAAGTGTACTTCAGATCTAATGAAAAACTGAGTGGCCATTGCATACAAGGTACACTTAATAATGAATGTGGAGGAGATATGAATCATAAACATTTCTGGAGCCAAAGATGTTACCTCATTGTAATCCCTGAACGTGGGAGGCAGGAAGGCTGTCATAAGTTTGAGGCCAGTCGAGACTATATAATGAATGAGACCCTCTTTCAAACAAAAATTAAACAAATAGACAAAACCCTGTTTCTATAGCAAAAAACAGGGACAGTGCATGCAACTTCTAAGCCACCTCCCCTTCCTCCCAGGAAAGACCCTGTCTCACAGCTAAATTTTAGCCTTTGTCACATGGATTTGTACAAACTCCAAAAGTGGCCATAGACATGGGAGGGAAGAAATTAGCACACCTATCCAGTATCTCTAGTTAGGTGAAACTGTATAAATCCAAACCCACTTTCCTTTACCATTTTCTGTTTTGTGATTTCTTCAGAATTGAGGGGAAATGAGTGTTTTATTTATGGTAACAACATTAATCTGTACTTACCCTTGAATCAGGAGCATATTACTATAGCTGAATAAACATGGACATTTCAAAAAAGTCTACACATCATTCCTGTTGACTTTTGAGACAGGGTTTCCTGTGATCTATTTACATAACTGTACTTTCAACCATTCATTGTTCTAAGAAAAAATCATGGGCATGGCTGATAAATACAACCACCGAAGATTCATTTTTTAAAAAAGAACTATTTTATTTGTGGTGTGTGTGTGTGTGTACTGGTGCCCATGGAGCCCTGAAGAGGACAACATATCCCATGGAATTGGGGTTACATTCCCTACAAGAGCAGCCAAGTGCTCTTAGCCCTTTAGCCATCTCTCCAGCCTAAAGATGTGCCAAACATAAGGTATTCTTTCAAAATGTAAAAAAATAGGTACTTTAGAGTGGTAATAAGCCCAGCTGATTCAAGTTTCTATATGGTCAGGCATGGTGGTGGACACCTTTAATACCAGCACTTAGGAGGCAAAGTCCCAGGCTACCTAGAGTTCTCTAGTGAATCTCTGTCTCAAAACAAAACAAAACAAAAACCCCCAAAACCAAAAAAAAAAAAAAAAAACCCAAACAAACAAACAAAAAACAAACCAAAAAAGTCAACAAAACCAAACACCAAAACAAGTTTCTATAAGCTAATGGAGTTCTCCTTCATATGAATAGGGTCACAAATGATTACAAGCTCCAAACAGTGTAACAGTGTGCTTCACTAGGCAATGCTGTTAGAACATACGTCTCTAGCTGCGGAGAAATTGTACATCTCCTGCACATTTCCAAGATCTTTCCGTTTCTCTGGCCAAGCTTGGCAGGTTGAGTAGCCGAAATCCACTAGTAGGTTGCAGCATCTCTACAGCTCTTATTAGGCAACAATGTTTGTCTCACAGAACCAGCTCACCAGGTAGGGATTACTACGCCACCAACCACAAGCTCTGTAATTACTGGCAACCCAACTTTCAGAAAAAGACACAAGAGTATGTGATTCAAGACTGAGCACGTTCGTGACAAAACTGCCCTTTGCGGAGGTGTTTGCTACTAAGCTAAAATGTAAGCGATCCTGACAGAGGCCCCTTCCAGCGGAGTTGGTGAAAACCGCAGCTATAGTGGGAGATTAAGAACCTTTTGACCAAAACCAGAATGGATGACAGAATCAGAGTGGACAGATCAGGCAGAGCTATTTCAGTCGGCTTTAGTCGGCTGCAAAAATCATACAAGGGCATAATTTGAGAAGTTTAAAAGTGGAGTAGTATAGGATCTAACAACCGAAACACAGTCCACACGTTTCGGCAACCTGGAATATGAGACAAGGCTTCTGCCAATGACGGGAAAGGAACATTTATGGAACACCTGATATGTGCAAAGTCATCTTTCAGACAAGAGCCCATTTAAGGACTTCTAAACGATGATGGCGGATTTGGCTTTGTAGCTCAAAATAGCACGTCATTCTCGGATTCCAAGTAAATAAGAAATATAGTCAATACGTGGAAGGGAGGGGCAGGTAAAAAAAAGTGGCGGGGGGAGGTAGCAATAAGGGAAAGATGCATTTAAAAAAAATTCTTAAACAGATAATCAGATTCTTTTTCCAAGTAAAACCTTTTCAACTCCGCGGCTCAGAACTAATAAAAACTAAGGAGTGATAACTCCTGGAAACAGACAAACTTTAGTTATGAAATACAAGCGAGTCCCGTAACATCCGAAAACACGTGGCGGGGGAGGGGAGCTGGCGGCTGGACCAAGGACTCCCACTCCCACCAGCCCTTTCGGCAGCCAAGCATAGCTGTGGAGGGCGAGTCGGCGCACAGCATGTCGGAGCTTGTAGTCTTCTCCCGGCACCTCCCCGTGGGTTTGCGACGTTTAGCGACTGTGGCGCCTGCGCGCGTTGGGCCGGCGGGGCTGGGGCCGTGGCGGCTCGTGCCGGGTGATGCTAGGCGTATCCCTGGGCTCCAGGCTGTTGCGGGGCGTGGGTGGCAGGCACGGGCAGTTCGAGGCTCGAGGTGTCAGCGAAGGTGGCGCAGCCATGGCGGCAGGGGAGAGCATGGCTCAGCGGATGGTCTGGGTGGACCTAGAGGTGAGCGAGTCCGGCTGGGGGTGCGGGGAGGCGAGCAAGGGACCGAAGGACCCACCTGTTCCAGGAGGCGGCGGGGGTTCGGGTGTCAGGTGAGGCAGGTGAGCACAGCACCGGGAGCCCGAGCCAGGAGTTCTGCGCGGTTCTGGGACTGCGTTGAACTGTGAGGTTTCTTTCCATCTGGGTGGAGCCATCCGTGTGTCTTCCTTCTCCACAGCCTCGACCTCCACCCAGGTGTGAATTTGCCTAAAGCTCTAGTGTCTCTGGGCTCAGGATCAAGGGTAGGGGTGAGGACAGTGACTCTGAGCGCCCCCCCCCCGCCCCCACTTCCCAGCCTTAAAAAACTAGGTTGCTTAAGCTAGTTGGTACTCAGGAGATGACTCAGCCCTACCCCTCATTCCATAAAAGAGAAAATTGAGGCCCCAGTTGAAGATTCAAGTTACTCAAAGTGCACTGGGAACAGAACCCTTTTTAGTTTTAACACATTCATACCTGGGCGTGCCTCGAGTCCCACTTTTCTCCTTACAAAAAGTTTAGTTGTTAACTTTTTACGTTAGATTATGCTGAAAGATCAGATGTTGGAACAAATAGGAACAAATATGGAAACTTTCATAAACTTCAGATAGATAATGTTAGTGAGCTCACTTTTCTGTAATCGACTGTTGTGTCTATCTTGTTTACCTTGCGGCTGTTCCCAGGACAAACACACGTTTGTCAATAGCTCTAGCTCACTGTTTATAGTGTCTGTTGCAGTTTCTGAGTGCTCAGAACTTAGTACCTCCATACTGCCCAGGGGTCAGTCATTGCCGATCCTAGAATGTAAGCGGGGTTCGCACAAAGGAACCTCTATTAAACTTGGGCAGAAGAGGTTTACAAAAAAATGATTTCATGTGTTATACGCTTTTATTTTATTTCTTATTTATTTTTATTTTGCAGATGACAGGATTGGACATTGAGAAGGATCAGATTATTGAGATGGCCTGTCTGATAACCGACTCTGATCTTAACATTTTGGCTGAAGTAGGTGATGCCGTGTAAATACATTCACATCACTTAAAGGGCATTGGGAATCTAAAGATGGCTTCTTCCACTCCGATTGAAAAATTTAGTGGATTGAGGTCTATGTTGATTAAAGTCTGCCATAACATGTTAGAATTGGTACCTGGACCGACATTGAAGTAGAACCAATCTCCCTCATAACCGGATTAATTTTTCAGTTAAAATTCATAGAAACAAAGCTATCTTTTTCTTCTGAGGGCTAAATAGTCCTGAAGGTTCTTATGGCTATCAGTAGGTTCTGTTAACGATGCTCATTTTATACCTGAAGACACTGGGTTACAGAAATTTGGGGGACTTAGCGAGGTATTGGGGAAGCTGATTAAACTGCTCTCTAAATCCCTGCATTCTCAAGTGCACCTAACCAATAGTCCAGCCAGCTGTGGTCCTGTCAGGTTTGGTAACCTTTTCCAGAGTTTTCCATCTTTATATCATAGCTTTGATTTTAATTCCATATATAGTCATCCCATCGCTGCTCCATAGGAGCTCCGTTCCAGAATTCCTCTGTGGGAACCAAAGTCTCATGTGCCTACATCCTTTACCTAATGAGTACTTTGAATCACCTCTAGATTGCCTGTTGCCATTCTTCCTGTATAATGCCTATGCAATGTCTGTACATGTAAGTAGTTTTTATACTAGGAATCAGGAAAAAAAATCCATATACGTTCCTTACAGATGCCTTACAGACAGATGACGTTAGGTCTGAGTTGGCTGAATTCTCACAGACAACATCCATTGTTCCAGATGGCTGGTTGCCTTTTCAGCTGGATGTGTGCTTCCTGCATGTCTGTGTTAGGGTCCTAGACCATTGTTGATGCACTTCTAGACACTTCTGAATTTGGGTCCCAGTACCTTCCTATATCAGGTATCTTACAAGCACCCATAACTCCAGCTCCAAAGAACTTAACAGCCCTTTTCTGGCCTCCATGGTTACCCCCACCAGACATACATACATATAGGATAAAGCTGAACAACAAACAGAACAACAACCAAACCCATAGAGAGCAGGGATGCTGCGGAAAGGGGAGTCTTATTAATAACACGTTCTCAGGAGATAGACTGGATGGATGCTGGAGCGATAGACATCTCCTAAACCTAGTTAGGACTTTTTATTCCCTGGGTAGGCAGAGGAGATAAGGTGTTCTTAGCTGGGCATGATGTCACACACTTGATAAGGCAGAAGCAGGCAGATCTCTGTGAGTTTGTGGTCAGGCTCCTCTACAGAGTGAGTGTCAGGTCAGCCAGGGCCACACAGGGAGACTGTCTCAAAACAATGACAAGAACGAAAAAGGGACATTTGAGATGAATCCCTGTCTTGTAGTAGCATCAGACCTATCTAACATCTGGAAGAGAACCCGAGATTGTTTCTTATAACAATTTCTTTAAAACTTAGAAGTAATTGAATCAAGCACTGACCTGTAGGTTGACTTGTTTATCTTTTTGGCTTGCAGCTGACCGATGATAAACAGTCAAGTGTTGTTATTTTACCAGCTCTGCTTAGCCTTGGCCAAAGAAGTATTTTTCTTTTAAATTCTTTGATGACCCAAAATATGATTTAATGCATCAGTTGGTTGATCTGTACCCTGGGGGAACTTTGGGTGTGTGTCCATACAGTTGCTCATGAATAGAGGATTTGTTTAGTGGCTTAAGTCAGATGAGGATAAGGAAAATACTTAAGAGATGTCAGTTATGTGGAAAGTGTATGTGTGTTTTATTCTCATGCAAGGTCTGAGGAACGTGATTTTTTTTTTTCTGGTTTTTGGATTTTGTTTTGTGTTTTTGCTGCTAGAAGCATCCTGTTTTGCAAACTTAATTGGATGTCTTAGGTTGCCAAAGGGCAGTCTAGAAGAAGTCAGTAGATTTGTAGTATGTCTTTTCTGTACTTTGTTTTTTTTAAATATATGTTTTGTTTCTCTACCAAGATTATCAACATCTGTTTTTGTATTTGGCTAAAATTTAGTTTCAGATAGTAGGCCTATTTTAGACTAGCTGTTGAATTTCAACTATAGAAGCTCAGCGGGGGCCCTTGCTTGCTTCCGGTCCTAATGAAGTGAGTTCAATCCTTAGGAACCACATGGTGGAAGGAGAGGACCAACTCCTGTCCTCTGACTTACACACACACACGCACGCACGCACGCACGCACGCGCACACACGTGTGTGTGTTACACTTATATTCTTGCATAGAAATAAATAAAAACTCAATAAAAATTTTAAAAAAGGAGACAAGCTGTGTTGATTAAACTTGAATTCCTCAAAGCAATTGAAATCCATTTTTGCTACCTTACTGGTCATAATTCCTTGCATT